>NC_056747.1:517759987-517784987 GCF_019279795.1 Protopterus annectens | reverse complement strand
CACCTTTAATCATTTTTGGTTTAGCTACATGATAACAGCTGTTAAGTGTTATACATATGTATGCGTTTAAAACTGGTCATCAGTTTTAATCTTACTGGACATTTTAACCATGTCTGACAACACTGTTAAACAATTTTGCCATTGTTTATATTATTCAGTGAAGTGTAAAAGACAGATAGCTAACTTGCTGATCTCAGTCATTTTTTCCAGGAAATTATATAAGCTACCTGTACACACCTAGAACGTCTAGCTGTATATACACCTAGAATGTCTTGCAAGTATCCTCCCTTATTTTCATACTAAAAGATTAGAAACTGAAAGAATAAATTCAGACAGTACATACCAATTTAGACATAAAGCTAACTAACATTGGTATTCACTACTCTATCGCTGTTGCAAAATAAGAAGTTATGTACTCACCATAACGTTCCATCTGAGTAGGTGACTTCATTTGTCTGCAACCTTTGGGTGTTGGATCCGAACTCGGATCCGAGCCGGCAACTTATTTCATAGCTTAGAGATCCGAGCTCCTAGCTCCTCCCCTTACCCATAATCCCCTGCCAACCCTGACTGACCTCAGATCAAGTTTGCCCGTATACAAAAAAGCCGAAGGCAAATACATCCTGAAGGATATAATAGAAGGACATACAGGAACAAGAAAATTTCTGAGGGCCAGGGGGAAGGAGGGGGGATGGTTGCAGACAAATTAAGTCACCTACTCAGATGGAACGTTATGGTGACTACATAACTTCCTAATCTGAAGTAGGTACTTCATTTGTCAGCAACCTTTGGGACAGAGTCCCCAGCTACCTGAATCTTGGGTGGCCATCATGGAAGGATGTTCCGGAGCACTGCAGAGCCAAAGGACGCTCTCCCTCTGGAGATAATGTCCAGCTTATAATGGTTGATAAAGGTATGAGATGAGGCCCAAGTGGCCGTGGAACAAATATCATCCAGTGGAAATCCAGATCTAAAGGCTGCAGAGGTAGATACAGAACGAGTAAAGTGCGCACGAATTCCCTGAGGTGCAGGCCTCCCAGAAGTGTCATAGGCCAAGAGAATACACTGTTGAGATCCATCGTGACAAAGTGAGCTTAGAGACAGATTTACCTAGGTTAAATTTGGAAAAGGAAATGAACAACTGGTCGGATTGCCTATGACCAGCAATCCTGTGACTGTAGAAGCGCAGTTGTCTGTGCACATCTAAGGAATGAAGTTTGTATTCTCCCTCGTTCTGATACTTAGGGAAGAAAACTGGTAGGTTAATGGACTGATTGATATTGGCCTCTGAAGCCACCTTGGGAAGAAAAGGCGGCTTGGTCCTGAGGTACACTCTATCCTGATGAAAGGCCAAGTATGGGGGTTTCACAAAGGGCTTGAAGCTCCCCGAAGTAATAGCGACTAGGAATGCCATTTTCCAAGAAAGGTACTTAAGATCGACCGAGGCAGCTGGTTCAAAATGGGGAGCTGTCAAGGCCTGTAAAACTAGAGCTAAATCCCAAGGGGGTACAATTTCCCTGATAGGAGGTCTGAGAAAGAAAGTACCCTTGAGAAAGGACTTACACAATTTCGCTGTAATCAAGGGGCCTGATTCATGCCCCACATGGTAATAAGAAATAGCTGCTAGTTGAACCTTGACCGTAGAGCAGCTAGCCCCCTGATGGAACAGGCCTGTAAGGAACTCCAAGACAGACGGTAACGGGGCTGTGAAGGGGTCTAAGTTATTATTCTCAGCCCAGATGGAGAAGAGTTTCCACTTACTACGATAGACTTTCCTAGTGGAAGGTTTATGTGCTGCTACGAGAATGGCTTTAACCGGTGAAGAGATTCTGGGAGTCCTGACTAGGAGTGGAACTGGAGCAGCCACGCGGTCAGCTTGAGGCTGTCTAGATTCGGGATCGGGAGGTCTAGGGGATGAGATATTAGATCCTGGAGGGGATCTAGAATCCAAGGCAGATTTACCAGGTGAGACCACAAGTAAGGGAACCACGTTTGACGAGGCCAGAATGGGGCAATGCGGATCATCCTGCTCCCCATCCGACTGGCTTTCTGTAGGAGTTTCAGAATCAGGGGCAGAGGAGGGTAGGCATAAAGTAGACCGGGGGGCCAAGCATGCACCAGAGCGTCTCTCGGGGATTCCCCGACGGAGGGAATTAGAGCGAAGTAGCCGTTGCATTTCGTATTCGAGGGAGAGGCGAAGAGATCGCAACAGGGTTGCCCCCACACAGCAAAAATTTGCTTCGCTACCTGGGGGTTGAGAGACCACTCGTAAGGGGAAAGGAGGGTGCGGCTGAGTCTGTCCGCCAGTATGTTGGACCGTCCCGGAATGTGCATTGCAACAAGAAAGCGGTTGGTAGAAATCGCCCATTCCCACACTCTCATGGCCTCTCGACAAAGAGGATAGGACCTGGCTCCCCCCTGTTTGTTGATGTACCAGACCACTGACATGTTGTCTGTCTGTATCGCAATAGTCCCTACCGGAAGAAGGTTCTGTAGTGCTCGCAGCACCAATAGCACCGCCCTCATCTCCAGGACATTGATATGCAAGGAGGTCTCTGTCGTTCCACGTGCCTTGGACTGTCTTGCCTGCGCAATGCCCCCCCCCACCCGAGGCGAGAGGTGTCCGTGGTCACCGTGGCGAGGGGAGGAGACGTGGAGAAGGGATGTCCCATATGGAGATCCAGGGATTGGAGCCACCATACGAGAGCCGCCCTGCATGCCTTGCTGATGGAAATAGGATGGTTCAGGGGGTAACGATGAAATGACCATTGGACTTGAAGGTTCCATTGCAGTACCCTCATGTTCAGGCAAGCCAATGGCAAAAGAGTAATTGCTGCCGCCATAGAGCCTAGAGCCCTCAGGACCAGTCCCGCCGATGGAGCTGTAGATTGGAGGATGGCCTGTACATGCAGCCTCAGGTTCTGAAGACGTTCCGCAGTCAGAAATGCTAGGAGATTTCTTGTGTCCAATTTGGCCCCTATAAACTCTATCACCTGGGTAGGAGCAAGAGAGGATTTGTTCATGTTGATGGTGATGCCCAGCAGGGGGGCCAGCCGGAGGAAGTAGTCCCTCGCTGAGCAAAGTAGATGCCTTGTCGGAGCGGTCAGGAGACAGTCGTCCAGGTATGGAAACACCTGCATTCCCTGGAGTCTCAAGTGGGCCACTATCACTGCTAATACTTTGGTAAACACCCTGGGAGCTGTGGTGAGACCAAAGGGAAGGACCCTGAACTGGTAGTGACTGGCTCCTAGCCGGAAGCGGAGAAACCTCCTGGATCGTCTGTCCATAAGAATGTGGTAGTATGCATCCTTGAGGTCTATAGAGCACATCCAGTTGTTCTCCCGCAGTAGGGGGAGAATGGATTGAAGAGTGGCCATTCGGAATTTTTCTTTGGTTACCGACAGGTTCAGAAGGGAGAGGTCTAGGATTGGTCTTAAGTCCCCAGTCTTTTTTGGCACCAGAAAGAACCTGGAGTAAAACCCTAATCCGAGCTGGTCTGGGGGGACGGGTTGGATGGCTCCTTTTTCTAGCAGCTGCTGCCTCCCTCTGATCGGGTGGTACATCGGGGAGGCTTTTGGTTCTGGGGACATGATATATGGGAATTTGGTAACCTCTGGATATGATACGAAGCACCCAGCGATCTGATGTGATGGACTCCCAAGCTGCCAGGTGCTTCGAGAAACGCCCCCCGACTGCGTCCAGAGTGGAGCAGTCGGGCAACCCCTCAGGGTTGTTGCGTGGGTCGGTCAGAGAAAGGTTCTCTGGACCCAAAATTCTTCGGGCCCCCTCTGCCTCTAGGGCGGCGTCCTCCTTGTCCTCCTCTGCCACGGAAGGACTGGTTGTCCAGAGCAGGCTGGGAATGTTGCGATTTCCAGAACCACATCTTCTTCTGTCCCTTTTGGTTCTTGGAGAAGGACCTCTGGGGAGCGGAGAAGCAGACTCCGACGGCAGACAACGTCTTCCCTTCCTTTTCGCTCTGGACTAAAGTGTCGCGAACGGTCTTGCCAAATAAGGCAGAACCATCAAAAGGGGCATTCGCAAATGACGCCTTAAAGGGTTCCGCGAAGTCACAATGTCGGAGCCAGGCCTGGCGCTTTATGACTAGGCCTGCTCCGCTGGCTCTAGCGGCTCCCTCTGTAGCATGGGACAACAACTGCATAGAGGTATTAGATATCGATCTTAGAGTGGCCATGCGATTGGAGTACAATTGCTTGTCCTCCGCTGACATGGACTCGGGGAGCAGCGTACTCTTTGATAAGGTCTCGCTGCATCCTGATAACGTGTGCCATATAGTTCAGAGACCTTACTGAGAAGGTCGCTGAACTAAAAACCCGCTTCCCCAGCGATCCATCGAGCGGGACTCTGCTCGGTGGATGGACAGAGGGACTCTCCTGAGCCAATTCCCTCTTGGTGGCTGCCTCCATCAACATGGCATCTACGGGGGGACCCTTGCTCCAGTGGGATCTGTCTGCAGGGGGGCTCAGAATTAGATCGGGGCATTTGGGAACTGGCTCCACAGTGTCCGGCTCCTTCCATGCCCTGGTGGTAATAAGGTCCACCAGGGGGTCGGCCGGAGGGGACACCCAAGAGGTAGACGGTCCTGCTTCAAATGCCTCCAGGAACACGAACTCGTCGGAGGAAGCCTTGGGGACAGACCCCCCCCCAATCCTGAGCATTTCCATGATGTCTCCAAAGGAGACATCTTCGGGGGGTGACCTAGGGGAGCCTTCCCCTTCATCCAAGTCCGTGTCTTCTGTTAAGGACTCTGGGGAGTCCACGTGTCTCCTCTTACACCTTGTGCTTATGAGGCACATACTCGGGGGGGGGGGGCTGTCCGAGGAGGTCTCACCAGCAACGACCTGTTCCAAGGGAACGACCTGAGACATCGAAGCAGGCTGTCCTTGAGGCCAGGTGATGGAAGACTGACTCAGCCGAGAGGGAGTGCGGGGTGGAGCCGAAGCAAGGGCCAGGGGTCCGGATGCCCTCAACAGAGCCCTCTCCACTGCATCGAAGGCCGAGGGGGAGTCGCTCTCTCTGGGATCCAAAAGTCGACTCCCACTCGGATCCGATGGAGGGATCGGAACCGGAGCAGAGACCATCGGATCTGAAGGATCCGTGTGCTCAGACCCGGACGGAGCCGAAGGCACACAGAATCCCACGATTACGAAGCTCGGCCCAAGGCTCCGAGAGCTCAGATCTGACAAGGAAGGACCCGACAGACTCAAAGGCAGAGTCGGATCCGAAGTACCCAGTACTGTTGGCGCCGACCCACCCTCTGCTCCAACGCTGCCCGGCTCCGTACGCTCCGAACCCAAAAAGCGGGTTCGAGAAGGCGCTATCGGGGCAAAAAAAAGGTGTTGAGCTCCCCCCCGAAGGGGGGGGGAGGCATGAGCACTCCCATCTGCAGCTGGGCCTGGATGAACCTTCGCATCATCCGGTACAAGTCTGCATTCGAATGGCTGTAAGTAGATCTCGACGAGGCCACCGAGGCGGGCTGGGAGTGCCGCCTCGATGACCTCGATGGAGATCAGGTCTCCTCCTCCTCAGGTCCCGAAGAAAAGCAGGGGGATCGGAGCCGAGGAGGAGGAGACCTGGAAGCCGTGGAGGGAGAAGCCCGCTTAGCTGGGGGGACCGAAGCGGAGGCCTCGGCCCGCCGCTTGTGGTGCTTCTCCCTCCTTTTCTCCCTCCTGGCCTCCCTCTCCTCTGGCGCTTTAGTGGGAGTTTGAGTCCCGGCCGGGGGGAGGGAGGCAGGAGTGGCTGCCACCAAGGACTGGGATGGTGCCACGGGAGTACCGGAGGCCGAAGCCGGATCCGGGGGCAAAAGTCCCGCCAGGATCAGCTTCGACCTACGGTCTTTCAGTGCCCTGGGGTTGAACCCCGCACAAATAGAACTCCCAGAGGAGAGTTGTTCAACCCCAAGGCACCGAACACACCGAGTGTGGCCATCCGCTGGTGAAAGCTTATGGCCACACTCGGTGCACTTTGAGAAAATAGGCTTTGGGGCCTCCGACAGTTTTTTTTAAACAACAAAAAAGATTTAAAACTATGACTAAACTACCTCACACAGACCAGGCCCCAACACACAACAGTCCACACACACACTACGCACCAGCGAAGGAGGGGAGGAATTACACTAAATAGGGAACCTAACCAAACGCAAACAGTTAACTATAAATAAAATGTGAAAAATATGGATTTTTTTTTAACAAAAAGTTGTCACTTAACTACCACATGCCAGGAGCTCAGGAATCTAGAAGCGTACGCAAGAGCGGCAAACTAGATCCGAGGTCAGTCAGGGTTGGCAGGGGATTATGGGTAAGGGGAGGAACTAGGAGCTCGGATCTCTAAGCTATGAAATAAGTTGCCGGCTCGGATCTGAGTTCGGATCCAAGACCCAAAGGTTGCTGACAAATGAAGTACCTACTTCAGATCTTTTTTTCACACATATCCATGCCTGTAGTTCAACTATTCTTTGACCAGAGGTTGCAGTCACCAGTAACAGTTGTCCAAGATAAAAAAAAGTCCAACATTCAAAATATCAGCCAGTTCAGAAGAATCTAAACTTATTTTCTCCAGAAAAAAAGTTTAAATCTCAGACTGAAGTGACTGGTTCAGTGAGGAGTCCTGATATGGAGAAACCTATGACAAAAATGTATTGTTCCACAATTAAACAATAACCAAGACTACAAGATGAAAGACTTCCAAGATGGCTGCACACCAAGTAACAGATTAATTTCAACTCTTCCAGTGGTGTGAAGACTAACTCGAAAAGAAAGCCAGTGAACTTGTCTTTTTGGGTAAATTTCAGTTACTTGCTATAAGTGCACTGCATGGATTCCAGCAGACACGAAATTTGGAGAACTCAAAAGAAAATTCAACCACAAAAGGTGAGGAGAAATCACTGGCTAGGAAGAATCCTGCAGCTGTTCAGCAAAAAGCAGTTCAAGCTTCAGGTTTGGTACAAAGCATGACTTTAAGTAATCTAAAGTAAAAAAATATATATCAAATGTGCTCAGAGCCGATTAAAATAAATGAAACAGTAAAGGAATATGTCAACTCAAATAAAATGCTGGAAAACATGGAAGAAGCTTTAAACAGACATTCAGATGAGCTGATAAAAACTACAAAAATGAGAGGTCGAAATGAAAAGGCTGGCTAAGTATGACACGGCTCAAGAAGAGGGGTTTCAAATAATGGTAGAATTAGAGGACAAAGCACACAGGGAAAACCTGTGATTTTCTGCTGTAGTAGAGAAATGGGAAGAAACAGACGGTGTTAATTTTAAATACAAATAAGCAACTGGACTGGTATTCTACCACTGGAGTAGTTAATTTAAAGGGTGCATCATGCGTATGGTCCAAACCTAGCCATAAGAAAGCAGGGAAGACTTCTGATGGTAAAGATGCAATCCTACCAGCAGAAAGAGTGGACTTGTCACAAAACTGTGGCAGAAGAACTAAGTACTAAAACCTGAAGACTGTGTGTTTGTGAAAAATTATTACTCACTGTACACCAAGCAGAATATTAATACATTTATTTCAGCAATCAGGGAATGTTGAGAGGCCAGTGTGAGATTCAAGCTGCAGAATATTTTTTTCTTGGAGGATCACAGTCATTTCTTGATGCTGACTATGCAAAGGAGGAAATACAAGTGTCTTTCCAACAAAAAGTGAGCTATCTAAACAGAACAGTAATAAGCCACTTATTATTCTGATAATAAAGCTCAAGATTTTGCCAGTGAAATCTTTCCAATGTTCCAAAGGAAAATGTTTGAGAGATGGGGAAAAGCACAGGAGTTAACTAAAAGTACCAGAAGTATGATGAAAATGAGGCAGAGACTGGAGTTTGGAGATGGAGATCATCAAAAAGAAAATCAGAAACATGGAAATTAATGAATGAATCTGGGATTACAAAGCATCAATCACATTTGTAAATATGGCTGAACAAGATGGAAATATGTGCCTTTTTAAACTTACAGGGGACTACAAAGCATATGTCTTACTTCATGTCATTAGTGTCTGGAAGAACATTAAATGGAAGGGAAGAGGTAATCATAAGTAAACCATTTTTAACTGTATTTTTATAAAACATGAATATACTGCATGTTACACAGTAAAGCATTTTTCACTTATTTTCATGTTATGGAGATACTAAAGTAAACAGGTGTCCTTTTTTTTCTTTTCTTAGTACAAGTAGAAGCACAGGCTGTACCATGCATCTTAGCATGGATAACCTTAATTATAGGTCAGTTAAAGCCTGTGAGAGAGTAGCCTTCATTCTGGGACAATTGTTCCTACTAGGAAAGTTAAAACTTCCTTATTTGAAGATGTACTTAGTTTTGTGTGTTTGTATTAAACAGATTACGAGGGCATTCCGGTGATATTTTTTGAGGGTTTTCTCTAAAGCAAAAGGTCTTTTAACATGTGACAAAGGTTCAAATTGATAAGACAAGAAACTGCATAAAAGATTAAACTGCCAATCAGTGTACACATGTAACACAAAAGCTGAAGCTAGACTTTTTAAAGAAAGCTATTATACAACACAGGTGGGAATAATAACTCATAATGGCAACACTTTCCCATATTATCTTTGAATGTGAATAATCTCATAGGTATATACAAAAATGAGCAGTGAAATACAGAGTGCAAACAGCTATTCTACAGGAAACACAATTAGAAAGAAGAAAGCATATGAATTTGATAAAGAAAATATTTTAGGATGGCTATTCAGTGGAGTATCTGGGACAAATGAAAAGGGGTGTACTTATACAAATTGCCAAAGGAGTTCCAATAGTGACAGAAGAGAAAAAAAGATAATGGTAGATTTGTAGTAAGGGGCTACTGGCAAGGAAGATATTTACACTGACATATTCCACCTAAAACTGCTACAACGGAGCTCAAGAAAATACTGGAAGAAATAATCAGCTTTCACCAGGGAATATTTACTTACAGGGACTAGAATTTGATTTGCAATAGTGTAGATGCATCGGAGTGGGAGCACAGAAGCGAAAACATAAAAGAAGAGGTAGATTTTTGAAGAAATTCATGAAAATATTTAGTATGGAAGATGTGAATTAAGTAGGAGCTCTTCAAGGTACAAAAACTGGGCTAGGCTAGACAGAAATTATACTTCATGGGAAACTCTGCATTTAATTAAAAGATACACATCAAACAACTATTTCAGATCACGTGCTAATAATTACTAACAACTAAAATAAAAATGCAGGGTGATGAAATAAGGCGGCACTGGTGTTTCCTCACCTATCCGTTAACACAGAGGAATTTAAGGAATTGGTAGTGGAAATTATTTGGGAGTTATTAGGGAAGATAAAAAATTCCTTACAAAATATTGCTAAGGAGTGGGACTAAATGAAAATGGAATTTAAAAATAAGATAAAAATCAAAGAAAATGGATATGGTTAAGAACTAACAAACATTTGTCAGTCCCTCTAAATAATTTTTAAGTACTGCGGAATAGGGGGAATCTCACAGACAAGAAGAGGCGCAATTGCAAGTGCTAAACAGAAAATAAGGTATTACACCTCAATAATATGCATAAGGTTAGAAAGGTTGCTGTTACGCAGCCACTTTTTTATAACTCCAGAGCACAAAAGCTTTTAGCACAATGGCTCAGGCAACAGAAAGTAGAAAGGGTCGTTACCAAACTTAGGGACCCTATAATGAGGAAAATAGCCAGAGATCCTGTGAAGTATTAAACATATGTCGGAAATTTTCTGAAGACTCTATAGAAAGCACAGAAATGTGGAAATAAAGAAAAAGTACAAGTGTAAATATTTATGGAAGAGTTAAGTATGCCATGGTTATTGGCAGATAAGCCTCAATTACTAACAGTTATGATTGAAGGAGATGAGAAAAATGGTAAATGTATAACCACCCTACAGGAAAATTTCCAGTAAGAGATGGCATTCCTGTGGAAGACTGAAAGCTAGGAGGGAAGAAAGTGAAATATCTGGAAGGTTTTAATAGTATGATCCAGATGGAAGCAGAATTTAAGAAAATACCACTGTTGTGGTTACGTCTTTATGCAGAGAAAGCATTCGGCAGAGTAAGCTGGAATTTTATGAGTAGGGCAATGGAAGCATTCACATTCCAATATTCAATAATAAAGGTTAATTAGGAGAATATACGAAGGATCAGAGGCGAAAAAGTTTGGGGGGTTCCTCTCTGAGGAGTTATGTTTGAACAGAGTAACCAAGCAAGTGTGTCCTCTTTCCCCTTTATTTGCATTACATTTAGAACCACTGGCAAAGAAAATAAGGAACACAGAAATTCAAGGATATAATTGGTATGATAATAAAGAAAAGCTGGCTTTATTTGCAGATATTATTTTGTACCAGATAAAACCAGAAAAGGACATTTCAGCATCGTGGAACATTTATGAGACCGTTTCAAGTCTTTTCAAGATACAAAATTAACTAAGACAAAACAAGGTAATAGCTGTAAACTAAATACCCACACACAAATTGGTTCCAATACCCATATTTACGGGGACATGATAAAATGAAGTACTTAGAGGAGTATGGGTTAAAAAGGATTCTGATATGGCAGCGAAGGATATGGACTACACAAAAGAAAATACAAAAATTGATAAACTGGAAGCTCTGTTTTCTGGATATCGATAGCAAGATATATACAGTGAAAATGTTTTTAGTTCCTTTCATTTTATACACTGGTCAGGCATAGTTTTAATCAACCTGAGGAATAACTGTGGATAGCAATTAATAAATAGTTGAAGGATTTGATCTGGGAGAGGAAGAGGGCAAGAGTCAATTGGGGAGAAGTTAATACTTCCAATAGGACAATTTGGTTTGGGATTACCTGATTTGAAGGGATATTTCAGAGCTACACATGGAAGACTCCTACACACACAGCACAACCAGCACAACCAGAAAGCAATAATTCAAAGTGGAAAGAGATGATGAAACAGAAGGGAAGTTCAAGAAAGAAGGACGGAGACACTGGGATTTCGGATGCAGATCCTCAAATAGAATAAAAATAGTGACCCAGATCATTATATTCATAAATTTTCTGAAAGTATACCAAAAACTAAGCCAATGTGAGACTAGAGAAAGGAGATTCTACTGATAGGGATGACAACAATTAGGGGTAGAGAAAAAAAGCAAGAGGGGCTGGAATTTACTAGAGAAAACTGGCAAAGGAATAAGGTATTGGGAACAAATACCTAGAAAGGAAAAGGTAACAGAACGGGAAGAGGCCAATAATACATTTGGACTGCAGGCTAGAGACTGCCTTAATTATCAAGCATTGATACAGTACAAGCAAAGAGAAAGGAATAGAGGGATCCTAAGTGAAAGACTAGCACTGGCAGAGCTTTTAGAAGAATCTAGAACAGAAACTATTGTTAAAAAAGGATAATTATTAGGACATATAATAGGTTCATAAGTTCATTGGTGTTTACAAGGCCACCAACCACAAGGGCCTGTATAAGTTTAGCCATGCATCCCAAATCTCTGAAAAGGTTTGTAGTTAGGAGTCATACAAGTTATCAGTGGTTTATGACAGGGTTCACTGTCAGGCCCTCTCCTATCAGACATCTACTTCTCATGCCTTCAGGACAACACTCCTGATCTATTTTGTCGTTCAGGCCCACAGATGACTACAAATTGGTTGTTGGTATTCAATCTTCCACCAACTCAAACACTTCACAAGAAGTTAAACCCAGTTATCGAATAGTGGAAAGACAAGGGTCTCAAATTAAATGTAAAAAAAAGTAGCATAGCTCATTTTGGTAAACATTTTCCCCATACCATTGAAGTGACACACCACTCTAGACATGGGCACACTTGTTGAGAATTCTTTATCGTCCGACAATCATGTATCTACCTTAACTTTAGTAGGCCTTCTATACGACTCAAAGTATTAGACCCACTGTTGAATATAATGTTTCTCAGAAAATGTATTCATCTAAACAAATCTCTCAACTTGGAAAAACCTCAGAGATCCCTAACCAAGATCAGTGACCTAAAAAAAATGTAGTTATCAGGACAAAGTGACAGCACTCTAGCAATACCCAGTTTATTACAAACTCTTCCATGGGGATCTGCAGCTAGCCTTTTGAGCCAAAGATCAGACCTTCCAACCTGTCCCATTGTAGAAACAAATGGTCCTCTAAATACCCAGTCAAAACTAACTAAATTTTCATCAACACAAAACACACTAGCATGAAACATTAATATCCCAATGCATCCCGTACATCTGGAACGAACTTCATCTACAAATCAGGTAAGGCAACACCCCAAGTGTTGTCTTATGTTGTATGCATGCATGTTGAAATAAACAAACAATAACCCTTAAAGCCTAACTGCCCTTAACTTCAAAAGGGGGGCGAAGGACACAATCATTCAAACCTGACGGTCTACTTGCCAAAAGACGTTACAGTATTCTAGTTTCCCATAAACCACCTCTGGTATCTATAGGAGTTTCCTCCAATATAAAAAATAAAAACTTGGCTGCGGGACAGTCAACTGTATGCTTACATAAGGTGCTTTTCAAAATTTTACTCCGCATGTCATTCATAGGCTCATAAATCATTTTTAATTTTCTGTTTTAGCTACACAGGTACATAATTTCAGAATTACCCTACCCAGTTTGCTGAATTAAGGTTTTTTAGTGAACAACATTTTGAATTTTCTTTTAAGTTATATTTTTCATTTTATATTTTAGGTAAATATTATTGAACCATAAACAGTGTTTTCAACTTGGGTGTAATTTTATAGATGGACAGTAGATGATGCTATTTACTCATGTTCTTTTTTTATTTTATTTACCCATTACATTTTACATGTATTGTTTTAACAATTTTGAATGTATACAGATCCGAGTTCCCTAAGCGGTTGAGGTGCGATTTTAATGGGTACATACAGTGTTTGACAGCATGGTGACTTTTTTATTCATTTATATTTTAAAGCAGTAGTTGTGAATGTTGAGTTTTACTTATTCATATTAGGTTCTTCATTTTGTTAACTGTTATTATATGATTGCTGGTTGTTTGGGATGGTTTACTATACAAGGGTAGTAGTAGTATTGGGTGGGTTTTATAGATGTGAAGAAGTCTTGGAACAAAAACGCATTGTATTGTTTAGCATTTATGTACTAGTCTCAGTCTCGTTTTTTGACAATAAAAGTATTTCCTTCTGAGTCGGCTCGGCATGTTTTAGCACCTTTTGTTTGACTACTGGTTGATTTTGGCACGAATTCTCCATTTGGTCTTTGAGACACACTGGCTTTCTCTTTTTCTGAGAGGTATGGCGTCTGGAGGTGGAGATATCAGTGAATTAAAGACTCTCATTGGTCAGCTTACACAGTTAGTGGAACTCCCAACTCCTATTTGTCGTTCAGCCGTATCAGCTGTTTCGAAGTCATCAATGCCCGGTAACCAAGAGGTGTGGCAATCTTCTTTGAATGGCGGCCAGAGTAAGCTTTCTGGAAGGAAAAACAATGGTGCATCAGTTAGGGAAGCTAGTGTGGATATAGAATTGGATTATAACATTACTCTATGAATTTTGACTTCACAATTAAATAAAAACCTGGACGGAAAGAATATGGTCACTGTCTCTTCATGAATTGTACCGGTGCAAGTGACTCTCTAAATCATTTTTCTCAGGATGTTTCGAATATGGAACAAAGTTCATGGTTAACAAAGACATTTAATTTTAATGGTGTACAGACAGCAAACGCAGATTCTTTTGATGATAGTTATGCTAACAATCTCCAGCGTCTGCAGTCTTTTATTGAAATACAGGACTCTGAACCTTGATAATTTGTATTTGAAGGAATGTATTAATGTCAATATAGTACCGAAAGGTCTTAGGCTATAGAAGTACCCTAATAATGTGCATTAAGGGTCGGACTTCCATAGAGAACTGCTTGGTATTTTTTATAGAGCTGGTACTGAAATTATGGGAGCTTTAATTAAGCACAATGAGAAAGAGCTAGATATTATGATTAAGCAGACTAATGGTGTTAACCAAAACATTGTTAGTGACTTGTAGTTTACTGTGGATGAACACTGGAAACATTTTTCTATTAGGATTACACAGACAAAAACTGTCATGAGATTTTTAATAGTAAGAAAAGGAAATTAGAGAGGGATAGGACTGAGCAACAGCAGCAGCACTGTTACCCTAACTCTAGAAGTAAGGGTAGCCTATTCAACCGAGAGGACAGCAAGTATTATGGTGATGGCGGTGAAGCTAGGGATTACAACACCAATGATGGATTTTATGAAGATGTGAATAGATATGAAGAGCCTGAAGCTCATTTAAATTTTCAGGACCCTTTAGAATATCCACCCATCTGGAGGTCAGAGAGATTAAGGAACAAGCAGTTCCCTCAGCACAACAATTACCAATGGAGGGGCAGAGGCAGGACAAATTTTAACTAAGGTAATAATTTTAATCAACATAGTTTTAACGAAGATATTAAGGAAGGTTTTAAAGTTAACTTTCGATGGGTAAAATATTGTCAATTACAGTGACTTGGAGGTCAATGAGTTACATTTCTCTATTTTCTAAAGGTTTTAATTTTATACCAAGACAAATTAATATTAGTAAAGTAATAATTGATTTAAAGTTGTTCTTAACGAAAAAGAATTTGGAAGTTATTTATGGCAACAAAGATAGCAGAGAGAGTAGGGAGCATCTGAGGAGGAAAAGTACTTTTAACCCACCCCTTCACCCACAATTAAAGAATTTTGAAGTTTTGGTTGAGAAACAGATTAATCAGGTATTTTAAAAAGCAGATTTCCCTCCAACTTGTCGAATGAAGAAAACGTTTTATTAAAACAATTAAGGGACAATAAATATTTGAGGGTAATGAAGCCTTATAAGGGGGGAGGCATGGTGCTCATGAACACCGTAACATATAAAGCAAAAATGATGCAAGATATTATGTAATCCTAGTAAACAAAGCAGAGTTTCAAAATATGAAATTGATATAGTTTATCAGCGTATACAGCTGGCCCTGAAAGATTTAATATTTGAGGGACTCAAATTTAGACATATATACTTTTTTATACAAAGACAGGCCTCATGTCCTCTCCATCTTTGATATAACAAAAATAAACAACAATGTATCTGATTCACTCTCAACACCCACTGTATCTGCTGAGGGTTCACTGACTACACCCTTAGCTAGATCCTTGGATGTGAAATTGAAAAACTCCCAATGGAAGATGTTAACATTTTGAAGGATTCCTGGGACATTTTAAGAAGTGTGAAACCAGAGGTACACACAGATTTGCTCTTTGTTACTACAGACATAGTGGACTTCTGCTGTATACCCCATGACCTGCACTTAAGATGGTTTGAGGAAGCCTTTAATGAGTATAGGGATTTACCTTTTAAATGAATTTTATGTTTATTTGGAATCGATTAATATGGTTTTAAAAAATTATATATTTTTTGAAGGTGAATTCTTTCAGCAGGTTAGTGGTGTGGCTATGTGGGCCAGATGTGCCTCCATATACACCAATATCATCTTGATGGTTTGGGAACATAAGTATGTTTTGAATTTCCAATTTAAGGACTGTTAGGTTCTTTACAAGCTAGCTTTTTTTCTTTTTTTTTTTTAAGATAACATCATTACATTTTGGGTAGATACTGAAGTTAAATTCATGGAATTTTTTGAATACATTTCTAATGCAACTAATTTTCTAAGATTTACTTTTAAAGTGAACAGTGAAACATTTAATTACTTGGATGTGACTCTATAGAAGTACAGTGGGGGTTACCAATCTAAAGTGTATTGTAAAAGGCCTATTCTAATTCATCCCTTCCCTACACTAGTGCTCATCCCTCTAGGCAAAAAAGAGCATTGTTAGTTAAAGGACAATTTGTGAGGATTAGTAAAATGACCTCCAATGATGGTGATTTTGAAGGTGTGTGTGAGATCTTGAGGAGCATGTTCAAGGACAGGGGCTACCCGGCAAATTTGATTACTGAAGTATATAGGGAAATTGGTGAAAGACACAAAAACAGGTTTTGCACAATTTTAGGCATAGGAACCCTCATGGAAAATTACAATTCTGCGGCTACACTTTCCTTTAGGGGCTCCCAACATAGTAGAGGTTATGAGCATGTGCTTATAACAGAGATCAATGGACACGCTTACATCATTAAAAAAATCAGGGAACAAGAAGATTATCCACGTTATCTGATTTGAGTGGTATTTTTAATGTTCCATTTTCCAAAGGGGTCATAATATTAAAGACTTAACGGAGTGGAATCAAAGATATGTTTCTAACCGGAACAAAGTGGGCACATATAAATGTGGTATGTGCCTGCAGTGTACGTACATAGTCCACAGAGATAGTGTTGTAACAAAGGCTAGTGACAGGTATATTACTAGTGGGACTTGACACACACGACTCATTTGGAGTGGCTTATATTGTGATGTGCAATAAGTGTACAGCATTCTATATAGATAAAACAGAAAGAAATTAAGAAGGATTTAAGAGCATGTGAATGACATACAGAATAAAAATTTGAGAAGCACCTTATATAAACACACAGTTGACTGTCCAACAGCCACGTTTTTATTTATTTTTTTGTAGTGGAGGAAATTCCTATAGATACCAGAGGTGGTTTGTGAGAAATTAGGATAGAATACCATGAGGTTTACTGGCAAATAGACCACCAGGTTTGAATGATGATCTGTTCCTCGCCCCTGTATTGAAGTAAAGGACAGCTAGGCTTTAAGGATTACTGTTCAATATATTTTTTTCAGGATCACCCTAGTTTGCTGAATTAAGGTTTTTTTTTAGTGAACAGCATTTTGAATTTTCATTTAAATTATCTTTTTCATTTTATATTTTAGGTAAATATTGAATTAAACCATGTTTTTAACTTGAGTGTGATTTTACAGTTGGACAGTAGATGATGCTATTTATTCATTTTTTTTTTTATTTTATTTGCCCATTACATTTTACTTGTATTGTTTTAACAATTTTGAATGTATATGGATCCGAGTACCCTAAGTGGTTGAGGTGTGATTTTAATGGGCACATTCAGTGTTTATTGAGATCATGGTGATTTTTTTTTTATATATATATTTTAAAGCAGTAGTTGCAAATAGTGATTTTTATTTATTTATATTAGAGGCTCTTCATTTTGTTAACTGATGTTATTATTTGATTGTTGGTTGTTTGGGATGGTTTAATATACAAGATAAGTAGTATTGGGTTGGTTTTATACATCTTAAGAAGTCTCAGAAGAAAACGCATTGTATTGTTTAGCATTTATGTAGTAGTCTCCTCCTTGTTTTGCGACAATAAAAGTTATTTCCCTCTGAGTCGGCAGGGCGTGTTTTAGTGCCTTTTGTTTGAATTACTGGTTGCTTTTGGCACTAATTCTCCATTTGGTCTTGTGAACCTACAAAGGCTGGCTCACAAATAACAAGGGGGGGCTAACATTACCACATGAGACTGGGCCAGCAGCTATTTTCTGGAAGCCTACTAAACCATACAAGCTTAAAATCTGATAAAAAATCAGCATCTCAGGGTATCAAGAAGGTGTCTAGAAAAAGAGGCAAGAACACATGGGCTAACAAGGAAACTGCACAATAAACAAAGCAGTGAAATAATTTAAACCACTCACCAAGTATCTCATTATGACCAGTTCAGTCATGAGCCAAAAAATTGATAGGAATACTAAAATGCCTTAAAGTTAATTATTCTAGCAATGGAAAATCACTACAAGTGAAATCACATGGGGGAATCAGAATAAAACTACTGCTCTGGAATTAATACAGTTTATATTACACCTACTTTAAGCGCTGCATTATGCTGCACTCCCATTTCCCTCTCATATTTTATATGACACCTTGCCCTGTGTACTTCAAGCTGATTTCACCGGTGATATCAGAAAACGTTACTGCTCTCCCTTTGCATTTTTTTGACCACTAAAGAAATTCTGACTCACTGGCGTTCGAAAGACATGCATGAATGGGCGTGCCTTTGTTGAAGGTTGGGAGTCAGGCTGGCACCCCGGCACCATAAAAAAATTGACTGCCAATCATTAGCGGACCGGAGTTCCGCTGTGGCGACCCCTAACTGGGAAAAGCCGAAGAAAAACAACAATGAAATTCTGACTCATCCAAAATCATGATTAAAACAAGTTTCTATCAATATCAAAAATTAGTCTAAAAATTCTGACAAATTCATGGTCATGCAGTCAGCAACTTATGAAGAAACAAACACTGTTGGCCGACCACACAGAGCCTCTTAAGAAGAGACTGAATTCAAACATGGTGGCAGAACACAACGAGGTAAGGTATAAGCAAAGGCAACAGCATGAGGATGGAGAAGGCAGGCTTTGCATATGTTGAAGAAATAAAGTAACCTACAAACACACTATCAGCAGTCAGGTAAATCTGCATTATGGACAAAATCAACCGGCAATGAATGTCAAAATCTTGAACAAAAGCATCAAGATGGTTCATTTAACTTCATACAAAAAAGCAAACTAACAGACATCCGTACAAAGTTCCAACAGAAATTACACAAGCCTACAAAAGTAGGGTAAAATAGGAGAAAGTGAAAAACGTTTGGGGAAAAAAACTACAACTATCCAACAAACAGTAGTGCAAGCATTGCTAATAACCCAGACTTTAAACCTTTAGATTTGTAATACATACTTTCTAGTCATCATCCAAGTCTCTGACACTATTCTGCAATGCAGAAACTAACTACGTAATATAACGTGCAATTAAACCAGGATATACTTATAAAGTAAGCAATCTACTGATAAGCAGTTCTATTAACTGCTTTCAAATAAAATTACTTAATCAAAAAAAAGAGCTGACTAAAGGCAAGTGGCTTGAATGGTGCTGTGAGGTGAAAACAGGAAGCCAGTTGGTGGCAATAAAGAAAACAGAGACCTTCTGCAGGGGCAAAGGGTTTGCTCTTACAGCCCTACGCCCCCTATTAATTTATCAGTTTAAGGTTGGTGCATGTTTAGGGAAAGAAGCATTGCACCAAACAGAATAATTTTTCCTGTTCCTGAATACATCTGTACTGCATCAAGATGTCCTCAGCTGTACATTCTACTCTATATAAAACAGTTTCAACCATCTTCTTGGTTGTTATCAGCTTGGTCTTGACCAAACAGGCATCATACAATACAGATTTAAGAGGCCACATACTGTGAAGACAAATTTGTATTCAGTGAGTCACAAATAAAGGTTTATGTTGTATTTGATTTTATGATTTCATATTATGTTCCTAGTAACAAAACTATTATTTTTTTTCAGTTTGATTACTTCAAATGAGATGTTCTATGTAAAACTTTTAAAACAGTAAAAGTTCAACGTTTTACCTTCCCTTATTTAATACATACAAAGGAACTGTACCACTACCTTTGTCTGCCTGCTGTTCTAAAATTACTAACAAATACATAATCAGATCCACTAGACAATGTAACAACTCTTTTTAAGAAAAAAAAAACATGTTGCAGGACTTTCATTCTCATTTAGACTGACAAGTGTTTTAAGATTGTTCACAGTCAAAATACAACAGTTAGTAAAATAATCGGAGAAAGTAGTGACAGGCACATATATGCAAATGCCAGAGAAATTAGCAAAAGCAATAACAGCATTATCACATTTAGAGAAAAAAAAAACAACATTACAAAGGATTTTCAAATTTAGGTGTACACCTAAAACACATCACTTTACAACTGTACCTACTAGTGGTCACATTACTGGTCTACTTATAAATAACACAAGCTTCACAGGGACTTCAAGCCAAGCCCAGACAGCAGCTATAATATTAAAAAAAAGCACAAAAATACTTGCTTACATGCTGGATATCCAAAAGACTACGGGAGACTTTAATGGAAACACCACAAATCACAGTAAACACTTCTGCCTTAACCACTTCTTCAGATGGTCAGGTAACAAATTTAAAAAGGTACTTAACTAATGCTCAACATATGACAGGAGTCATAAAGTGACAAAATCATTCTTAAAAGTGTTTAAAACACAATTTGATCACACTGATTTTATTTCACACACAAACACACTTTACAAAAGTATCAGACAAATATATATCTATCATTGAAGGTTGGGAGTCGAGCTGGCAACTCGGCACTGTGAAAATCTACTGCCAATCATTGGCGGACCGGAGTTCCGCTGTGGCGACCCCTAACTGGGAAAAGCCAAAAGACAACAATATATATATATATATATATATATATATATATATATCTATCTATCTATATCTACATATACATATATACATACACATATATATATATATATATATATATATATATATATATATATATATATATTTATATATATATTCACTTTATATCCTCGAAATACTGAAATATCGAAACTCAGTATTTCGACGTTATAAAGTCAAATTTTTGAAACCACGAAAATTCAGAACCTACTACACACGCACACACAATCCTCCCCACACACAAACACAAGCTCTCTACTACCTGCACATCCCCCCACTTAAATATTCTCACTCAGAAGTCACACTACACACAAACACACACAAAACACCACCACACAAGCTACATTCTCCTCACATACACACACACACATCACAGCAACAAAACACACTGACACACCATAGCCCCATACTCAAACCCTAAACACACACACACTCACACACACTTACCTGAATCCATAACCACAGCGAAACCTCAGAAGCGTGAAATTAAAAACCGCTGGTATTCGAGGTTTTGAATTTCGCACTTCTGAGCTTTCGCTATTCTCAGGATTCCACTTTATGGGCTCGAAATACTGAATTTCGGTATTTCGAGCTTCTAAAGTGAATCCATATATATATATATATATATATATATATATATACATATATATATATATATATATATATATAAAAGACACACTATAGATATATATATATATATATATATATAAAAAAAGACACACTATAGATATATATATATATATATATATATATATATATATATATAAAAATAAAAAGACACTATATATTATATATATATATATATATATATATATATATATATATATATATATATATATATATGAGAGAGAGATAGATATAGATATATATACATAGATCATCTTGAGTAAGGCTTCAATTTCCTGCTTTCTAGAAACACTTTAAAGTGTAAATCCTCATTAATAGCTGGTAGATCACATACATCAAAATTTAATCCACCACCAGTACTCTTTCAAGCCTGATAATTATTCTATACTTCTACATATAGCATCTGGTCTGGCTACATCAATCACTGAAAAATGTGACCAGAGTTGAGTTAGTGGCAATGGTGCCCTTTACAGCTGGTGTGGCAGAGGAGAGGAATGAAGAAACACTGCTTGTTTGCATCTCATCCAGACAGGGATAGGTGCATATGCCCAGGCACACACCAAAATAGAACCGCTGGTGCAGGCAAGGGTCACACAAAAGAACTATATGTAAGGGGTAGGGGTCTGGCTGTGTCACATGCTAAGGTATATATACTACCCTGCAAACCCACTGCATACTTCTCTCATATGTTTACAGGCATGTCTAGGGTTGGTAAGCCAGGCATCAGAGTTAAATTCCCTACCACATGGATAACGGGTCCCTGTCCTAGTCCATCCAGCCTTCATCCAAGAGACAAAATAAGGCATAGGGCTCTTGCCCCATAGAATGGAATGGCTCATTAGAAGGGGAACCAGGAGAGCAGAACTAGATGGTTAAGTAGAGGGGTCAGGCAAAGAAAAAAAAAAAATGTTAACTTTAAGTATTTTGCATGCCTACTTGATGCATTTACATTCCCCATCCTAATGGCATGACAATGCTCACATATACACTGCTGCAGCTACTCAGACCTACAGAGAAGGATGGATGTTGGAAACAGGCTGTGTATGCCACATATTTAGACAAACAGTTAAAAGAAACCTAGCACTTGAATTGGCTGCCCTTTATGCAGCATGCTTCTTGACCTTACTTGTGTAAGCACACATCAGAAATGACATTCAAAAGTTCCTTTCTTATAACGCAATAGTAACAGTCATCTTTCTATAACTGTATAGCACTGTTTCAACCTACAGTACAATACAGTGCTACAGGGGTTGGGAGGGTGGCCTAATGGTTAAGGTGTTTGCCTTACAAACACAAGGTACATGGTTTGAATATCACAGGGGATAATTGGCTAGGCTTAAAGTGGCACACAAGGGCAGTTAGCCTAGTACTACTCTATGAACCTATGAACCTATGCTATGTTCCCATTATTTCTATTTTTTAATGGCCACTGAGGTTTTATTCATCTTGTGCTTCACTCTGTGTTAATACAACATGGGTATATATATATATATATATATATATATATATATATATATATATATATATATATATATATGGCATGTACATGATTCGATATTCCTACCATTTCAAATGTCCAACCTTTTATACAGGCAAGCTGCAAATACACATGTGCACTGCAATGTGAATGCGTCAAACAGCATTAAAGTGCTGAAGCGGCTTGTAAAAATGCTATGAAGGTTTTAGATGTGATCGATATGGTTAGGCCAAATGAAGGAAGTGGCAGAGCGAAGGAATTACCACAACTGTAAGAGAACTGTTGAGATTAAACCAGTTATGTGTAAATCCATTGTTTTAAAGCATTTAGTTCATAGGTAGGTACTAGGCTATTGGCCCTAGGGCCTATAAGCCTAGCCAAAAAGGTACCCTGGCTTTCACCACCCAAGAAAATTACTTTTCTGTGCCCCTGTCGAGTAGAGCCACAGAAATGATCCCCAGGGTGAATTTCCTATTTCCCATCCAATCATCAAGATTTTTCTTGAAGAGTGCTAATGAGGAGCTTTGTTTGATATAGATAGGTAGTTTGTTCCAGAGTATGGGAAGTCTCTGCGACAGGAATCTATCCCTCCAGCATATTCCGTTTATTGGGGTGACAAGGTTTAGGTCCCTAGAACATGTAACTCGGAGGGATTGGGATTTCTTTAAGTGGAGCATGTCCAACAGCTCTGGGTCTGACATAGCTTTGTAAGTTAGGCAGAGATCGCCTCTGAGTAGGCAATATGCGACGGAGTAAAGCTGGAGCTTTGAGACTGTCTGCGTAGGGCATTTGTTTGAGGCCAGTAATCATCTTTGTGAGGTATTTCTGTGGCTTTTCCAGTTGTTGTAGATGTCTTGTGAGGTACATACCAAAAGGGGCATTGTACTCTATAATAGGTCTAATGAGTGATGAGTAGAGGGGAACAATTGCCTCTTTTTTCCTGGATGAGAAAGCTTTTGTGATGAGGTTTGCCACATAGGATTTCCTGACTACTGTGGCGATGTGATTATCAAAGGAGAGACTACTGTCCACCTGTGTCCATCACACTTTCGGTGTTAAGTAGACTACTGCCTATGTGGTAGTTCACGGGTACAGAGTTTTTACCAAAAGGGGTGACTATGCACTTTTTGGCATTGAGCTTGAGGCCACGGCTTTGACACCAGGCATCTATCTCAGTGAGGCCCTTTTGTAGGATGTCCACATTGTTAGGAGTTTCGATTATGGCTCCTGGTTTGCAGTCATCTGCGAACTTCATTAGCCAAAGACCTTCTGTGTTTGGTATCTACTTCTCTGAAGTACAGGCTAACAGGAGAGGACCCAGGACTGAACCCTGTGGTACTCCACTTGTCACTGGTCTGAAGTCGAATTTGGAGTCTGCTACTTTCACAGTGTGGGTTCTGTCAGTGAGACAGTTGGCAACCCATCTTGTGACACAGGGATTTATACCCAGTTTAGGGAGTTTATCTACAATTCCAGTGTGGGGGATGGTGTCGAAATCTAGCTAGGCTGTGTGAACCACCTTACCCTCATCTACGGCTTTGGTGAGTGCTTCAATGAAGTCTATCAGGTTTAGGAGACATGATTTGCCTTTTACAAACCGAAACTTGGTGGGGTCCAGAGTTTGGAGATTACCAATGTCTTTGTTTATAAAAGTTTCATGATAAGTTCCATGGCGTTGCAGACCAGGCTCGTCAAGCTAATGGGGCGGTAGTTCCTGGGGTCCATGGTGGATCCCCCTTTATGAAGTGGGATAACCATCGCTGTGTGACATTCAGTGGGCACAGTGTCTGAGGTGAGGCTGAGACTGAACATGGTACTTAGGTAGTGTGCCAGTTCATTCTGTAGTTCGTGTAGAACGCAGCCTGGGATGTTGTCAGGTCCCATGGATGCTCTGTTCTTGGCTTTGGCGAGTGTGGTTTTTACCTGTGCAGTCATAATTACAGGAACTTTGCATTCTTCCGGTATACAGATGGGCCCTTTAGGGGGTGAGAGGGGGTAAAGTTAGTAGTGAACCTGCCAGGATGCTGGCAATATCAGTTGGTTCTGTACATTTAGTGCCATTGTGTTGTAACTCAGTGCAGATCTGAGTGTTGCCATTGAGATTCCTGACATAGCTATAGAATGCTTTGTGTTTGTCTTTAGAAACAGTGGTGACTGTTTTCGTAACTAGCTCTGGAGGATTTTATGAGGGATCTCAGCTTCTTACTGAGGCTGACCAGGGAGTTCCTCCAATTATGGCATTTTTATCTTTTTTGCAGCAGTTTCTTTCTTCTGTTGTAGAGTTTGTTTATGGCAGAGGACCACCAGAAAGTCTTCCTTTTTTGGAGGATAGCATCTTGGTTCTGTTACAGATAGCACGATCCATGCACTTGTGTAAGTGCTTATAAAGTGCATTTGTGTAGGATTCAGCAGTCGTATCTCTATTGCCCTTCTGCATGGGAGTCATGAAGTTTGCCACGTCTGTCTTAAGAAGCGTGACTTTGGAGAAAATTTTTTTACAGTGGTTTCCCTAATTGGGGGGGGGGGGCAGGAAGTGGATGTCTAGGGTGATTAGCTTGTGGTCGGGATCTGACCAACAGGGAATTGACCAGGTCTAGGATATTGCTGCCCTTGGTGGGGGTGTGGATAAGTTGATCCAAGGCATTGGAATTTATGAATTCCAGAAACGTGATG
>NC_056747.1:517691157-517759487 GCF_019279795.1 Protopterus annectens | reverse complement strand
TGATTTTATAAAAACGAGCCACTAAACTGCCTGCACAATGCATTACTGTCAGATGGCATCATTCTGCTAATACTCTACAGCAGTTTTATCAATTATGTACCTACTGTGAGACAGCACTGCCCACTGATTCACCTTGCTTATGCCTACCCCTTGAAAGTAGTGTCAACCAAAATTAAGCTACATCTTACAAATTCTGTACACAATGCAGAATAGAATGCTGCTTTCAAAACAATGCTTTAATCATTTTTTTCTACAATACAACAATTTTAACTCTGTATTGCTACGCATAACAGATTCTGGTATTACAGTTGTATTAACACCTTTATTAAATTATCACTTAAGACAGGCAAACGTACATTAATTTAAAAACAGCCTATATTAATGTTTCCAGTTACGTAAATTATACATGACTTGTGTTCCTTTTTAAAACTATCAGTCCAATATTATATAAATTGCAAAATTCCTGCCTTCCGTTAAACATCATTCCTCCTCCTGAACATTAAACTGCATGTATTGTTTCGACAATTCCCATTTTCTATGTAATTTGCTCCTTCTGTTTTCAAAAGATCACACTTCCAGTTCTCTTATCTACGTTACAATATTCAGTACTTCAAAATACAGCTGGTTTAGACAGATTTCCATTTTCTAGTTATTGCTTTTTTGCCAGCCACCAAACTTAAACTTAACAAGGCCTTAGTATGTCTAGGCAATTCATATCCTGTGTCTTAGCTCATAAGAATCATTTCCTAAATTATACTAATTTGCTCACTCAGTAATTCTGGCACAGTAGTCCATACTGAATTTTTAAAGTCTGCCAACTCATTACATTCCCACAACATATATGTTCCCAGTTACCTCTTTCTTACCCATCATACCTCTATCTGCCATCTACCCGAGGAAAAATACTCCGGAATCTGCTTCAGGTATAAAAATACCTATGCAAATACTTCCAAGCAAAAATTCTAAACCATGTATATTTTGTTGCATACATGTGAATGGCCAATGTTTCCTTTTAAACTGCTTATCCAATCTCCCCTTTTCCAATCTCTTCTAACCTCCTCTGATTAACTCTTGTAGTTATTGTTCAGTTTTATATGGCCTATTAATTATCAGCGTTTTCACAGCAGATTCTGTTCTAGATTCAACTACAAACTACCAGAGCGGTCTTTCACTTAGGACTCTCCTATCCTCTTCACCTTGCCTATGCTCAAACAATCCCTGGTAGGGAAGGTAGTCTTTAGCCTGCAGTCGAAATGTCTTCTTGGCCTCTGCCCATTCTATTACCTTTCTCTCGCATGTTAGTTATTTGCTCCCAATAACTTGGTTCCTTTGTCGATTTTCTCCTATAAATTCTAGCCCTTTCTTGCCTATTCTCTGTAACCCTAGTTGCAGTCATCCCTATTGGCATAATCTCCATTCTCTATTGTCATGTTGACTTAGTTCTTAGGACACTTTCAGCTACTTTATGAAGGTAATATTCTGTATGGCTGGTATTCCCCTTAAGGATTTGCATCCAAAATCCCATTCTCTCATTTTACTTGTTGAATTACAATTACATTCTTATATTAATAATGTAGTTCAGTTTTCTATAATGGAGCTCCTCACTAGGCTTATTTATTTTATTTTACATTTGTTAACCGAGAAAGTCCACTGGACACAGGTCCTTTTTCAGTGGAGGCCCAGGGAGAGAGAGGTAATACCTAGAATAAATTTTAACATGTCTAAAAAATAGCAGTCAATTCAGTTAGCCATAAATCAAACAACATACAAGGTATAAAATACAGACATAATAATACAATTAGTTTGATAGAGAAGTTGTTACATCATTACTAGAGTCACAAGACTTAGAAGATGACCACATCATTAGTTATGTCATGACCACATTATTAGTTATGTCTCCTAATAAAAGCATCAACACAAGATTAAGACCAAGTTAGAATCTCCATAAAGATTATTAAGACTAAGCTAGAAACAACTATACATTTTACTGTATCTTATGTATACAATACCATCCAAAAGCCTAGACCTATTAACACTACTTGAGGTCCAAGAAGTCAGTAATAGGGGGAGTGTTATAATGTGGAGGGACGTCTAACCTGGCATGGTACAGGAGTATAGCCAGTTGTTACAGAGATGAGCTTTTTAGTGAATGTTTAAACTGTGTGAAGGAAGGGGTAGTAGTTCTATCACTGGTTAGAGTGTTCCAGATTTTTGACACACAATTAGAGAAGAGGGTGTCCCCTGCTGTATTATTTGATTTAGCTACTTTGAGGAGAAATCTGTTACTGGAGCGAACAGTCCTATTAGTCTGAGGGTGAAGTAAGTTTTCTAGTGCAGGGGGTTTATCTAGTTGATCTAGAATTTTAAGGGCCAGAGAAAGTTGACTGTAGTGTAAGAGTTGGGGGAGTTCCAACCAGATGAGCTGTGTTAAGGATGAGCAGTGGTGAGTTCTAAATGAGGAGTCTGAGGCGAATCTAGCTATTTTGTTACAACAAGATTCAAGTTTTGTTAAGTCTGCTTTTCTAAGGTTGGTAAAAATGGATGAGGGGTAGAGATAAGGGGAGTGTAGGATATGGTTGTTTTTGTTTGTTTGGAGAGGAATTGTCTATTTCTATAGAGGGTACCTAGTCTGAGAGATATGAATATCAAATCTCAGATTATCAATCTCTACGTCAACGAGTTTGGTGTGGTCAGTGGGAGAGAGAGAAGTTTTGTTGCTGGAAGTAATGTTAAAGGTGGTAGCTAATGAAGTGGACCTAGTCAGTTTAAAGAGCAGCTTCCATTCTAAATTGTCTCTGGCTAGTATGACACTTTTGGTCACCAAAATAAAAACATAAATATAAACAGTTATGTTTGGAGAGTGATATTTTATTAGATTTTATCTGATGTTCTCATTAGTTTACAGTGTCTGCCAAAGCAGCTCTGGAAGTAAACTATAACATATTTTTCCAGGAGAAAACTATCTGTACAATGGACATAAAAATCTAATAGTCATGATACAAAAAAACTCACATCTTCACCACTGATGCAAGTAGGTAAGGTGAGCCACCAATGGAGCAAAGTGTTCAGGACAGCAACCACTTAGACCAGCATTTTAGAAATATTACTATGCTGAGAAGTACAATTTACTGCTCTGCTACCTGATGGCCAACCAGTAGCAGAACAGGAATGGCTATTAAAGGATTTTAGCACACCAAAAAGTTACATGTAAGCATCACTCAAAAGGGTGCTGACAGACACTTGTGTTTGAGCTACGCAGAAACCTCACTATAGCATACGCAGAAGTGAAATGACCATCATGTCTACATAAGCAGTACTAGGTATAAAGCCCTCCCGCCATATCACTTCTGCAAATGTGATAAGTCACTGCATTTACAGAATAACAGCAAGTAAACCATTACTCAGAGTACTACATTATCTAGTTAAAAAAAACTAAACGTCTCCTTATTATATCAAGCTGATGTACTCATTGGCTACCTTAAATTCTCTCTTTACCTGGTATCTGCAGACTGATAAATGGTAGCATTTGCACAGTTATGGAGTTCCTCTACTGGAATTGTTTTTACTCAAGTTATTCTATAGTGTTTAGATAATGCATTTAATTTGCATTCCTTATCAATGTGCTATATCCTATAAGCAAATTTTTATCTGAAAATGGTCAGCTGTGATTTTGAGACAAACGCCGATGTGAATATGTATTTTTATTTGGTTTATTATAATTTTACCAGTTGCATAATAAGAAGTTATGTACTCCCTATAACGTTCGATGCATGTAGTCCATCTCGCCTCACATTCTTACCCGTGGATTCGGAGCCAAATAATCGGGTCCGATTTTACTAGCTCGAAGTCTTTCATTGGCTGAGCTAAGCCGGTATCCCATGGTGCACTGCTCCATATCCCCAGATCTAGTTTGCTGCAAAGCTCATTTGTACTCCATGCACACATCACATCCAGATAAAGAATAAGCTAAGCAAGGGAACTCTGCAGATAACAACCTAACCTCCAAATCCTCCAGGAAGGGGGAAGGTGGGAGGGTAAGTAAGAATTTGAGGCGAGATGGACTACATACATCGAACGTTATGGTGAGTACATAACTTCTTGATGTTACGTAGTCCTATCTCGCCTACATTCTTACCCATGGGACAGCGTCCCTAGCACCTACATCCTGGGTGGCTCATAGGAAAATACTCCTGAGAACTGTGGAGCCAAAGGAAGACCTGCCCCTGGAGACCACGTCCAATTTGTAATGAGAAACAAATGCGTGAGGAGAAGTCCAAGTAGCTGCAGCACATATATCATCCATTGACAATCTGGCTTGATAGGCTGTAGATGTGGAAACAGCCAGAGTAGAGTAAGCCTTGACCGGAAATGGCAGATCTTTACCTCCTGCTTGATAGATGAAAGAGATACAACTAGATATCCATCTAGATAGGGTGACCCAGGAGACCGGGGACCCCATTTGGTTTTCCGAAAAGGAAACAAAAAGTTGGTCAGACTTCCGGATATCTTTTGTTCGGTGGAGACAGAAGCGTAATTGTCTGTGTACATCCAATTAGTGAAATCTAAATTCTGCCTTGTTAGAAAAGTGGGGAAAGAAGACAGGCAACTCAATGGATTGATTTAGATTAGGCACGGAAGCCACTTTAGGAAGGAACGAAGTGTTTGGTCTAAGAGAGACCCTGTCCTTATGGAAGATTAAGTATGGAGGTTTGATAGAGAGGGCTTAAATTTCTGAACCTCGCCTTGCTGAAATGATTGCTGTTAAGAAGGCTGTTTTCCAGGTCAAGAATTTCAATTCGCAGGTAGCTACAGGCTCAAAAGATGGTACAGTAAGGGCTTGTAGAACAAAATTGAGATCCCAGGGCATGATTGGTTCGGACACCGGGGGACGGAGCAACAGAGTACCCTTCAGGAATGCCTTGCATAGTCTATGCGCCATGAGACTAGGCTCATTCGCCACATGAAAATTAGAGATCGCTGCCAGTTGAACTTTGATGGTGGCTGATGCGGAACCCTGATGGAAAAGCAGACAAAAACTCCAGGACTGAAACGATTGGAGCTAAGATCAATGCCTCTGGTATGTGCCTAGATAGAAAACCTTTTCCATTTACTAGAATAAATCTTTCTAGTGGATGGTTTATGAGAGGACGATAATATATGAACCACTTCTGGTGAGAAATTAAGAAGTCTGACTAACGATGGAAGTGGAGTAGCCAGGCTGTCAACCGGAGGGTCATCAGGGAGGGGTGGAACTGTCCCGACATGTGTGTCAGTAAATCTGGTTGAGGTTCCAGAGTCCAAGGAGTGTCCACAATGAATTGTTGAAGAAAGGGGAACCAAACTTGGCGAGGCCAGTGTGGTGCAATCAGAATCATTCTGCTTCCCAAGGATTGTGCTTTCTGAATCACCTTTGACAGCAAGGGAAACGGAGAGAAAGCATAAAGCAGACCGGAGGGCCAATCGTAAACCAGAGCATCCCTGGGTGACTCCCCCTGTGGGGGGATCAGCGTGAAGTAGTTGCTGCATTTTGCATTGAAGGGGCTGGCAAAAATGTCGCAGCAAGGCTGACCCCATCTGCTGAAGATTTGCTCTGCAACCAGGCGATTCAGGGACCACTCGTAAGGCATCAGAATATCTCTGTTTAGCCTGTCTGCAATCACGTTGGACTTCCCCGGAATGTGCGTTGCCACCAGAAACCGTTGAGAAGTTACTGCCTAATGCCACACTCACATGGCCTCTCTGTACAGAGGGTAAGACCTGGTTCCCCCTTGCTTGTTTAGATACCACACTACTGACATGTTGTCTGAGTGTATCGCAATCATCCCTAGAGGAAGAACACTCTGAAGTGCCTGCAACGCAAGTAGCACTGCTCTCATCTCTAGGACGTTTATATGCAGATGCATCTCATACTCTTGCCACGTGCCTTGGACTGTCCTGCCAAGATAATGCCCCCCCCACCCCATCTGGGAGGCGTCCATGGCAACCGGGATGGGTGGAACGAACGGCCTTCCCCCATTCAAATTGCTGGTGCACAGCCACCAACCGAGGTCCTGCTTGCATCTGTCCGTGAGCAAAATGGGGTGAGAAAGTGGAAGTCTTTGGAGAGACCATTGCACAAAGAGGAGCCATTGGAGAATTCTCATGTGCAATCTCGCTAGAGGGACCAACATGATTATTGCTGCCATGGTCACAAGGAGCTGGAGAACCCATCTTGCCTTCGCTTGTCTCAGAGGCATCAGCATGTGCATCTGTTGTTGTAAGACTCCGATCCTTTCCTGCGGTAAAAATGCTTGCATTCGAATGGGGTCTAATTCTGCTCCTATAAAGGTGACACGCTGCAAGGGCAATAAAGCAGATGTTTTCCAATTTATTGTTATACCCAACTGGTGACAGAGTGATGGCAGCATCCCTGGTTTGAACTAGATGATGCCTGGTGGGGGTGGTAAGGAGCCAGTCGTCCAGATACGGAAACACTTGGAATCCCTGACGTCTCAAGTGAGCTGTCACTACTGACATACACTTGGTGAACACCCTGGTGGCTGTGGGGAGACCAAAGGGCAGGGCTCGAAACTGGAAATGACAGGCTCCCAGCCAGAAGTCTAGGTGACTCCTGGATGCTCTGTCCATTTTCACATGGTAGTAAGCATCCTTGAGGTCGATGGAGCACATCCATACCTCCTCTCCCAACAATGGGAGAATCGATTGTAGAGTGACCATACCGAACTTGGACTTGTGTATATAGTTGTTCAGTTGGCTGAGATCTAATATGGGTCTCAGATCCCCTGTTCTTTTCGGCACCAAAAAGAATCTTGAGTAAGTCCCTAATCCGATTTGGTCTGAGGGGACATGCTGGATTGCTCCTTTTTCTAGCAGCTTTGAGACCTCTGAGGCTGCTTGATCCCTTTGACTGGGTGGAACGTCTGGGATTTTTCTGAATGACGGGGGGTCTAATGTAAATGGAATGAGATAACCTCCGGAAATTATCCGTAATACCCATCGGTCCTGGGTAATGCTTTCCCAGGCTTCCAGATATAACAAAATTCGACCCCCGACTGGCTCCGGATAAGCACAGCCGGGCACTCCCTCAGGAATGAGAGTAGGGAGAGCCATGAAAGGAATCGCTCTGGGGCGACGTCTCCCTGAATAAACCTCCCCCTCCCCTGCCTCTGGAGGAGGGTTCACCCTGTGCGGCAGGAAAAAACCTCTGATTTCTTGAACCACATTCCCCCCCCCCTTGCTGAGCCTTGGGATAAGGCCTAGAAGGAAGGGAAAAACAGACCCCTACGGCAGACAGGGTCTTTCCCTCATTCACACCTGGTGAGGGGGTCTTTCACTTTGGTCCCAAACAAAGAAGAACCATCAAAGGGGGCGTCAGTGAAGGAAGACTTTAAGGCCTCCGCAAAGTGACACAGGCGCAGCCAGGCTTGCCTTCTAAAGGGCAACCCTTGAGCTTGCTGCCCTGCTCGCTCCCTCGGCTGCATACGAAATGAGCCGCATGGATGAGTTAACAATGGAGTTGAGGGTAGAGACCTGGGCGTTAACAGTCTGAGCCACCGCCTCAGGGACGTTACCCGCAAGAGTATCTCCTAACTCCTTGAGGAGATCTCTCCAGGGACGTTACCCGCAAGAGTATCTCCTAACTCCTTGAGGAGATCTCTCCGGAGCTGAGTGAAGTGAGACAGGTAATTCAGTGACCGTAAGGTAAAGGTTGCTGACGAGAGGGTACGCTTCCCGTACCGATCCATGGTCCTAGACTCCTTGTTAGGAGGATGGACGGATGAAGAAGACTCTGCTACTTCCTTCTGAGTGGCTGCCGCCACCACCATGGCATCTACTAGGACTTCTTTAGACAGAAACTCTTTGCCCTGGGGGGCAGAAAGGAACTTGTTGGGACGCCGGGGCACTGGCTCCACAGAATCAGGGTTTTCCCACACTCTTCGACAAATCAGATCAAGGAGTTCGTCGAAGGGTGGAGACACCCAGGAGGCGGAGGGCTGAGCACCAAGAGCCTTAAGGAATACTGACTCCTCCTCGGAAGGGGCTTTGGATGGCCAGTCACCTCTCTGTTTCAGTATCTCCAGGATATCGGAGAAGGAAACATCATCAGAGGATGACTTGGGGGACCCCTCAGATTCTTCGAGGTCAGTATCAGAGGTGAGAGACTCATCCTGGGAGTCTATGTGCTTCCTCTTGCACATTTTCTTTCTGGGGGGCTCCTCAGGCACGAACTCTGAGGGACCCTCAGAAATTTGGGGACCACTCATGGGGGTATCCCTAGGCCCTGGTGCTCTGCTGTCCATGGATGGGTGGTGATCAGAAGCTCTCACCGGAGTGGTTGGGGACAGAGTGATCGACCCGCCTGATGTAGCTGACGATCTGGCCAGCGCGGTCTGCATAGCCTCTAAGGCCGGTCCTCCCGAATCCGAGGAGCGACCAGCCTCTGAGGCCATGACGGGGGTCTGAGTTCCCCGAGCAGAGGCACCAAGAGGGAGGCTCGGGATCGAAATAAGCCCCGAAAAGTCCCCCTCGGGCCCAACTGAAGAATCCCGAGTCCCGAACCCAGAGGACGGAGATAACTGGGTCGGAGCCAGTGCCGATGGAGCCAAAGGGGGCATCGGAGCCGGCCTAGGAACATCACACGGTGCGGAACACTCCGGCTCCTAAGACAGAGATGCGCTCGGAGGAGGAATGATCGAAGACTGGATTGGGACAGGCTCCAGAGCCGACTGGGCCGGAGCCGAAAACAATTTTGCCAAAACAGCTGACCGGAGGAGCTTCTGAACCACCCTATCAACATCCACATCCGAAAGGGTCCTAGAGGATTTGGAAGACAGGGAGGGAGAATGGGATCTCCTCTCAGGAGAAACTGGTCTGAGACTAGGCGATAGGCTCCTACGAGGTTCCAATAAAATTGGAGCAGACGCCAGTTCCGTCAATACAGACACTTCCTGTGGCCCAGAGGACAGTGGAGCAGAGGAGGTCGATGCAGTTTTTGAGATTTTCTCCGGAGGCTCTGATAAAGCTGACGGAGCCGGAGATCTCTTTTTTGACTTGCCAGATTTTGGATTTTCCACTGGAAGACGAATCCATAGCCTCTTCAAAAGAGGGTTTCAAGAGTCCCTTTAAGATTAGCTTATTCTTTCTCTCTTGGAGAACTCTAGGACTGAACGCATGACAAAAACTGCAGGATTCCTGCAGATGGATGGCTCCCAGGCAATAGACACAAATGGAATGCCCGTCGGTAATGGACATTTTGTACCCACATTTAGAGCACTTTTTGATACCCGAAGGTTTGTGCTCCTTGGGATCTACAGACATCTTCACTACTACGCCAAAAGGCAAAAACCAAGTCTGAGAACAACACACAGGCGCTCACACTACAAAACGCGGGAACGAACGTTAAACAGTGACCAACACTAAACAGTGACCAAACACACACTAAAGAGCAATTACAAACTCTCAACAAGGGATGAAACCCACAAGGAAAGGGAGTAGCCCAAACCTCTAACTTAAACGGTCTAGACCGTACTCACACAGAAGGCAAAATGCGGAGAACTAGGCCCTCTAACTGAAACGGGCCTAGCCCGAGGGAACAGTCAGTGGGATACCACACAACAATCACACAATCACAACCTCAACAAAACTTAGACAATCTTAGCCAAATAGCTATGAAAATAGCTTTTGATATGAATCAAAACTTTTCTTTAGACAAGAAAAAGAGGGTACTTAGCCACAGCCAAGCGAGACCACGTCTGAGCTACACGAGCAGCAAACGAGATCTGGAGATATGGAGCAGTGCACCATGGGATACTTGCTTAGCCCAGCCAATGAAAGACTTCGAGCTAGTAAAATCGGCCGAGTCGGAGCCGAATACGGTTAAGAATGTAGGTGAGATAGGACTACATAACATCGGCTATTTTATATGAACATCTTACTTAAATATTAATATAGAGGTGAAAGACTACAATTTCATTTAGTCTGCAGCTATTTTTCCATCTCTTAACATTTAATCTGTTTTGTGAAGTGCTTAAGGATAAAGCACCATAATAAAGTGGAGATGAATATTTAAAAGTAAATGTACTGCAGTACTTTTTAAGGAAATATACTGCAAGCAGCTTACGTACTATCCAACACTCTACATTCTATAAGAAAATGTTTACCTAAAATGGTTGGCAGTTATTTACATAAACCAAGATTACATATTCATGTCATCATTGTAAGAATCTTATTTCTGTATTATTTAAAAATTACCATCTTTAATTTTAACATACACATGAAATAAAGGCCATTTAATTTAGTATACATTTATCAATTTTATGTAACTTTTCTTTAAAATTTACTTGTTTGAATTTCATCTGCTCGTAAATGCTTCGTGAAAAAGCACTATAAGCACAGTCAAATATTTAGAAGTAAATGAGCTGCAGTACCAGTAAAAAAATAAAAAAAAAAAAAAACAACATTTTAGGGACAATCCATTAGACTACATATAAAAAAAAAAAAAAAAACATTCAAATATTAAGCAGTACAAGCACAGACACCTAGAACTTCAAATTTAACAATTCCCCTAAAAAACTACTCCTGATACATACAAATATCTTCAAAAAAGTTTTCACTGTTATAGAGTCACCATACAGAATAAAGATTTCTTCCATATATTAATATTTGTATTACTTTTTTTGATCACATTAATAAGGTACTGAACGATTTGGTAAGGGTCTGACTTTTGTTCCGGCTAACCATTTAAATTTACCTGACGTTTTAATTGATTTAAAACTTTTCGCTCGAAAATTGAACTTGGCTTTGATGTTTGGTGGTGAAAACCACTTTGAGACTTCTTTGAGGGTGGCAAGTACCTTCAACCCACCCTTACATCCAACACTGTCCTTATTTGAACATGTGTGAATTTGATTTGAGGAACTTGAACAAGGTGAGAAAGAAGCTTGGCCCTACTAATATGACTAGCAATGAGGCTGAAGCATTGAACTTCGTTAGATCATTACCAGTTCGTTTGTTAAAACCAGACAAGTGTGGAGGACTGGTGATTACGGACAACGACCAGTAGGAAACTAGAATGTTAAAAGTCTTGGACAGTGAAATTTATATGAGGTCTAGTGTCAACGAAATGGACAATGTATATAACAACATTTATTCCTTTTTCAGGGATTTGCTGATTGAAGGCATGGTTAGTATGGACATCTACAACTATCTGATGGTCTTGAACCCAAAAATATCTAACTTGTTTGGGTTACCTAAACTTCACAAAAACCTTCAGGATCCCCCCTATGAGAGCCTTAGTTAATACAAAGTCTTCCATCACATATGCTTGTTCTAAGTATGTAGACTTTGTTTTAAAGAAGTATGTAGTTAAGGAAGACCAGATCTGTAAGAACTCTTGGGCCTTTTTAAAAGCAGTGGACAGGTTTGAGTTCCAAGACAAAGTAACGTTTTTAACTATAGATGTTGTTGACCTATATTTTTCTATTCCATATGATGTAGGTGTAGAGCATGTAACAGAAAGATTATTTTATGGGGCAGACAGTAAAGAAATTAGATTAATTCAGGAGATGCTGGATGTTATTTTGAATAGTAATTTTGTCAAGTTCAACAGTGACGTTTACAAACAGGTGGTTGGAGTAGCGATGGGCTAGTGTGGGGCGAGCTACACTAAGTGTCACATTGGGAATGTGAGAACATTTTCAAAAAAGAGGTGTACAAGAAGTTGAAGTTATACAACAGTTATTTGGATATCATCTTTATTATGTTTGAAGGTAATGAAAATGAAGCAAAGGTATTTGTAGCATATTTGAATAATAGTACTCCCTTCCTCAGATTCACTTACACCTTCCACGAAGGCACTATTAATTTTCCCGATGTAGATCTGAAAAAAAAGACACGGCTGGAAAGAGGTATTTGGCTAAGATTTACAGGAAACCTACGTACTCAAACACCCTTTTACATTTTACCAGTTGTCACCCTTTCCATCAAAAAAGGACCATCTTAAATGGCCAATTAGTAAGGGCAGCTCGGATGACAACTGAGATTCATACTTTTGAAGATGAATGTAGTTTGCTAAGAAATATGTTTTTGAGTAGGGGTTATCCTGAAAGTTTGGTGTTTGAATTGATATGTACAGCACAAAAGACTTTGTGGGATTTACAGGCCAATTCTATCTAGAAGAGCTCCAAGTATTAATGGAGGGGATGTAAATAGTATTGAATTGCCCATTTTTCACCATTTGCCTTTGAACAATGTAGATGAGTCTGACAAACCATTTTTTAGAGAGTTTTACTACACCTTTTTGTACAGAAGCAGGTGAGATTGGTAATATTTTGAGAAGGAACTGGAATTTACTGTTACATGAAAGGGACTTAATGGAAAAGGTGCTTAACTACCCTACTATAATTTTCAGGAAGGGTAGGAACTTGAACATAGTGGAGACCAACATTAGGAAGTCCCACAGGATCGAGGGTACTTATAAATGTGAATCTTGTAATTACTGTAGGTATATTGCCACAGGTACTAGTTTCGTAGTCAACGACTATGTTTATAACGCTAGAGGTAGATATAACCAACTCTAAATCAGTGGTTTATTTAGCTTCCTGTCAGTCTTGCCCAGAATTTTATGTTGGCAAAACTGACAGGAAGCTTAAAGAAAGGATTTACGAACACTTTTACCACATTAAGAAGAATAGCAACACTAATGCACTGGCAAGACACTGTAATGAGTACCCGGACCCACCACTTTTTATTCAAAATTATTGATCAGGTAGTTATAGATGGTAAAGGTGGACCTTGCCAGTTGTTGTCAGGAAAGTGTGAATTGTTATGGCAGCTTAGGTTAAATTCCTATACCTTGCCTGGTATTAATGAGATTACTTCTTTGTCTTGCGTTTTGAAGTTGAAAAGTCTGCTTCGGTAGATTTTTTCCTTTTCTTTAATAATTTTTTTAATTTTTTATTATTGCACATGTGATTAATGATCTAAAATTTCTTATTTATTGCAACAAACATATTGATTTTTAAATAAAGTAGGTAAGACTTAATATATTATATATTACATACTATTTATAGTTTCTTTACATTTTAATACAATGAGATTTGAAGTTTGGGACTGTTTTTCCGTGTGGGTAGTAGAATATATATGTATTTTTATGTATTTTCATATTTTTACAACTTCTTAGCATTTTTTTCATCAGTATATTTGTGATGCACCTTTAAATTTTCTAATTAATGCTGGTTTATTAAGCACAAGAGCCGATTGGTTTGGATTTGGCACCTTTTTGGCTTTAAAAAGGTTGTTACACTGTTTTTATGTTTGTCTGATGAAGTCTACCTATTTGGGTAGACGAAAAGCGCTTCACTATATTAAAGTTAGTTTTGGTGTTTCAGAGACTACTCGATGGCTGTTTTTGTGTTTTTCAAAGAGTTTGTTGTTTCCTGTGGTTTTCTCACATTAATAAGGTAGGTTGAACAGAACTTCCAACATGGCTGCTGACTAACAAACATTGTTTTTACACCGGCAAAGCCCTAATCTAAAAAAATTGTTAAAAAAAAAGAGTTAAGTTTGAAAAAATTCAAATACTAGCTTAGTAACTGCACATCCTCAGATGCAAACAAGGAAGAAATCCAGCAAAAGTAAGGAGAGAATCAGCCAGAAAGGAAAACTTCTAGTGGGGAAGAAACTTGTAGCAGTTTTGCAAAAAAGCAGTTCAAGGTGCATCTTTAGTACAAGAGATTGTTTCCAGAAATTTGTCACAAAAAAATAAATCTAATCCACTCAGAGGTTTAAAATAAGAGGGGCCATGAGAAAATATATAAAGTCAAGTGATAAAAAGCTGGAAAAAGATAGAAGCCTTAAGTAGCCACTTAGATGAGCTGATGAAACTGCAGGAATCAGAAAAATGTAAGGAAGGAAAGTCTACAAGGCTTCCAAGCAGAACATTTTCAAAAATATCACAGCTAAAGAAGGGTTAAGATTTTTTTTTTTTTTTACTATACCCCAGAAACTGAAAGGAGTGGGCCACATTTTTTTAAACACACCTTTATTGAATTATCACTTGTGACACAGGCAATTTTACATTTATACAAAAGTAATCAAACTGCATTAACAAATTAACATTAACATTACACTTCACATATATTGCTATAAATCATATAACCTAAAGCAACATCGCATAAACATGGAACATCTTTATTAAACCATCACTTATGACATAAGCAATCCTACATTTATATAAATGAAAACAAACCACACCAACACAATTCTAGATGCAATCATTTCATATCACAAACCATACTGACACACTCCTAGTTGCAAACATTGTACATCATTTATACTCTACCCAATCATTTTCAGTCCAACATTACATAGCTCATTTAAGCCCTGCCTCCTTTTAAACCTCACTGCTCCCTGTATGCATTGTTCCCACAATTCCCATTTTTTCCCTGTGTAGTTTGCTCCTATCCTTTTCTAAAGATCTCAATTCCAGTTGTTTTATCTCTGTTACTATATTCACTTCTAATATAGTTGGTTTAGATTTTGATTTCCATTTTCTAGTATTTTTTTTTGGCAGGCACCATAAATAGACCCAGCAAGGCCTTACTGTGTCTAGGTAATTCAGATTCTACATCATAGCTCAGAAAAATCATCTCCCTCGTCATGCCCACCCAACATCTCCAACAGTGCATCCCACAAGGATAAAGTCCGCCAACCCAACACACTTACAGAAAATGTGTTCCCCAAATACCTCTTTCTTCCCCTTCACATCTCCCAATATTTGCTCTCTACCTGAGGAAAAATTTTATGTAGTCTACTTGGGGTATAAAAATATCTATGTAAACATTTCCATGCAAAAATCCTAAATCTTCTAGATTTTGTTACATATTTGGGAGATATGCATATATCTTCCCATTACTTTTTTGTGAATTGCTTATCCAGTCTCTCTTCCCAATCCTTTCTAACCTCCTCCAACTGATTATTTATAGTGATCATGCAATATTTTAATTTACTACTTATTTATTTTTTAATGATGGCTTCTGTTCTGCATTCTGTTAAAAACTCTACCAGTGCTGGTCTTTCGTTTAGAACGCTCCTATTTCTTTCACTTTGTCTTCCCTATTAAGGACTGATATCAGGGTACAGACAATCTCTAACCTGAAGTCCAAATACATTCTTGGCCTCTTCCCATTCTATTACCTTTCCCTGTCTAGTTATTTACTCCCAATACCTTGGTTCCTTTGCCAGTTTTCTCCAAGTCCATCCCCTCCTGCCTATTGTCTATATCCATATCGGCAGAATCCCTTTTCTCTACTGCTGTGTTGGCTTAGTTCTTAGACTACTTTCTACTACTTTATTGATATAAATATTCTGTATAATAATTTTTATTCTCCTTAAAAGGTCTGCATCCAAAATCCCAGTATCTCCTTGTTTCAGGAGCTTCCCCTGTTTCATCATCATCCCTTTCCACTTTGAATTACATAGTTTACTGCTTGTGCTACATATAGAAGCCTTAACTGTGTAGCTCTGAAATAACCCTTCTAGGGCTAGATTAAATTTTATGAAAGTACAAATAAGCAAATTAAGGGGCGCTTCACAGCAAGATTTGTTAATTGATAAAGCACATCATGTATATGGTCCAAATCGGTCCATCAGAAAATACCCAATACCTATATTAATACAGGTGCAATGATACCAACAGAAAGAGCTGTTCTTGACAAAACTGTGGCAGATGGGAAAAATTACACTTAGGACACCAGAGTATTTCTAGAAAATGACTGTTAACAATACATCAAGCAAAAACAGAAACAAATGTATCCCAGCAATCAAAGGATTTAACTTGCTATATCCAGCTGCCTTCAGAATATTTTTTACCTGGAGAATCAATTTATTTTGGAATCAGTACAGAGTATGGGCACTCTGCTTCTCATTCTTCAAAGAAGAAAACACAGAGACAGACAGACTTGCCAATAAAACCTTTTCTATTCTTCCACAGGAAAGTGTTTTAGCAGTAGAAAGAAGCTCATAAGCTGACCAGAAGAATCAGGAGAACCCTGGACTGAACTAGGGATAGGTGTTGGGAGACAGCAGTGATAAAAAACAGCAACAAAGTGAATTTAGTGAATAAGAGAACTGTAAAGTGTAAGTGTAAATCTCACTATATATTAGTTTAGACAAACTGTGGCTCTGCAAGAAGCAGTAGATGAAGACTGCAATTTTATTGATTATGGAACCCTACTTTGTCATTAATACTCAGGAGGACACTGAAGGGACTGAAAAAGTAACTGCAGACAGTTTTCTTATTAATATCTATGTAAAAGTAATGCAAACTGCATATTATTTTCTCATTAGTATAAAGCAGTTCTGTATACTATGGAGTTCGAGGTATTTGAATGCAAGGTGGGGAGAGGAATTTTTACTAACCTATGTATATGCTTTTGATATTAAAGCAAGAAAGAACTCTTGGGTGTAATGTACCCAAGCTTTGCACTATAAAAGAAGGAAAGATGGCTGGAAAGATGGAAGGCAAAGTTTTACTACAGCATTATGATGCTTGACTGTTGCGGAGCAATGTAAAAGTATACTGACTGTATGAATTAAAAGAAAACCTCCCCAGTTTCACATATGTGGATGCCTAGATTAATATAATAAGTTTAAGTAGAATTTTTTTAAGCAAAAAGACTTGCACAAGGAAAACAGACATTCAAAAAGAAAAAAAAATTAACTACCTGTGTTTTACCACTAGTATCTGCTTTTGGCTGAAGACATGCAACCTACACATGCAGGCAATTAGGAGAGATCTGAACAGTACATTTTAAGTAACATTTTCTGTGATCTGCAAGGAACATTGCAATTAAATTGTAAAGGTGCATTTGCAAGGAATTCAGTGAAAATAAAACAGAGTAAGGAATTAAGTCTGAAACTGTGGGAAGTAAACAACAAAAGCAACAGCCTCCCAAGTAGCTTTAATACTTTAATGCATTAAATATAATGGTGCACAATGTAGTTTGCATAAGGATAGCTGGCTTAATTTTTCTTAAAGATAAGAGTTAATAAACTTCCAAGATGGCTGCACAGTGATCAACATATTGATTTGAGATCTCCCACTATGAAAACAGAAAACATAAAAAACTGTCATTTGGGTAAAATTCATAAGTTCATAGGCAAGTACTAGGCTAGCTGCCCTTGGGGCCATTTTAAGCCCAGGCCAATTTCCCTTCCAATGATGAAAATCAAACCCTGTACCCTGTGCCTGTAAGGCAAACACATTAATCATTATTACCAACCCCCAAAACCAGTCACTAACTAGTAATTAACTGCCTTGATGCCAGCAAATAAAACATTTGGAGAATCTGAGAGAATATCAACCAGAAAAGATGAAGAAAAAACTCTGGCTGGGAAGAATCCCACAGCTGTTCAGCAAAAACGAGATAAAGTTTCAGCTTTAGTACAGGAGATGGCTTTCAGTAACTTACAGGAAAACATAAATCTAACTAACTCAAAATAAATGAGCAATGCTTTAACTAGCTATTCAGATGAACAGACAAAACTACTAAAATCAGCATCTGAAATGTAGAAAAGGCTGGCTGTACCCGAGGATTCAAGAAGAACAATTTCAAAAAACTGTATAGTTATCTGTGAAGAGAAATTTGAAATTTTCTGCTGTATGTACCTTCGCTGAAGGCTGTGCATCAGGGCTGGCAACTCGGCACATAAAAATCAACTGCCAATCATTAGCGGACTGGTGTTCCGCTGTGGCGACTCCAAACATATATATATATATATATATATATATATATACACACATACACACATATATATATATATACATACATACATACACAGATATATATATATATTCTATGTATGTATAGATATATAGATATATATATATATATATACATACACACACACACACACACACACATACACATACACACACACACACACACACACATATATATATATATTCACTTTAGAAGCTCGAATTCCCAAAAACCCGAACTTCATATGGTCGAGACCATAAGACTGATTTTTGGAAACTTGAACTCCTAAATGAAACCTAAAAAAATTACAAAAAAGTCATACATTGCTTTTGCAGGGGGGCTTCACCTGCCTGCACCCTCCCACACCCCCCTACTTAAATATACGAACTCTGAGATTGCGCTATAGTGAGGAAAAGGGAAATCTTCCATTTCATGCTGTATGTGGAAGCGCAAAACAGGAGATTTCCCATTTCCTGTCAACATCGCAAAAAAATGAAAACATTACAGCGTACAAGGATCCTTGCCTCTGTGTGCAAGTAATGTTTTAAGGTAAGTGTTAATTTTTAACACTTTACACATTCGAGTTACTGAAAGCCCGAGCATATATATATATATATATATATATATATATATATATATATATATATATATATATATATATATATATAATTTTTGGAATTTATTAATTCCAACTCCCTGGACCAACTAATTCATAGTCCCACCAGGGGGTCAAACATCCTAGACCTTGTCATTACCAAGATGGGAAATAGATGCTCCATACCAGTGGTCACCCCCTCATTGGTCAGGTCTGACCATAAACTAATCACCCTTGACATCCACATCCCATCCCCCAGTAAGGAAACCACAGTTAAAGATTTCGCCGAAGCCAACTTCATGCTACTCAAGTCAGAAGTGACAAACTTCACGACACACATGCAGAAGGGAACTGAATGTTCAACGGCTGAATCCTACACTAAGGCACTGTACAAGCACATACACTCGTGCACGAGTCATGCCATCCCTAACAGAACCAAGACACTCTCCTCCAAAAAAAGGAAGCCAATCTGGTGGTCCCCAGCCATAAACAAAATATACAACAGAAGAAAGAAATTGTTGCAGAAAAGAGGAAAATCCCAAGATGTAAAAAACTCCATTACCAGCCTTCGCAAAAACCTGAGATACCTCATAAAATCTTCCAAAGTTAGTTACGAAAAAAGAATTGCCAAAGTTTCCAAAGACAACCACAAGGCATTCTATACATATGTCAAAAACCAAGTGGCAATGCTCAGAAGGTACAGTTGTGTACACATCATAAATGTAGAAGTTAGAGTGTATTCACTGCTGCAGTCATTACATTTGGGTAATCTGTTGGCAGGTTGCCCTCAGTTGACCTGATTAACAAAGTCTTGTGTCCTGCATTGGTTGCTGTCCCTTCTTCCATGACATCAGGTCGTCAGGGGTATAAAACATGCAGTTGACGCCATTACATAAGTTTTTCTTGCCCCAGATGTCAGGTGCCCCCCAAATGTGGAGCAAATAAAATTAAACACAAAAAAAATACCCCCAACCAAAAGCAAATAGTAGAGGTATAGGAAGAGAAAAACAGGGGGCTGGAAGGAGAGTAACCACGACTGCAACAGTGAATACACTCTAACATCTACATTTATGATAAGTGTACACAACTGTACTATGTTCTTCGTGTTTCACTTTTGCAGTCATTACATTTGGGTAGATTCCCAAAGCTTTGGTTGGGAAGATGGATTTATACAGCATTAGGACTAGCTATAAGGCCCTGCAAGACTGCAGTGGCAAAGCCAGCTCTGGATTTAGAGAAAATTGGTAAATGATAATGCTTGGTGAAAGTATGTACTGAACTCCAGGTAGCAGCTTCTAGAATATCCCTGGTAGGAATACCTCTGAGAAAGGCTGCAGAAGTAGATGCAGCCCTGATGGAATGACATCTGATCCCCTGGGGGATAGGTTTTCCATGGTGCTTATAGCAGAAATGAATGCAATGGCTTATCCATTTAGAAATGGTTTGTTCTGAAATAGCCTTCCCCTCTGCCCCATCAGCAAATGCCACTAGCAATTATTCAGATTTAGTTCTGTCCAAGTAGAATCCAAAGTTGTCTGTGCACGCCCAAAGAATGCAGAATCCATTCCACTTTGTTTTGTGGAATGGGATAGAAGGTTGGCAAATGAATGGACTGGTTAAGAGCCACACTGGAAACCACCTTGGGCATGATGGATGGATCGGTCCAGAGAGATACCCTTGTGCAGATGAAAGATGATGAAAGGCTCCACTGCCATAAGGGCCTGTAATTCAGAAATCTTTCTTACTGAAATGATTGCTAAGAGGAAGGCTGTTTTCCAGGAAAGAAATTTTAAGTCTGCAGTAGCAGCTGGCTCGAAAGGAGGTTAAAGTGCGCTTTTCCAAAACAAAGTTAAGGTCCCAGGGAGGGGTAGGAGTTCTCCTGGGTGGTCTCAAGTTCTTTGCCCCTCTGAGATACTGTTCGAGCAGGGGATGAGAAAAGAGGGGTGGTTCTGTTATTTTGAGCTGAAATAGCTGAAGCATGGATTTTAATAGAGGAAATAGACAGGCCCTTTTGAAGCATCTCAGTTAAGTATTGCAAAATCTGAGGTAAATTGGGCGCGTCTGTGCTCATCCCTAAAGACTGGTTCCAGGCACAGAATATTTTCCATCTGTCAGCATAAGATGTTCTAGTACTAGGTCTTCTCGCCTCCAAGATTACATCCATCACAGGTTTGCTGAGGGATGCTAAGGATGAATTGAAGTGATAGCCAAGCTGCAAGGTTTAATGTTGGGAGTCGAGGGTGCAGAATTTGGTTCTCCTACTGAGACAGTAAGGAAGGTGTCGGAGGCAGGTGCCATGGAGATATTTGTGACACACTGCGCAGGAGTGGGTACCAGTGTTGGCGTGGCCAGTCTGGAGCAATCAAAATCATTTTTGGTTTGTCCTGCTTGACTTTTAGCAGAACTTTGGACAGTAGAGGCAAAGGGGGAAAGGCGTAGACTGATAGGTTTTTCCAGCAGAAGGACAGAGCATCCATTTTCCAGGCTTTTTTGTGAGGAGTCCTTATGCAAAATTTGTTCAACTGGTAGTTCTGGGGGGAGGCAAATAGATCTATGTCTGGGATCCCCCATTTGCTTGTCAACATGTTGAAAATCCGTGGCTCCTGTTTCCACTCGTGTGGGTCCATGAGATTTCTGCTTAGTCTGTCTGCCAGTGTATTCAGTTTTCCTGGCAGGAATCGAGCTTGTAGTTTCACTTGGTAGCTCAATACCGTGTTCCACAATGCCATGGCTGGTCTGCAGAGTGGGTAGGAATGTGTACCGCCCCCCCTGCTTGTTTATGTACCACATAACTGTGGTGTTGTCCGTCTTTACCATTAGTTGCCCTGGATGAATGTAGTCCTTGAAGGCTGTCAGAGCATTCTGTACAGCTAACATTTCTTTTTGATTGATATGTAGGTGCATTTGATTTGGTTTCCATTTGCCCTGAATGCACTTTCCCTGCCAGGTGAGCCCCCCATGCATAGTCTGATGAGTCTGTAGTTAGGGTTTGGGCGGCAGGGGGTAGTGTGAATGGCAGTCCCTTGTTTTGGTGGCAGGCTTCTGCCCACCATAGGAACTCCAGGCGTAGGCAAGGTATGACAGGAATCATTCTTTCCAAGCTGTGACAATGTTGACTCCATAGACTAAGTACACTGAAGTTTCCTCATATGCAGTCTTGCATACGGAATTAGAAGAATGCAGGAGGCCATGAACCCCAAGGCTTGCAGTATTTGTCTTGCAGATAGCAGGGTTTTTGTGGCCACTTGTTTGAAGTAAGTTACGAAATGAATTTGCTTTTCTGGCATGAGGAAAGCCATCTGGGCAGTTGTATTCAAGCTTGCAATGTAATCTGTTGAGAGGGTACCAGTTGTAATTTCTTTCCGTTTATGGTATACCCTAGACAAGTTAGAACCCTTTTTACAAATGCCAGATGATTTATGAGTATGGCCTGGTTTTCTGCCTGAATTAGACAATCATCCAGTTATGGATATATTTGGGTATTTCTTTGCCTGCAAAATGCAATTACAGGAGCCAGGCACTGTGTGAATACCCTGGGCACAGTAGACAATCCAAAGGTAAGTGCAGAGAACTGATAACGCAAGTAGCCTGCTTTGAAGCGTAGGTATCTTCTGCAAGATTCCCTGATTAAAAAGAAGCTTAACTGCATATCCCAATCTAGAGTTGCCAACCAGGCATCTTTGCATAGCATAGGAAGTAACTGGTGAAGTGTCCGCATCTTGAATTTTGTAATGTCCAGAAAGGTGTTTAGAGTAGGCAAGTCCAGAATTGGACGCCATGATTTGTCTTTTCTGGGTACCAGGAAATGTCTGGAATAGAAACCTTGTCCCTTTTCCTCTTCTGATACTAGTTGAATAGCCCCCATGTTTAAGAGGGAAAGTACTTGTTTCTGAGCCTCTGCCCACTGATTTGGCGGCAGGTCTGGCCACCCGTTTGGTGCTGGCAACATGTGGAAATGAAACCTGTATCCCTGGGACACTATGTTTAAAAAACTAATAAAATACTGTATGATATTTTTTTTCTCTGAAGTACAGGCCAACACTAAGGGACTCTGGCTAACAAAGTTCGCAGATGACTGCAAACCGGGAGCCATTATCGATTCCCCAAATGATGTAGATATCCTACAAAAGGGCCTTACAGAAACAAATGCTTGGTGCCACGTACCCATGAACTACCACATAGGCGGCAATACCCTAAACACTGAAACTGTGATAAGAGACTTAGGAACACAGGTGAACAGTGGTCTCACTTTCGATAACCACATCGCCACAACTGTCAGGAAATCCTATGTGGCACACCTCATCACAAAGGGCTTTTCATCCAGAAAGAAGGAGGTAATTGTTCCACTGTACATTAGACCCATTATAGAGTGCAACGCCCTATTTAGTATGCACCTCATAAAACATCTGCAACAGTTGGAAAGGCCACGGAAATATCTCACTAAAAAATAATCACAGGCCTAAAGCAGATGCCCTATGCCAACCGTCTTTTTTTTTTTTTTTTTTTTAAACTACTCAGAGGCGACCTCTGCTTAACTTACAAGGCCATGTCTAGCCCTGAACTGTTGGACATTCTCCACCTAAACAAATCCCAATCCCTCAGAGCCACATGCTCCAGGGAACTAAACCTCGTTGGCACAATGAACAAGACATGTTGGAGGGATAGGTTCCTGACGCAGAGACTCCCCATACATGTCAAGCCGAGCGCCTCTTTGGCCCTCTTCAAAAGGAACCTTGACAATTGGATGGGACATGGGGAAATTCACCCCGGGAATTACATCAGTCGCCCTAATAGACAGGAGTCCAGGGAAGTAAATATTATGGGAAGTAATATCCAGGGAATTGTTTTTATATCTATATATAGATATATATATATATATATATATATAGATATATATATACATACATATACATATACATATACACACACTATATATATATATATATATATATATATATATATATATATATATATATATATATATATATCTATATATATCTATATATATATATATATATATATATATATATATATATATATATATATATATATATATATATACACATCTATATATATATATACATCTATATATATATATATATATATATATATATATATATATCTATAGATATCTATCTATATATAGTTATCTATCTATCTATAGATATCTATCTATAGATATCTATCTATAGATATCTATCTTTATCTATCTATCTATCTATATATATATATCTATAGATATCTATATATATATATCTATAGATATCTATATATATATATCTATAGATATCTATATATATATCTATAGATATATATATATCTATAGATATCTATATATCTATCTCTATCTCTATTTATCTATATCTATCTCTATATATCTATCTCTATATATCTATCTCTATATATATCTCTCTCTCTCTATATATATATCTCTCTCTCTATATATATATCTCTCTCTCTATATATATATATATATATATATATATATATATATATATATATATATATATATATATAAGAACATCGAAGTTACAGAACTTCGAATGTTCTAATATCGACCCCCTATAACATCGAAAATTCAGAACAGCGAATTTTTTTCCTAGGGAAAAAATTCGCTGTTCCAAAACACATACACACCAAACAAACAGCAATCCACACACATACACCTAAAATCTTACATCTAACCCTACACTAAACTGTACATACACCACTATCTAACCACTTTCCTTAACCCAAACCCTAACCCTAAGGTCCGTCACTATCGCACACACCTCACCCGCTCCCTAACCCTAACTCATCTACCCCGCCCCAACCCTCACATCCACACATTCGCACACTTACCTGACCCATGCCTTAACCCTAACTCATCTAACCCGCCCTAACCCTCACGTCCACACAATCGCACACTTACCTGAACCCGACCCATAACTTTCCACCACAGTGCTGAAAATAGCAAAGCGACAGGAACGGACAACCAATTCGGTTTACTGAAACTTGGCTATTTTTAGCTTTCGCTTGTATATATATGTTGTTGTCTTTCGGCTTTTCCCGGTTATGGGTCGCCACAGCGGAACTCCGGTCCGCTAATGACTGGCAGTTGGCTTTTTTTGGTGTCGAGTCATGAACCTTAAGGTTAGGGCATAGATTAGGGTAAGGGGATAGCTTTACTAACTATCCCCTTACCTTAACACATGCCCTAACCCTAAGGTCCGTGACTAACACATCATAGTGGAAGACATAGCTTGTTTTTTATGTCCTCCACTGTGCTGTGGTGTTTTCAGTGAAGTGCACTTACGTAAAAGTTCACTTTCGTTAAAGTGAACTTTCGCAGAAGTGAGGCTTCCTATTACAAGTTCGAAGTAGTGAACTTTCGTTCTTGTAATAGGAATCCATATAGATATAGCGAGAGAGAGAGAGAGAGAGAGAGAGAGAGAGACAGAGACAGAGACAGAGACAGAGATATATATATATATATATATATATATATATATATATATATATATATATATGGGTCTAGGACACATGCTTGACTAGCATATGTCAGAATCACAAAACATCGAACAAACATACACGAAAACACGTAACATCGAAAAGCGCTTCTGTGTATGTGTAGTTCAAAATAAAAATCTATGTTTCTGAAGGGGGGCTTCACCCCCCTTTGCCCCCCACACCCCCCTACTTTATTATTCTCACTCCGAGATCGTACTACAGTGGGGAAAAGGGAATTTTCCCTTACCTGCACTGTAGTCCGATCTACGAAACAGGCACACATACACGGAAGCGCTCGATGTTAAGCGCTTTCGTGTATGTGTGTTAGATGTTTTGTGATTCGGACATACGCTAGTTGAGCATGTGTGTGGATCCCATATATAGATATACGAGAAAATTTTACTGATAAACCTGTCAGTGATAAATCCCTGCTGTGTGTACTATGGCTGTTGTTCTATCTCGTTATATTTCAGAAACGGCAAGGCTCGGCACCTAAGATGACCCCGATTGGTCCTACATGACTGAAATACATGCTGACTTTTTCTACTTTTGTAATATTAACCTACTGACTCAGCTATGTTATCAGGTTAAACTAATTAGTGGCTGTATTATCTGCTCACAGTCATCATGGAACCTGTCCGTGCGAACTATAGCTGCTGCCCTAGTCTGATTTAACAGTTATCTATGCTCTGTTCCCAAGACCTGGAACCTCACAGTAGTGTCATACTACTATTGATTGTACCTCAGGCTCAGCCCAACTTTCCTGCCTCTGAAAGAACCTCCTAAAGGGAAACTGAAATTGCCTACTGTTACTATTATCTCACCCAAAGACCTGTCTACAACGTGTATGCACTCTACTGTGCTAAATATCACTCAATGTACTTTAATCGTATTATCCCACTGAGCACATGCTAGCAGCCTACCCTGGACTCCAAGTACTCATATTACACAGCTACCCCTCACTAACACTCAAGAGAAACCTTGACGAGTGGATGGGTAACAGAAAATACACCCCTGGGATCACTTCATTGGCTCTGCTTGACAGAGCATCAGTTAATTAATCAATGGGGTGGCGAAAGCAGAGACACTGGCTAGTCTTATAAATGCCCTCAGGCAGATAGCCTAGTACCTTACCTATGAACCTATTAACAGCTCCCATATCCCTGTATTACAACCCTTGCTACTTCTCACTTAAGCCACTAGGTGGCAGAATTTACCTCTTTTTCCAGCCTGGTTTTTGCTACAGTTACAAAATCTTCTCTTTTTCAATTTACAGCAAAAACACCAAAATCAGCCTCAAAAATTCTGGTCAGGTCTGAATAAACTGCTCCACCCAGGTAAATCCTCAACCCCCCCCCCCAGCTACCCTACAGCTACCTCCTAAATGTGTTGCAAAGACCTTTAATACTTTCTTCACAGAAACATCCAGTCCCTAGCTAATAATCTATCTCCCACCTCTTCTACTACAAATCTCACCCAGTTGGGTAAATATCCCTCCCTTCAAATTTTATCCTATCCCCACTGACTATATTAAATCCCTACTTAAACTAAAACCCACCACCCTGGCAGCAGACCTACTTCCTGCAGAGTTTCTACAAAAGGCCGCTAATGAAATAGCATATCCTATCTCCATCTTAACCAATTGTACTATCCACTAATCCTACATCTCCTCCATCTGGAAAATCTCACATTATTCCATTTCATAAAGGGGAAACTCCACGGAACTCTCTAACTACAGACATCTAACCATACCATCTCCCTTAGCCAAAATAATGGAGAAATGCATACATAATCAAATTCTAACTCGCCTTACTCAGAATACTCTCCTAGCCCCAACCCAGCACGGACTTAGACCCGCCCATAGTACAGCTACTGCACTTCTCTCCTTTTCTCACACAATAAATCACAACCGTAATCAGCATAAGCTCTCCTCTGCCCTCGTTCTCGATCTATCAAAAGCTTTCAACATGGTGAATCACCACCTACTCCTAGACTATTACTTTCCTTAGACAACCCAGAACTCAACTGGTTCCATTCTTACCTGCATGGCAGACAGCAAGCTATTCTATGGAAAGACAATCTTATCCCCCCTTCTACTTGTCACCCTTGGTGTACCCCAAGGTTCTATATTGAGTCCCCTCCTTTTCTCTATTTTCATTAATGACCTACCCAAAGTTATCCCAAATTCAACTTGTATACAGTATGCAGATGACTCCACACTTATCTGCTCTGCCTCCACCTCCACTCCCACAGAACTACAATCCGTATCTCAAATCACCTTCAACAAAGTAGAGAACTGGCTCAATAATCGTTGTCTCCTACTGAACCCAAACAAAACCAAACTACTACTTTTCTCCCTACCAAAAGTTAACATTACCAATAATTACAATCTCATCTAACAATGGCACCATAATCTCCCCTGAACCTTGCACTAAACTTCTTGGAATAATCACTGATAATATGAAGTGTCATGCCCATATAGACAAAACCATAAAAACAGTTAACAAAAAAATAGGCTCCTTGTATAGGATTAAACAATTTTTAAGCCCATCTGCCAGAACTGCCATAGCTCAGACATATCTGCTGTCAACCTTTCTCTACGCCTCACCCATCCTCACAAATCTAAGCAAATCAAACCTGAACAAAAATCACTAGCTGCTATAACAATATAGCTAGATTTGCCACAGACTCAGCCTATAGAACCCACCACTGTCAAAGTCTTCACATATTAGGCTGGCTAGAACTACCCAATCAGCTCCATTATAACCAACTCATAATTATTCATAAAATCCTCTAACAACCTACCAGAACTCCCATTCTGACTAATATTATTACCCCCTACAGCAACCTAGCATCCCTCCGCTCATTCAACAGAATGCTAGTACAATCTACCAAAGGCAACAACCCAGCTGGAGAATCATTCTCCAACTCTGCTGGAAAAAAATGCAACTCACTTCCTGCTGAACTAACCACTACATCTTCCTTGCCCCAATTCAAAATATCCCTAAAGATGTATATAAACAGGGATTGGCTATGTCCATGTCTAAACCCAGAGTAACCCAAAAAATAACAAAAAAAGGTAAGAAAAACATAGCTATGTCCATGTCTCAACCCACACTAACCCAAAAAAAAAATAAATAAAAAGACAAAGGTAAAAAAAAAACATAGCTCACAAAGGTGAAATACCCATTAATAACCATTCCCCACCCAGACAACATTCTCTACAACCAATAGAATTCGATTATCAGGAAGGTAACTTGTTATAATACCCATTCTGACCCTATGCTCTTCTTCCCCTCTACATACTATTCACAATAACTTCCCTTCTTAGCTAACCACCTTTTATCTTAACTAGCATCCTTACATTCAACCTGGAAATACTTTTCTTTCTTTTTTTACACACTTCAAATGTGTATAATGTTATCTCTGTATATTTATACCATAAACCTATAATGTTTGCTTGATTTAAATGGAACCCTGACTATAAATTGTCAGTGATTTGTTAAATGTTTCGATTTCTATGTAACCACATCTTTAAGTGTCACTTATTTGCAATGTGGAGCTTTTCTCCCAGGACCTCCGCTGAAAATGGACATGTATCCAATCGGACTTTTCCCGGTTGACAAATGTAAAATAAATAAATAATAAATACTACTCCCCTGCTTTAGTTCCTCTATAAGTATTTAACCACCCCTTGATCCCTAGTGCCTCCTCACTTCTGTGCCTGCTCCCTGTTCCACTAATAGTTTTTCACTGGCTTGCTCTGCCTCCTTCTCCTTGGCTCTGCCCCGCTCCCTTAGCCCTGCGGGCTCACTCCGCTCCCCTACCCTGCCCCCATTTTCCACCTGCCCTCGGTACCTCTACACATACTCTTTAGACCACACCCTCTCCATCATTATCCAATACACTCCTACATCAACACACATCCACCCTCTTACACCCACCCCAATCACCAATCACCTCCCATATTACTATACCTAACCTGATCCTCTACCAACTAAATACCTCATACACCCTCACATTATCTCTAATTCCACCATGCTATCAAAACCTACAGCCTTCTTAACTCGAATGCTACTTAATACTATCCTGTATCTAATATCTTACACAGCCCTTTTTCTCACCATTCCCCATCTTGTATTACAAACACACCTCCAATACTATACTCACCGATTCCAATATCCCCCAATCAATACCCCATCAATAACTATCTACTATTTCCCTACAAACTCATTTCTCCTTACAAGCACTCTACCCCATCCCTAACCAACAAAACCATTAGAAATCTAACACTCAACTCCAATAATAAGCAATTAAAGTACCTCTCCAGCATTATTCAACACCTAATCACTATCCTTGTATACGGTGATGTACACCCAAACCCTGACCCCCATACCCTCCGCCCTTACTTCCAAATCTACCCTTTTCACCTCTCTAAATGTCCAAAGCACAGCTAACAAAATTCCCAACCTCCATGCCTGGCTTCACCACAATAAACCAGATATCTTATCTACTTCTGAAACTTGGTTAAAACCTCATATAAAAGCCTCAGAAATAGTACCACCCAACTATTCCATTAATAGAAAAGACAGAACCCACAAAAAGGGTAGAGGAGTAGCTCTGCTTTATTCATCCTCCTTATCAGTCACCCCCTAACCTAAAACTATCCCCCAATTCATCAACGCTGAATTCTGGCCTTACTTCAAGTAAATAGACACAAGCACATATGTCTAGCCTCACTATATATTCCCCCAGGAGACAGTATATCAATACTCGAAGATAGCCTATCTTGGCTTTACACTAATATTAGCAATGAAACTATAACACTAGGTGACATGAACATCAACTGGTCCTCTATTCAGTCCCTCTCAAACTCCCTAAATATCAAACTTTATAAATTCTCACAACTTATCAACTCTACAACCAGACCCTCCAAAGATTACTCCAGCAGTAGTATCCTCGACTGGATCTTAGTCTCCCACCCTCATTATTTCTGACAGTGGCATACTTCCTGACTCACTCAGCAATCACCTTCCCCACTTTTGCTCGGTGCCTTACTTCTCCCCTACAGTTATCTCATAACTATACCTCCACTCACTACCTAAAACATTTCAATCCCACTACCACTCACTACTCAAAACATTTCAATCCCACTACCTTTTCTAACTCACTAAAATCAATTAACTGGAGCTCTCCAAGAACTCTACCCCTAGAAAATGCTGTTACCTACTTCAACTCAACTTTCTTAAACCTTTTAGACAGCCATGCCCTCCCTAAAATCCAAAAGAATAAAAAGCAAAACAGTCCCTTGGCTAACCAAAAATACACTAGCTGCTATGCAGCTTGGAGATAAAGCCTGGTTATGCCACCAGAAAAATAAGACTCCCTCCACCCTCTAGGAGTACAAATCACTTCACAATAAAATCAAAAAGCTTGTTACAACAGACCTCACCACAAAATAGCCATAAAACAAATCCACAAAAATTCTGGAATGGTATCTCCACTCTCCTTAACCCTGGCAAAAAAGAAAACCAGTGTCCAAATCCTGATGCTCTAGACATAGAACTAGCCACCCAATTTAACTCTTTTTTCATAAACTCAATTTCCAAACTAACTTTGTCCTTCTCTACCAACACTACACCCCCCTACCTCCACATCCCCTCCCCTGGTCTCACTTTCACCATTACTCCCTAACACTCCACCTCCCAACCCTCTTTCTCCATAAAACCCGTAACTTCCATAAAAAACTTCTCCAAAAACCAAAACCATGCTCCAATGCCCCTGATGACATACCCTCACACTTTCTAACTATAGCCGCTGAAGCCATTGCCTTACCCATCATTATACTAATCAACCGTTCTATCCAAGAAGGTCATGTACCCAAACTATGGAAAAAGGGCTACACTATACCCCTGCATAAAGGGGGTAACAATAATAATATTACAAAGTTCTGCCCTACTGCCATCCTATCTACAATCTCTAAACTCCTTGAAAAATGTATCCATCTACAACTTCTTCACTACCTTAAAGACAGACAATCACTTTCTTACTCCAACACAGCATGGATTCAGACCGAGCCACAGTGCTACCACTGCCTTTCCTTTTTTCTTAGAAATTAAAGCCCGTGACTCTGGCTGCATAATATCCACCCTCCTATTTGACCTCTGTAAGGCCTTTGATACATTATCTCACAACCTTCTCCTAGCTAATCTCTCTAAACTAAACCTATCCCTTTCCACCCTCAATTGGTTCAATAGATATCTCTCAAATAGACACCAAGCGGTCAAACGGAATACAGTTACCTCCTCCTTCCTCGATAGCCCCACTTGAGTACCCCAGGGTTCCATACTGGGTCCCCTCCTCAGTACCCCAGGGTTCCATACTGGGTCCCCTCCTCTTCAATATATTCATAAATGATTTCCGTCGCTCAATCTCCAATGCAAAACGTATCCAATATGCCGATGATTCAACCATAATCTGTTCTGCCACCTCCATCCCCACACAAGAAGCTTTCTCTACTACAGAACAATGGATGTTAGATAAATCACCTAGCACTCAATGCCTCAAAAACCAAACTAATGTTATTTACCCCTACAAAAACAACCATTATTGACGATTCATTTTCCATCAAAAGCCATAACAATAGATCTCTCGAATTAGTATCGGAGGCTAAATTACTAGGTGTACTCATTGATGACCAGCTCAAATTCACCTCTCGCCTAAAAATCCACACAACTGCCACAATCGCTACCTTACTCCAAGTAGTTTATTCTCTCTACCACATATCTCATCCCTTCTCTTCTTTATAGTGCTGCACTTCTAACAAACCTACAATCCTCTCACAAGACAGAACTCTCCTCGTCATTACAAAATTGCAAAGTTTGCCAAAATCCAAAAGTCTTCTACCCATCACTGCCTAGCCCTTCATCAATTAAATTGGTTAGAGCTGCCCAATTATCTAGCCTTTATTCAACTTATTCATGCCCACAAACTCATTTTCACTCCCTCCCTCTGCCCCTCCCTACCCTCAACCTTCAAAATGCACCTCCCTGAAAGACTATTAAGATCCAACAATCAAAACCTAATAGAACTGCATAAACCTTCCCGTACCTCAGGTAAAAATCTCCAATCCTTTGCCCTCGCATGCCAGTGGAATTCCCTACCTCCATCCATCCGTACCACCACAAACCTCTCTTCCTTTAAAATCTCACTCCACTCACACCCAATTTCTCAGTGGGGATGCTCCTGCTCCCACCCCTCTTAATCTCTTCTCCTCTCTTCATCTCAGTCTTCTCGGATTCCACACATGGTTTTAGCAGGAACTGATCCATGTGTAAACTACTCCTCTTGATTTACAATGCTGATACTAATTACAGATAAAATATTTCATTTCACAGAGAGAATTTCTGAGATAAAAAGTATCACCTAATCTTTGTCATTTTTCCTTTAGATATTGTTAAATGCATTTTTTACTAGTACTTTTGTACTTAATATAACAAAAGCTTCGATTGTAATTTTGTTGTAATTATTGTTTAGTTTTTGGAGCTTTTCTCCACAGCACTCCATTGAAAACTGGTTCTTCTAGGCCCAATGGACTACCCTGGTAAACCAACTGCAAATAAATAAAATAAATAAAAGACATATATATATATATATATAGGAGATATATAGATGGATTCACTTTAGAAGCTCAAAATACTGAAATATTGAAATTCAGTATTTCGAGCCCATAAAGTGGAATCCTGGACAGAACGAAACCTCTTAAGCGCGAAATTCAAAATCTCGCATACCGGAGATTTTGAATTAGTGCTTCTGCTGTACACAAACACACACCTTACCCCCCCCCCACACACACACACACACACACACAAAACACAAGCTCTGTCCTACACAAAAGCAGGGGGGCAAACTCCCCTGTGTCCTCCACACCCCCTTACTTAAATATTCTAACTCCGAGGTCACACTACACACAAAACACCACCACACAAGCTACATTCTCCTTGCACACACATCACAGCAACAACACACACTAATACACAAGACAGCCCCTACCCAAAATCCTTAACACAAGCACTTACTTGAATCCACAACCACAGTGAAATACCAGAAGCGCCAATTCAAAATCTCCAGTATGCGAGGTTTTGAATTTCATGCTTCCAAGTTTTCATTCTTTTCAGGATTCCATTTTATGGGCTTGAAATACTAAATTTCGATATTTCAGTATTTCAAGTTTTTAAAGTGAAGATATATATATATATATATATATTATATATATATATATATATATATATATATATATATATATATATATATATATATATATATATATATATATATACAGAATATATATATATATATATATATATATATATATATATTACACACACACACACACACACACACACACACACACACACACACACACACACACACACACACACACACACACACACACACACATGTATATAGATATATATGTAAAACAACTGGTCTGAAGCCCAAGTGCTTAAACCAAAAGGCTTAGAATAATAGTTACAATTTAATCAGGCTACTACCAAGCAGTAACAAATGCAGCAAAATAAATACAAATGAGTACTTTTAAGAAGAGAGACGGGTACACTAATGTTCCACTCACCAGGCTAAACAAGGAGAAAGTTACTGTCAGCTGCCTGTCCGTTGCCAGGATCCGCCACAACGCACGCACTCGGGTCACTCCACAACAAATACAAATATGACTGTCATGGTCCATGTTGGTGTGAATGACCTGAGAAGTACTCCTTGGACTACATGAAAAGAGACATGGAGGAGCGCTCCGATCTTGTTGTCCAGGCAGGTATGACCCTAGCACCGAGTAGCATCCTGCCATCACCCAGAATGATAGCACAGTAAAAGGACAAAAATGATCGACTTCAACAATTGGTTAAGCTTCTGGTGCCATTCTAAGGGGATCCAGTATCCGTCCGTCTGGGATGACAATCAACAGACCACGATGCTTTGCCAGAGATGGCCTGCACCTGTCAACCTTGGGATTCCGGATACCGGCTAAGGCTCTTGCCACCCCTATAGTGCCTTTTTTAGGCAAGGTTCAAATGAGAAGTTCTCCACTGTAACAGGTACAGGCAAGCGAAATCTGAGGGTAATGCTACTCAATGCTAAAAGTCTAAACCTCAAAATGCATTCACTCGAGGCACTCTTAAAATGGAGAACATAGACATCTGTGCAGTGACAGAGACCTGGTTCAAGGCTCCAGACAGCATCCCTGCATTACCAGGCTATAATTCATACCCCAACTCTATAAAACCACAGCTTTATTTGTAAATGAAGAATCACTGACTTACTGCTTTCACCCATAACATTGGGCTTCTTCAGAGTCAGTTACACTCAAAAAAAAATCAGGGCTTTTATAGTCCTAAAAAACATCCATTGAAATTAATTATCCAATTAAGCATTTAATGCAGCCCCTGCTGCAAAGAAAAAATACAGCACAAGAAATACTGATAAAACCACATCTTAAAACAGAACAAAATAGTTGTAATAAACTGTTTCATGTAAACCCCTTTGGTGAATACTTTGTCCAAAGAAAGTTAAAAGAAAGTTAAACATATAATCATCTGTTAAATAAACTGGGATTTCTGTTTCAAAACACTTTCAATAGAAATGTTTTCATTAATGCCTGGTGTTTTTGTTGCATCCAGGCGCAACTGCCATAGACATTCTCTTATCTCTAGTAAGGTTTTAACATCACCTCCCATGTCTTTTATGGGCACTCTGTCAATGACAAAAAATGTAAACTTCTTGTAGTTGCCACACTTCTAACTGTGGTTAAATAAAGCATTTGTAGGCTTCTTGTTTTTTATGTCTCTGTTGTGTTCCAAAATACATAGCCTTAAATTTACGTGTGGTCATTCCTACGTAAAATGCTGGACATGATAGACAGGTGGCTACATATACTACCATGTCAGTATTGCAATTACAGTACCGTGGGCAATTTAGTGTTCTTTTGTAACTATGTATACATAAGGTCAGTCTTTAATAAACTTGCAAATACTGCATGTACCACACTTACCCATCCGTGAGAAGTTATATTAGTTGTCCCTACATCTCTTTCCAACAGCTCTTTCAAGTTGGAACTCCTGCTGTTAATGAATCTCAGGCTTGGACCAAATACTTCTTTTAAGTCTGAAGGAAATACACCAGGCATTAGTTTATTATAACTTTTTCTTCTGTTTTAATATGTGGTTTTATCATAGTATTTCTTGTGCTGTTTTTGTTCTTTGCAGCAGGGGCTGGGTTAAATGCTTATTTGGATAATTGATTTTAATGGATATTTTTTTATATTGGCCGATTGCATGTCCTGATTTTTTTTTTTTTTTTTCGAGTATAACTGACTCTGAAGAAGCCCAATGTTATAGGTGAAAGCGCTTAGTCAGTGATTCCACATTTACAATAAAACTGTGGTTTTATCGAGTCACGGATCTTTTTTTTCTTACTACTGCTTGTTCAACTTGGTGGTCTGGTTTTATTGATTCGTTGACCCGACACTAACTATCAGTGTTTCGGAGCGGAAAAGCTAGAAGAACTTTGGATTTTGTTTTTCTTTGGAGCTGAACAGCACAAAGTACCTTGGTTTTTTGGTTTAAGAAACCCGGAATGGAGCAGTTAATTGCCCAGTTTGTGGACTTGATTATTTCTCTGCTGCAAGTAAATGGAGACAACGGCAATGTTTCCATAACTACTACTCAGGCGGAATTGTTGACATTACATATGCCACTTGTCCCTAGTGGAAGTGCCCCTCAAAGTACTGACAGTAGATTGAGCAACGTTAGCTTGGAAGGACGACACAGAGTGGATGAAGGTAGGATGTCAACATCCCTTGATTGAGGGGCACTGTTCGCCCCTCCTTCCTTGAATGTGAAGCCACTGTTAGAACAGAACGTTGGTTTTGGCAATTTCAACTCTCAGTTACAGCTATTTGAAAAGCTAACAAAAAAGTATAAATCTTTACAAATGGACAATGTTTTCTTAGAGCATTCCATAGAACTTAATCAAGTACCGAAGGGGCTTAGATTTTTTAAGCTGCCAATGAGAATATTGGAAGACACAGAGGCATTTCAGGACCTTATAACTCTTTTTGATAGAACAGGTATGGACATGATGCGGATTATTATTCACAACAATACTGTTAAAACTATCGAAACTAAAAGTTGAACTGTTAGCTTAAAAAAAAAAAAATACAGTATACTGAATGACTTATTTGACATAAACAAAGCGCGTTTCAACAAAATTTTAGCAGACACAAGTTTAAGGTTGGTCTGGAGAGAAAGCAAAAAAAGATTATGAGAAATACTATTGACTACAGAGAAAAAAAAAAAGAGAGCTTAGCCCTCTAAAAGGAGGGTTGAAGAAGCACCCAGAGACATTCTTAATAACGAGGCAAACAGAGTTCCTGAAGAGGACCTTAATGTAGTACAGACTGACACTTGAGGACAATGAACATTTTTTAGACAACCCATCCCCACTGAGGCGCTCAGACCATTTATGGAACCATGCCCAGTATCAGAATCATATGAACATTTTTTAGACAACCCACCCCCACTGAGGCGCTCAGACCATTTACGGAACCATGCCCAGTATCAGAATCATATAAACACGACACCAATGAGAGGGCACACATAAATCGACAGAGGGGGAGATGGGGAGTTCATTCCAAGGTCGCCACAATCAGTGGCACTACCAATCGAACTTAAACAATTAGACCTTGGCAGTGTATATGATGAGTTGCTGGATGACAGTATTGATCCTGGCATCCCTATTTTGAACAATTCTGCTGTTGAATCTGAACAACATTGTGATGACAGTAGTTTGGACAATGCAATATGTTGTAAACAGGAGGGTGACAAAAATTTTAAATTTATAATTTTTCAGATCTAAAGATTACTGAATATCATGTCAGCTTGTTGAAAAATGTTTTTTCTTTTGTTCCCACCCACAGATATGAGGTTGGGAGACTATTAAGTCTTAAGCTGTATTCTAGGATTCTCAATTTACGGTTATTTTTTGTAAACAATCCACAGCCTGGCAAGGATAGTAACTACTTGAGTTTTAAGAGAGCTAGTGTGTTTATTCCACTGCAGAATCCAACAGTTATGGTATTTGAACGATTGTGTGAAGCCAAATTAAGAGAGGTCTGCACTATGAAAAAATGTCTGACAATTTAGCCAGTGCTGAAAAATATTGTTTGAGACAGCTCACACACATCAACCAGTAAAGAAGTTACGAAACCAGACAAGGGTGGGGGTGGAGGGGTAGTCATCATGACCAACACAGACTACGCCTGTAAAATGCAAGTACTATTAAATGATGCGGAAACTTATGAGAGGGTTTCTAGGTTTGATGTAAATAGGGCCTATGCCAAAATTGATTGGCAGTTATATGAATTTGTGTGTGATGGGATAATTTCTAATGAGGAGTTTAAATATCTTACAGTGGAGAACCCCCATTATTCCCTCTATTTTTGTATCCCCAAAATTCATAAAAATGTAAAGTTTCCACCATTTAGGCCCATTGTAGCTGCTAAGGGCTCCAAAACAGAACCACTAGCGTCATATATAGACATCACTTGTAAGAATGTGTTGAACAATGTTCCGCACATTTTAAGGGACTTTTGGCAATGCCTTGATAATATCAGGAATTTAAATTGTGGCGATTGACTTTTGGTTTGTACCTGTAGATGTAGTCAACTTATTTTCGGTGATCCCCCACCATATTGGAATTGATAGCTTTAACAGTCTGGCCAAGTACAGTGATTTACACCATGTAAAAAGAGGCCTGCTTGTGGATTTGTTAGAATTGGTATTATCCAATAATTTCATCTTGTTTGATGGGGAATACTACAAGCAGATGAACGGGGTAGTGATGGGTGCCAGATGTGCACCCATCTATGCTAACCTGGTGTTGGCAGAATGGGGACAGCAACACATGTTTAATTCTGTCTATATGTCAAAGATCATGACATACTTAAGGTACCTGGATGACATACTGATTTTGTGGAAGGGCTCAAAACAAGAGTTGGAAGATTTTATTGGTTATTTGAGTAACACAACTACTTTTCTAAAATTTACAAGTCACATGGACAGAGACAGGATTGAATTTTTGGATATTCTTTTGTACAAAGAGAATGGCCATATATATTCGAACATTTATCGTAAAAAAATATACAGCAACTCTTTTATACATTATGAGAGATGACATCCTCAGTTTCAAAAGAAAAATGTGGTGAAGGGTCAAATGATTCGATTGTCAAAGCTTATTAGTCAGGATGACTGTTTTAAATTTGAACTGCTGAAGCTTATTGACATGTTCACAAATAGCGGGTATCCAATGGATTTACTGACCAAGTTAAGTAAGGATGTCGAAATGAGAAGAAGCAGTAATTTTAGACCTATTCTCTTGGATTCAAGTAGAAGTGTTGGTTCATCTAATACCATTGAGATTAATACACTTACTACTAACAACTCTATGGCAATGGTGCTGGAGTATAATGATTCAGGTATGAAAATTAAGAACATTATCCAGACAGTATGGGACAGTGTATTTCCTTCAGACTTAAAGAAATATTGTGTCCAAGCTAGAGATTCATTAACAGTAAGGGTGCCAACTTGAAAAAGGTGTAGGGACAACTAATAGTAACATCTCACAGATGGGCAAGTGTGATACATGAAGTATTTGTAAGTTTATTAATGACGGACCTTATGTACACCTAGACAGTTACAAAAGAACACTGAACTGCCCAGGGTACTGTAATTGCAATACTAACATGGTAGTATATGTAGCCACCTGTCTATCATGTCCATCATTTTACGTAGGAATGACCACACTTAAATTAAGGCTATGTATTTTAGAACACAACAGAGACATAAAAAAAACAAGAAGCCTACAAGTGCTTTACTTAAGCACAGTAAGAAGTGTGGCAACTACAAAAAGTTTATATTTTTTTGTCACTGACAGGGTGCCCAAAAAAGACATGGGAGGTGACGTTAAAACCTTACTAGAGATGAGAGAATGTCTATGGCAATTATGCCTGGATGCCACAAAAACACCAGGCATTAATGAAAACATTTCTATTGCAAGTGTTTTCAAACACAATTCCCAGTTTATTTAACAGATGATTATATGTTTAACTTTCTTTTAACTTTCCTTGTACAAACTATTCACCAAAGGGGTTTACATGAAACAGTTTATTACAACTATTTTTTCCGTTTTAAGATGTGGTTTTATCATATTTCTTGTGCTGTTTTTTTTTTTATTTGCAGCAGGAGCTGGGTTAAATGCTTAATTGGATAATTGATTTTAATGGATGTTTTTTATATTGGCTGATTGCCAGTTTAGGACTATAAAAGTCCTGATTTTTTTGAGCGTAACTGACTCTGAAGAAGCCCAATGTTATGGGTGAAAGTGCTAAGTCAGTGATTCTACATTTACAATAAAGCTGTGGTTTTATCGAGTCACGGATCTTTTTATTCTTACTAGTGTTCGTTCAACTTGGTGGTATAATTCATACCACACCTTTTCAGCCACCTAACCTGGACCGAAACACTAAAGGCAGAGGCATGTCCATGTTCATTAAGGATATCCACAACTCCAGGCTAGTTGCTCAGCATAATGCATCTGAGATTATCCAACGGCAACTTACTCTGGGCAAGACCGCAATCCAAATTGTAACTTGCTACAGATCCCCACCATGCCCCAGGATTCCCACTCCTCATTTCTTGATACACTAGAAAATATTAGGGTACAACCCAACACCCTAATAATGGGGGACTTCAACTACCCCACCATTAACTGGGAAAACCACTCATGTACCAACTCTTTTGCTCAACATTTTCTGGAATTCATAAATTCCAACGCCTTGGATCAACTTATCCACACCCCCACCAGGGGGAGCAATATCCTAGACCTGGTCATTACAAACATGGGCGACCGCTGTTCCACACCAGAGGTCAATTCCTCATTGGTCACATCCGACCACAAGCTAATCACCCTAGACATCCACATCCCAACCCCACACCACATTAGGGAAACCACCATAAAAAATGTCTCAAAAGCCAACTTCACACTTAAGACAGAAGTGGCTAACTTCACGATATCTATGCAGATGGACAATAGAGGTAGGACTGCTGAATCCTACACAAATGCACTTTATAAGCACTTCCACGAGTCCATGGATCGTGCTATCCCTAACAGAACTAAGATGCTATCCTCCAAAAAAAGGAAGCCAATCTGGTGGTCCCCTTCCATAAACAAACTCTACAACAGAAAAAAGAAACTGTTGCGAAAAAAAAAAAAAAAAGGAGGGGGGGGGGTTAAAATCCCATGATTGGAGGAACCCCCTGATCAGCCTCAGTAAGAAGCCGAGATCCCTCATAAAATCCTCCAAAGCTAGTTATGAAAACAAAATTGCCATGGATTCTAAAGACAGCCACAAAGCATTCTATAGCCATGTCAAGAATCTCAATGGCAACACTCAGATCTGCTCAGAGTTATAGCACAATGGCACTAAATATACAGAACCAACTGATATTGCCAACATCCTGGCAGATAGGTTCAGTGCTAACTTTAACCCCCTCTCATCCCCTAAAGGGCCCGAGAGGGGGTTAGCACCGAACCTATCTCTATAAACGGAAGAATGCAAAGTTCCTGTAATCACGGCTGCACAGGTAAAAACCACACTCTCCAAAGCCAAGAACACAGCATCCATGGGACCTGACAACATCCTAGGCTGCGTTCTACATGAACTACAGAATGAACTGGCACCCCACCTAAGCACCATGTTCAATCATAGCCTCACCTCAGGCTTTGTGCCCACTGAATGGCGCACAGCAACAGTTATCCCATTCCACAAAGGGGGAACTACCACCCCATTAGCCTAAGCCTGGTCTGCAAGGCCATGGAACTTATAAACAAAAACATTGGTAATCTCCAAACTATGGACCCCACCCAGTTCGGGTTTGTAAAAGGCAGATCATGTCTCCTAAACCTGACAGACTTCCTTGAAGGAGTCATCAAAGCCGTAAATGAAGGTAAGGTGGTTCACACAGCCTACCTAGATCTTGTAAAGGCTTTTGACACCATCCCCCACTCTGGAATTATAGATAAACTCAGTAAATTAGATATAAATCCCTATGTCACAAGATGGGTTGCCAACTGGCTCACTGACAGAACCCATACTGTGAGAGTAGCAGACTCCAAATCCGACTTCAGACCAGTGACAAGTGGAATACCACAGGGTTCAGTTCTGGGTCCTCTCCTGTTTGGTATCTACCTTTCTGAACTATAGGCGAACACAGAAGGTCTTTGACTAAAAGTTCGCAGATGACTGCAAACTAGGAGCAATAATAAAACCTCCTAATGTGGACATCCTACAAAAGGGCTTCACTGAGACAGATGCCTGGTGTCAAAGCCATGGCCTCAAGCTCAATGCCAAAAAGTGCAGTGTCATCCACTTTGGTAAAAACTCTGCACCAATGAGTTACCACATAGGTGGTAGTCTACTTACCACCGAAAGTGTGATAAGAGACCTTGTGACACAGGTGGATAGTAGTCTCTCCTTTGATAATCACATCGCAACAGTAGTCAGGAAATCCTTCTACATGGCACACCTCATCACAAAAGGTTTCTCATCCCGGGAAAAAAAAAAAAGTCATTATTCCACTCTACTAGTCACTCATTATATAGAGTAAAACGCCCCTTTTGTTATGAACTTCACAAGACATCTACAACATCTGGAAAGGCCGCAGAAATACCTCACAAAGAGGATTACCAACCTCAAACAGATGCCCTACGCAGACAGTCTCAAAAAACTCCAACTTTATTCCGTCGCATATCGCTTACTCAGAGGCAATCTCTGCCCAACATACAAAGCTATGTCAAACCCACAGCTGTTGGACATGCTTCACTTAAAGAAATCCCAACCTCTCCAAGCTACACTCTCTAGGGACCTAAACCTTGTCACCACAATAAAAACTGAACATGCTGGAGGGATAGATTCCTGTCCAAGAGACCTCCCATATTCTGGAACAAATTACCTATCTATATCAAACAAAGCTTCTCATTAGCACTCTTCATGAAAAATCTTAATGATTGGATGGGAAATAGGAAATTCATCCCGGGGATCACCTCTGTGGCTCTACTCGACAGGGGCACAGGAAAATAATTTTCTTGGGTGGCGAAAGCCAGGGTACCTTTTTGGCTAGGCTTATATAGGCCCTAGGGCCAATAGCCTAGTACCTACCTATGAACCTATATTTTGTATTATATATATATATATATATATACATATACATATATATATATATATATATATATATATATATATATACATATACATACACATACACATACACACACACATACATATATTATATATCAATCATACATGCACACACACACGATAAGATAGATATAGATATATAGAGCAACACATCTCTTCAGCAGAACAGCTGTGGATAATAAACAATTTTATTGTACTAAGCAGATTGGCTTATTACAGTTTCCCCCCCGCAGCTCTTCCATGCTTCCACGTTCCCTCTTCTGGTACACCAAAGAGGTGTAAAGATGCACAACACCATGCCCCCCTCCTGCCAATCCATTCATGTCTCGTTTTGTGCCCTGCCCCTAACCCTCCTCCATTTTACTAAAAATAAACCAAAAAATAAATAAATAAATAAATACATTAATTTCTTCCGCTTATAAACTTGGGTTCAGCACAAACTTCACCCCCTTATCGCCCCCCCAAAGCCCAGTTGACATCTCCGATACTTGTCCCACACCTCACATCTCCATAGATCAAGTGTTAAAGGCCCTATCCTATCCAAGGCAAAGAGTACAGCTTCCATGGGTCCCGATAATATCCCAGGCTGTATTCTGCACCATTTCCAGCAAGAACTAGCTTCGCTCCTGAGCACCCTATTCAACACAGCCTAATTACAGGCATCATTCCAGCAGAGTGGAGAACCACCATAGTCATTCCCTTGCACAAAGGTGTGCCACTACTGACCAAGTAAACTACTGCCCCATTAGCTTGACAAGTCTGAAATATAAAGCCATGGAGTGTATTATCATTGATATCATAAAACAAGGACATAGGCATCTCCAAACACTCGACCCCACCAAAGTCGGATCTTGCCTACTGAACCTAGTTAACTTCTTTGAGACTGTGACAAAGGTCCTGGATGAGGGAAAGTTAGTACATACGGTTTACCTTGACCTGGTCAAGGCCTTTAACACATTCCCCCCACTCCGGCATCATGGAAAAGCTAATACAACTTGGTGTTAAGCCCTATGATGAGTGGCGAAATGGCTCACAGATAGGACCCACAAGGTCAAAATAGGCACCACCACATTCGACAGACGACCTGTCACTAGCAGTGTTCCCCAGGGATCTGTCCTGGGACCCCTACTGTTTGGCATCTACTTCTCGGCGGTCCAGGCAAAGACCAAGGGCCCGTGGCTGACCAGGTTTGTAGATGACTGTAAGAAAGATGCAGTCATGGACTCCCCAAATGACATTAACATACTGCAAGAGCATCTCACAGCTACAAATAACTGGTGCCAGTCATGGCCTCACGTTAAAAGCAAAAAAAAAAATGTATCATCATACCATTTCGGTAATAACACGGCCCCTAACCACATCAATGGCAACCCCCCTAAGCACACAACTCGTGGTGAGAGATCTGGGTGCTCAGGTTGGCAATGTCACATACAACCATCATATGGCGTCAGTGGTTAGAAAAGCCTTTTACTTGGTTCATCTCATATGCAAAGGGATTGCATCCAGAAAAAAGGAGGAGATTACCTCTCTGTACTCCTCCCTCATTAGACCTATAATGGAGTATGACACTCCATTTGGTATGTACCTCTCCATACACCTGGACCAACTGGAAAGGCCACAGAAATACCTCACAAAGAGAATCCATGGCTTCCAACACCTGTCTTATGTGGACAGGCTCAAATCACTATCACTTTACTCGGTATCATACAGATTGTTCAGAGGTGATCTGACAATATCAGACCCTGCCCTACTAGAGAAGCTCCATATCCGTAAGTCTCCTCACACATTACCCACTCGATAGGCCTAAATCTAATATGCAACATGAACAAAACCTGCTGGAGAGACAAGTTTGTCTCCCAGAGGCTGCCCCATCTCTGGAATAGACTTTCCATACATGTTGAACGGAGTACCTCGCTGACCCTCTAAGCGTAACCTTGATGAGTAGATGGGAAACCACAAATTTGTCCCAGGGGTTCCACCTTTTGTCCCTCACTGACAGAGGCAACAGGTGTTGACTTGAGGTTTTGTTTTTGTTGATAAACTCTTGGCTAGGTTTGTAAGGGCCCCATGGCCATTAGCCTAGTAACTTCCTATGATCCTATGCTTGCTACAAATGTAAACAGTTGCTACAGTTTTTACACTGCCTGCACATAGCACTACACCTCTCAGTTTTCAGTAATAATCATTTACTTTATTTTTTTAAATTTTAAACTATGGCAAACTGCCTCCTATAATGTAGCAAACAGTTGCTATAGTTTAGACCACACACACTGTGCTCAGGTTTAACTGCAAATGCAAAACCGGCTTCTTCAAGCCAGTACTGCATAACTGATGAGGACTCACTTATCGACCTAAAAAACATTTTGTACCTAGGGCAATTGCCCCTCTCCCTCCACCCTAGGTACGCTACTGGACAGGGGAGTGCTAAGTAAAAGTCTCGCTCTGGCAGAGTTTAGTCAAGTCTAGAACGAAGCTGCAGTTAAAAAAACGATAATTAGTACGGTATAAAAAATAATTGCCTATCTACATGAATCAGAGGAGGTTAGAAAAGACTGGGAAGGGAGAAGTGAAAGGCAATTTACAGAGGAACAATTGGAGGAACAGTGTATGGCTCTCAATTATGCAAAGTCAAGAAGGTTTAGGATTTTTGCTTGAAGTGAAAGCATTGGTATTTTATACCCCAAACAGACTATAACCAATTTTTCCTCAGACACATAGCAAATGCTGGAGGTGTGATGGAAAAGGAAAGGTAACTGGGAACCTATTTGTTAGAGTGTAAGGAATTTGCAGATTTTAAAAATCACCTACAGAGTACTCTCTCAGAAATGTTAGGGCAGCAAATGGCTGTAAATAAAAAAATATTCTTTTGAGCTAGGACACAGATCTTAACTGCCTACACAAAGTAAGGCACTTCTAAGTTCAATGCTACTAACTGCCAAAACAGCAACTGCTAAAAAATGGAAATATAAATTGTCACTGAAGTACTGATTATTAGAAAAGATAAAAGAACTGGGGGTTGATTCTTTAGAAAAGGAAATGAGTACATTTCTTTTAAGTAAATGGTATTTGTGGAAACAATACATGAAGAATAACATTCAGGAGTGAAGGTTAACTGAATGCAAGAATTGATGATGCATGTTTACTGCACAATAATAATGGAAACTTATTAGATCATGTCTAAAGGATTTTCAGTGGTATAAACCTACCTTAAAGTAGAATACACTTCTGTGCTTGCAGTCACCACCTCATAAAAAAAATTAATCATGAAATAAAAAAACAGTTAATACTGTAAAAGTCTAAAAATAAAAGTGGTATACTAACACGTGAGCATGGCAAACTGGTGGCAAGAGATGCTGAGAATTAATATATCTAATTTCATTTCTACATTCTGTCCAAATAAAGAGTATAATCTGATGTCATAAAATACTTTTAAACAACTGAAATCAAACTCTACTGAAAAAAAAGTACTGAGAAACAGACCAACAAAAAACACAAGTAACAAATAACCAGAAGCAGAAAAAAAAAGTCAGGCAACAAGTAAAACAAGGAGCATATAATGACGTAAAACACTGAGTGCGTTCATCTCGTACATAAAACATCAGTGGTACTTGAGTATTTTTTAGGACTTTAGATACAATGACCCTTTATATACATAAATCAACCAATCATGTTAACCGCAACAACGTAGTTGGTAAATTAACAAGTTAATTATGGCAATTAAAATGAAGTACAAGATTCTTTTTCAAACAGCCACATTTAAAGAAGTGATTTCTCTTAATATATTGGCTTGTTTAACTTATAAGAAGCTAGGCATGGTAAAATAAATTCACAGCATGAAATAAATTAAAATGTCTGTGAGAGTCACTCCAGATACTGTGCAAAGTCATAGCAATGACACGCTGCACGGGTATGGTGATTCAGCTGCAATCTTAGGATGCTTGCCAAGAGACTATCGCACAAATAAATCCTGATGCAGTGCCAGTGATGCATGCTCCTAGAAAGTACCAGTACCTCTCATAACTAATGCAGACTAGGAACTTAATAGAATAGACAGCAAGTGTCATCAAGAAATAATCAAAGCAAAAAGAATAAGTGAACAGTATGGTTATGTCTGTAAAGAGAGAAAAAGAAATGCAGCAGCTTTGCACTTTGTATTGATTCACAGGATTTGAATGACTGTTGAGAGCATAAGATGATGATGATGATGATGTGTCTTTCTGCTTTTCCCGGTTAGGGGTCGCCACAGCGGAACTCCGGTCCGCTAATAATTGGCAGTTGATTTTTACGTGCCAAGTTGCCAGCCCTGATGCACAACCTTCAACGAAAGTACGCCCATTCACGCATATCTCCACGCATATCTCCACGCAGAAGACGCTCTAGCTGAGAATCGAACCAGACAGGGTCTTACTGTGAGGTGACAACGCTACCGCAGCACCACCACCGCGGATCTCTCAAATATACCAAATACCATTTTACCCCAGTACTTGATGCAAGCCAAAGTTTCTGGTAGGAAAAAACATATTAAAGCATGTTCCAAATTCTGTATTCTTAATAAGCCGTTAGGAAGGCACAGAATCCTTAGACTTCAATTCAATACTTCATGAGCACCAGAGACGTTCCAAAGGCATGGAAGATGTTACAATCATAACAGACATATATTAGTGTGAGGACCATACACTAACATCATAACAAGAGATTGACACAAGTGATAAGCAGACTAAGAAAACATTGTATTAGAACATCAGAAAGTCTACAATGAGACCTGGAAATATGAGACATTCTAACATCAGGAAATCTGCAAACTAATTCTGTAAAAAACAAGGAAAAAGACAAATCAGCATTACATAAATTTCTAGAAATGATGGAATATCCTGCAAAGTTATACCCAATAAATCTGAGATAACTGTGCCTCTAAGAAAATGGTTAGGACAAGTTGTAGCTTTAGAATGGAGTTATGAACAGGAACAGTTCTAATACACTTTAAAATGTTAGAGCTTCTTTAATTAGTTTCTAAACAAGTATGACTTGGCCAGTTTTACCATGCAGAGTAAAGACAGCATCTAAGCCACTGACTACCTGTATTTGGGAACAGACTTGAGCTGCCTGCAGGTTGGACTGGCCAGAGTAGATTGGATGGAATGGCTGATTAAGAAAGATGGCAGAGTGTAAAAAACAACCCTGTGCAACCTCTGGTGGAGAACAAAAGCCTCGCAGAGTGTGGCAATGTCCTGACATCAATGCATTAGCTCTTCCAACAGTTAGGGCAAATGACAGGCTGCTGCAAGAACTACAAATCTCAGGCTCCCCAAAACTAGTATTCAGTTATCACGGAGGTAGACTCCCTGAAGAGTGAAGAGCTATGTATGGGATAGCCAGTGAGGAACAGCCTGAGGCTGCAAGGCATTAGGGGCAACAAGTTAACCAAAAAATAAATAAATAAAATAAAATAAATAAATAAATAAAATGTGAAATGTGATTATGCCAGCTGTGTTGTAAGTAGACCTCAATCAGAATCGTGTGAAAGCTATGTTCTTACAAGATAAGAGATTAGTTGTCTATGTGTAAACAGCATCTACAGATGCACAAAAGCGAAATAATTACATATAGGGAAGGCTAGCAACAGTTTATGCATCTGAGAAATTCCATGAACATATCTATGGTAAACAAGGTCAGGTAGACACAAGACTACAAACCCCAAGTATAAGACACCTTCAGGATGACAGCAAGTGTTACTTAACCTACAGAAACATGACTTAAAAGTGAAACGCAGATTAGACAAGCAGCTATGCTTGCATGGACTGCATTTGCCAGACAGCATGAAGAACTGTTAGAAAAACAATTAGATATCCATTTCAGGAATTTCAGTTACCCATGCTTGAGTAAAAAAATGTCACAAATGTGCTATGGATACTAACTCATAAATGCAATTACTTAAAATGCAATAGTAAAAACTAGGCTTGTAAAAACATCTCCACCTTCCTTTCCTCAGTCAGAGTATTACTAATTACTCAATCATAAATGGCAGTATACATAAAAAAAAATATTACTGTGCCTGATCCTACCAGCAGAACTGCTCATTTATATTTTTTTTTACACGTCTTTTTTTCAGCAATGCCACAATAAATTAGACAAAGCACTTCTGAATCTTGAGCTTACACAGATAAAAACACCCCAAATAAGTGTGACCAGTTTAACAGAATTTGAAATGTGTACTTACTAGGCACTGGTAACAGACATCTAGCATTAAGTGAGTTGTGCCATTTTATACAGAGCATTATACCATGACCCCCCATTAATATTCCAAAACGTGCACGCTGATTGGCCAGCGTGCACGTTGTAAATCGACTTATACTAATGGAAAAAGGTCCGGTCGCCCGGACGTTTTCCATTAGTATAAGTCTCTTTTAAAACACTGTCTCGCTATGTTAAAAGAGTTTAACATAGCGACACAGGTTTAAAAAAAGCAACGGAGATCTCCGTTGCTTTTTTTAAAGCTGTCTCGCTATGTTAAACTCCTTTAACTTAGCGACACAGTGTGTAAAAAGCAACGGAGATCTTGCTTTCTCCGTTGCTTTTTTTTTTTAAACCTGTCTCGCTATGTTAAAGAGGCATTATACAATGCTATTATTTAAGAAAAGTAATTTATTTTCTTAAATAATGTCATAGTATAATAGCAATAACCCACTTCTGGGTGTGGGTAATGCGGGATTTACCCACGGTTGTCTTTGTTTGGTCCCCCGGGCTTCGCCCTCGGGACCAAACCACGCCAACCGTGGGTAAATCCCACATTACCCACACCCAGACGTGGGTTATTGCTATATTATGTAATACACACTTTTGGATGCTTCTTAACAGTGAATAGCTCAGTAACTTACGCCGTGTCCCTCTACTCTCTAAAAGCATTGCTTTGGTTTTCACATATCTACAGATATCCAAAGTATGCTTTATTTTACAGATGAACATAACATTCAAGACTAGCAAAAGGCTCAGAGGGTTAATGGCCCCAGGGGAGTGAAAAAAACTATAAGCAACATTAAAGCCGTGAACCCTTACAGACTAAATAGCTTTACAGTCCCAGTAAGTGTAAAAGATAAAAAATAAATAAAAATTACTTGCTGCAAGTGCTCCTTCTTAACAGGATATGATAGGCAAAACAATGCAAGAACAAAGGTAACAAATTACTAAAGTATCATAGCATTTCACTTAGGCCTAATATGAAGTGCATTGAGGAAGCAGTCTAGGAGTGAAATGCCACAGAGGGGGAAGAAATTGTCAAGTTTTTGTAATGGCCTAGAAAGAGAGAGAGTAGAAACTACCATCCCGACATGAAATTTCAAGAAAATATTCTTCAAAGAACTGGTAAGAAAAGTCTGATGAATGTTTGATGGATTAAGTGCAGTGCAATACCAATAAATGTCTTCAAAATCAAAGAGAAGTATGGAAGATTGTGAAGAATTCAGGTTAAAGTGAAAAAAACAAATGTAATCATTTGCTAATGAAATAACAGAACAGATAAAATTTATGTATTGTATTCAACTTGAATGAAACAGAATAGTGAGTCAGTGGACCATTAGGCAAAGCATAAAAGGGCAGACAAAATAATGGTTACGGTGGGGAAAGAGGTAAAAGTAAGGCATTAGTTAAGACTGGCTGAAACTGTCCTCTGGTTATACCACATAAAGGAAAATATAAAACAACCTTACATTACAACAGGTCAGAGTTTCAAAGAGGATCCAAAGTTGAAAGCAAATTTATTATTTGGATAGTAGCAAACTTGAATGAAATCCATCAAGTCACACAAGCAACTGAAATACATTAGCTGAAAGTTGTTGCTGCAAGGGGGACTTATCCTTTGCCCTAGGCAGGAATGATCTCTACAGAGTTGATATTAAGCATGTGGGTAAAGCCTCTACAATGGGAGTATAGGGGCTTCATTCCCTAAAAATGAGCTTATAAAATTCACAATCAGAGTTATGTACACATAATTTTATTTGAAAAATCTATTCCATCAATGATTCTCAAAGAGCCACCATATATTCATATTAGCAGATTAGCTGTCTATAACAATGTGTGTGAACAAAATGAAATTTATTCCATTTAAGATGCTGGACAGACAAGTGGATGGTATTATTACTATGGAGAAGACAGCTACTAAACATTATATACGTAAGGAAAAAGCACAAGGGTCCAATGGTACACCCTAAAATACAGAGGACATTAGCAAGCGATTCATTATTCTAATGGACTTCAAATCAGTCAATCTGAACTTTAATTCCTGCCAAAGCAAGATACTAACAAAAGAGCTGATGAAGTTTAAGGCTAAGGGATGCAACATGTAGAGCATTCTGGACTCTGTGGGTCATGTCAGTCTCATCATAAAGTAAGACATGAAAGAGAATAAAAACAAGTGTTTTAGCAACACCTCAGCAAACTCAGATCCAGAACTACATAAAAGGTTTAAGTAAGATAAAAAAAAAAAAAAAAAAAAAAAAAGAGTGAGGTATGTAGTTTAGGATTAACATTTCTGCTTCAATTTTCCAGGTTCTATCTTATACTCTGATGAGAGACTGTGGGGTGAGTGCATGTTACCCAGTGTCAGCATGTTTTTCTCCCTGTACTCCATTTACAATACATCTGCTAGACAGCAGCAGAAAATAAGCCCATACAGTACACCCTTCCAAAAGCCTCCTTGAAGTCCCTCTCCACCACTTATTCTGGTAGTCCATACCATGGGTCCATAATCCTCTCCGTTTAGAGGTACTTTTGCAGATATATGGAACAGCAGGTCCCTACAGTCTGCACTCTGCCCCTGCCCTTCCTGCTCAATATGACCATTTCACATACATCTAAAATTATACTGGGCATCCACACACTGCCTCACTGGTCTCTAGTTAGAAAAGTTTTTGGTTCTCTGGTCTCTGAATCTTTCCCCTACCATTCCAAGCACCCTTGCCGTAACTTTCCCTTAGATTCTTAGCAGCTCGTCTCCCTACACATATGATCTTCATGCACAGATTTCAGAACTGTACACATTACTTAAGGTGTGAGCTGACCAGAGTCTAGAAGAGTGGAACCCTTCGGCTTTTGGAATCTATCCCCTTGAAAGCAAACATTAATATTGCAATGGCTGATGCCGCTATCCTCTCACTCTGCTCCTTACTGGCCATGCCCAAGTGTTACTAACACTCCCATAACATCATCAGTTCCACTCCCAAGACTGTTACTTTATGCTTACACCATGGCTGCCATAACCCGGACACAGTGTTTTTGTTACTTGTCAGCAATAAATTGCCACAATTCAGCCCCCCATGGTCAGACTTTCCAAATCCCTCCTTAGATTCCTTCCCTCATTCTCCACTGCTGTAGCTACATCATCAGTGACGAGGCGGACACAGTTCTCCATTCTCTCAGATAAGATTCCTTACTTGTTCCTGGCACTGTCCCTCTCACCACCACAGTGTGCTTCCCACCATTAAAACCACACATTAATCCAAGTCTTCAGTCTTGATCCTACCCCCGTCACCCCTCCAGTTTTCCTAGCAGCAGCCTGTGTGGGACTAAGTCAAAGGCCTTGATGAAGTCTGGACAGACCATGTCAGCTTTTAGTCCCCTGCACAGTTCTAGTCCAACCCAGTCATAAAACTGTATCAGGTTTGTCTGACAGTTTTTTTTCTGAACAAAAACCCATGCTGGCTACTGTCCTGGAGATTTCTGTATGGTAGGAACGGAGCCCAGTCTTTCCCTCAGGAGTCTCTCTAAAGATTTTCCCTGCCACTGCCCCTAGACTTCTCTGGATTCCCCCTGCCATCTCCCCACTTGATACACAAGTACCAAATTTACAGCTCTCCAGTCCTTTGGCATTTCCTCAATAGCCAGCAATCTGCAGAAAGCCTCCACTACACGATCTGCCAACACACATGGCAAATTCTTAAGAGACGCTGGGAAAAAGCTCATCCGACTCTTGTGCTTCATCCTCCCTTTGGAAAGCGAATGCATCCTACTACTGTTGCTACTAATCAACCATACAAACAAATCTTCTCTGGCTCTAACCCAAGAGCTTGCTCCGCATTCCCACCTCTGCAATACCTCCATCTACCATGACATTCCCTTTCTTTGAAAAGGCTGAAGCAACATATGTAGCCTCATTGCTCTTTCCCGGTCTTTGGTGCTCTCTAGTCTCTCTCCAGTCATTGCTCAAGCCATTCAAATCTGTCCTTCCATTCCTTCTATCTACTTAAATAAGCCTTTGTTCCCCCAACTCATTTATCAAACACCCTTCTACTGTGTCCTCAACTCATGCACTACCCTTCTGTATGCTTCCTTGTACTTCCTCCACCATCCTCTCCCTTCCACTTCTTGTAGACCCTATCTTGTGCTCCAATTACTAGCTTCACATTCCTATGTAGCCACATTAGCATTCTCCTCTTTCTGCACCTTCCTCATTCCAGTCTAAAACCCTAAAACCTTTGTCACTATGACCCAGGTCATTAAGTAAAAGGGTTTGAAAAGGGATGCTTTACTTACCAGTCAAGCAAATAAACTGCATGAATTAATAACTATATGATGGACTGAAGTCAAGACATTTGTGAAGATGACATGTCCTACCTTTCAGAAAAAAAGCCAAGTATGATGCTACATGAATCTCTGTGGGGGGGTCTAAACTGTTCAGCAGGCATTTCAGTATTGTGCCACTTCTAAAGGAAAAGATGCACTTCCGCACATCACAAAGTTTTGGAAAGATATTTACAAACTGAAGAATGTAAAATGGGTTCTGGACAAGTTGAGAAAGTACATGAAAACATGGTAGCTGAAAATGGATGACATAAAATGAAAAGGTTATGTACATTTCAAAGCCAGGAATCCATAAGGAAAATACATTAAGAGGAACACCTGAGGAGGAAAAAAAAATGGAAAAAGGACATTGTGACAACATTATCTCTACATTCAAAACACACCTAAAACAGCAGAAGGGTAGACACTGGGATACCTTAGCTGGATGAAGTAAACCAATGGTGATGAATGCATAAAATTGTGAAGATCACTTCAAGAAATACAGTGCAACGTTAAAGAGATGCAGAGTGGCAGAGGATATGAATCTGCACAAAGTACAAAAAGGTACAAAACAGATTACAACATAAGGGTACAACAGACATGACATTAAGAGTAGGATAGTAATTCTTTCAATGTAAAGCTTTCACACTGGGTACATGCTAGTAAAAAAGTTGTACTTTCAATGTGCTGGATGACATGCATCAAAAGTACTCAGATGTATAAAGACAGTGCACTACCATCTTAATAAAGAGGACTGACTGAGATGACCAGCACCACATTCAGAGGGAAAAATGTCACCAAGTGGAAGCCACACAAGGCTACATATTTGTGTGTGATCAAAGGAATTTGAAGCAGCCTGTTTCAGCGTGGAAAGCCATAAAGCAAAACATCAACCTGTTAAAATAAAATGCACACTGCTTTACTTCACAATGCAATAGCCTGTCTTTATCAAAACATGTTGCAAATCAGCTAAGTCGTGATTTCAATACAGCTCGCCAAAAGCAGTTTACAGCATTTCCTAAAGGAGTGGGAAAGGAACAGAATAGCAGCTAAAAAGGATATCTTTGCAGGGAATCAAGCTCCACAGTATCCCTGCACACCCTCCTACTCAAATATTAATAAAAAGGAGGCATAACCTCTGGGAAAAGAGAAAATTATCTTCCCTGATCTTAAACCTCTTTCCAAGAATGCATGACAGTGTCAATATTTAAGTTATGGGGGAGGAGTTCAGGCAAAAAAATACAAATTTTATGGTACATTCATTTGATTTACAATTTTAGTAAAATTCCAGTCTAGTAAGCTGCACTGGATCCAATGGCATTCACAAAAACTTTGTTCAGTGAACTGCCAGGAACCCATTGACTGTACCTTAACTTGGCAGATCTATACTATGTTAACTGCATGAACATTACCATTTTTCACAAACAGCATGAAAACAAATTTGACCAAAAAGACAGAAAAAAAAATCTTAAGCTTTCACTGGTACAGTTGAGACTGGTTATGGTAGAAAAGAGATGGAGAAAGAGTTTTAAAGAGGCTTGCCATGAGCTAGAGACAGGGAAGACTGACTGGGGCATTACTGACAAAGAGGAAGTCTTAAAACTACATAGGTATTTATTTTACAAAGAAAAGACAAGGGTCAAATGGGTCATGATGCGGAATAAAAGCAGGCTTTAGATCAGAATTTAAAAATATCTACTTGCTCGAGAGTAGAGGAGGAAACAGAACAGTAAGCAGCAAAGGTCTTTGCAAGAGTACTGCAGAGTTTATTCATGGGGTGAACAGTTGTACGAGTGCTGAATAGAGGAATGACAGCTGTCTGTTCACACAGCGGACTTCACATTATACTTTTGAAGCAGTATTACCTTCTACACACACAGCTCTCTATTCACACAGCTTATATAACTTGTAAAATGAATGTTGTCAGTGACCTTTTCTTATAACTGTTGAGCTACTTAACCTTTTTTTGCAAGATTTTTTTTTTTTGCTTTGTCTGTTAGCATACCGTACTCATCTCTCTCTCTCATTTGAGATAAAGTCTTGCTGTGTTTAGGGTAATCAGTTACCAAAGTCAAAAATGTTACATAAATTAGCAGTTCAGTGAGTAAACGAAATAGCCATTTTGCACTAGAATGTTTTGCTTACATTCTAGTCCTTCTTACCTCTTCCAGTGTTTAATGCTGCAGCAGTGTCAAACATTCTCTGGCTAGAAGGGTTGGAAGGCGGCTGCCTCCACAACCTACGCCAGTGCTGCTCCATGCCGGGCCAGCGGCAGATCCTTGTGTGCAAGATGATATCTTCAAATCCTAGAAAGGATGTAGTTTGATAAGAAATTTTGCAAACTGTAATGCTAATATGAAAATCCACACAGCAAAACGTGTTACATGGTTTAGCATTCTTAAAGCAGCATTTTTCTTAAAACAAATGTGGCAGGGCTAATTAGTTCACTTATCAAAGAATATTATTATAAAGTGTCAACAGATTTTATGAAACCCACAGTGTGATTGAAATCTATTGAGTGAACAGAACACTTAATTGCAAGTTCTTAAAGGGAATGTCTCCAGCGTCTGGCCAGCAGTAAAAAAATCAGAACTTTAGACGCATATTGGATTTTGAAGACCATGCCCACTTGAGTGCTAAACTAACTGCTATATAGTTGTCCCATCACTTTTCCTCACATAATTCAGCACTTTAACCCACATCAAAATCTTTCTACCAACACTCCCAAAAGGAATGCATTCCACATCTCCGTTATCCTCTCTTCGATGCAATCCTTCACTGCACAGCAACTTTTATTCCCTAGGGCATTCAATGAATACACCTGCCATTAAATGCAAAACAAAGCATCTCTTGAAGTTTGCCTTAGATTTCTCCTTCCTCATACCACCTGTTATCCATCTCTTCCGAAACACTCAACTTTTAATTTTCTACTGTATCCCACCTGAAAGATCTCCTATGATGCAGTGTATTATACTAACCCCCTAGCATCTCTTATCCCTTGTACAAACCTACAATGCTAAGAAGAGGTGAGAAATGCCTATCCTGGCACTCACTGGGTGCAAAGACCAACACCACCCACACATGGCATGTACACCTATCCATCTACATGCAATATGGAGGATCTCAATTCACTCAAAGAATCTTTCTCTGGGATGTGGGAGGGAACTCTAGCTCCAGGTGAAAACCAATGAGAACTCAGGAAGACATGCAAACTCTGTAATAAAGGCAAAACACTCAGAAATTAAAATTAGGGAACCAAATGCTGTGAGACAACAATGTTGAATGCTGCTTCATTGGGTCACCCAGTCAAAGGATTTTATTTTCCTTTAAACTTAAATTCCACTGCTTGATGTAACTAGTGGAAGGACACGGTGGTGCAGCGGTTAGGGTCGTCATCTCACAGCAAGTGGTTCTCCAGTTCGATTCTTGGCTGGAGCACCTTGTGTCTGGAGTCTGCATGTCCTCCCCGCGGTCGAGTGACGTTTAAAGACATGCAGGTAGGTGCGTACATGAATGGGGGTGCCCTCTTTGAAGGTTGGGCATCGGGCTGGCACCTCAAAAATCCATGGCCAATCATTAGCGGAAAGGAGTTCTGCTGTGGCAACCCCCTAACCGGTTAAAGCCGAAAGACATATGATGCAAAGTACAGTTGTGTACACTTACCATAAATGTAGATGTTAGAGTATATTCACTGTTGCAGTCATTACATTTGGGGTAATATGCTGGCAGTTTGCCCCCGTTGGCCTGAATAACAAAGTCTTTGGTCCTGTGTCAGTTGCGGTCTCCTCTTCCATGACGTCAAACGTCAGGGGTACAAAACTTGCAGCAGACGCCATTTTATTCAGTTTTTCTTGCCCCAGATGTAAGGTGGCACCCAAATGGGGAGCAAATATATATATACATATTATATATATATATATATATATACATATACACGCACACACACACACATTATATATATATATATATATATATATATATATATATATATATATATATACACACATACAGAAATATATATCAATGCACTTTAGCAACATAAACTTTACCTTCCTCTAAAAGCAAATACACCACAAAGGCTTTAGTGTAGAATGAAGGAAAGAAAAGGTATAGAAAGGGGGATGGCGGGTGGGTAACCCGGACTGCAACAGTGAATACACTTAAACATCTACATTTATGGTACGTGTACACAACTGTATTATGTTCTTCGTGTTTCACTGTTGCAGTCATTACATTTGGGTATAATCCCAAAGCTATGGATGGGAGGATGGAACTAAACAGCATTAGGAATGGCTATAAGGCCCTGCAGAACTGCAGTGGCAAAGCCTGCCCTGGATTTGGAGAAGAGAGGAAAATGATAATGCTTTGTGAAGGTATGAACAGAGCTCCAAGTAGCAGCTTCTAGAATGTCTTTGGTTGGAACCCCTCTGAGAAAAACTGCTGAAGTAGAGGCAGCTCTGGTGGAATGTGATCTGATCCCCTTGAGCACAGGTTTACCATGGTGCAAGTAGCAGAAACGAATGCAGTGGCTTATCCACTTAGAAATAGTCTGCTTTGATTTAGCCTTCCCCTCTGACCCTGCAGCAAATGCTACCAGTAGTTGATCAGACTTTCTTAGAGCTTTAGTCCTGTTAAAGTAGAATCTTAGTTGTCTGTGTACATCCAATGAATGCAGAATCCGCTCCCCCTTGTTCTGCGGATTTGGGTAAAATGTTGGCAGGTGAATGGTCTGGTTAAGAGCCACACTGGATACCACCTTAGGCATAAAAGAAGGATTGGTCCTGAGGGACACCCTGTCCGGGTAAAATATAATAAAAGGCTCCACTGCCATGAGAGCCTGCAGTTCCGAAACCCTTCTTGCTGAAGTGACTGCCAAGAGAAAAGCTGTTTTCCAAGATATAAATTTTATATCCGCAGTAGCTGCTGGTTCAAAAGGAGGCAGGGTGAGTTTTTCCAGCACAAAATTGAGGTCCCATGCAGGAGTTGGTAATCTTCTGGGAGGCCTTAAATTTTTGGCCCCTGTAAGATACTGTTTAAGCAGATGATGAGAAAAGAGGGGAGGCTCTGTGTTGTAAAGAGCCGAGATGGCAGAGGCATGCATTTTTATTGAAGAGAAAGATAGGCCCTTGTCAAGCATCTCAGTCAAATATTGTAAAATCTGAGGAATATTGGGCTTTGCTGTGTCTGTGTCTGTTCTTTGTGCTTGGTTCCAAGCACAGAATCTCTTCCATTTATCAGCATAAGATTTTCTAGTACTAGGCCTTCCTGGCTTCCAAAACGACATCCATCACAGATTTTCTGAGAGGTGGTGTTTGATTCATTAATTGATCGGCCATGCTGCAAGCTTCAGAGTTTGGAGCAGTGTGTGCAGAATTTGACTGTTCTGCTGAGACAGTAGATGAGGTATTGGAAGCAAGTACCATGGAGGAAGTTGAGACACAATCCTTAGAAGTGGGTACCAGTGCTGGCGAGGCCAGTCCGGAGCAACTAGGATCATTTTTGGTTTTTACTGTCTAACTTTTAGTAAGACCTTGGAGAGTAGAGGCAGAGGGGGAAAAGCATAGACTGATAGGTTTTTCCAGCTGAAGGATAGGGCATCCACTTTCCATGTTTTTTGTGAGGAGTTCTTGTGCAGAATTTGTCCAACTGATAATTTTGGGGAGAGGCAAATAGATCTATGTCTGGGCTCCCCCAACAGATCTAGGTCTGGGCTCCTCCATTTCTGTGTTAACATGCTGAAGAATTGTTGATCCAGTTTCCATTCGTGCTGGTCCATAAGATTTCTGCTTAGGTAGTCTGCCAGAGTAATTTGTTTTCCTGGCAGGAATTGAGCTTGAAGATGTATTTTGTAAGTCAAGGCTGTGTTCCACAAGGCCATGGCTAGTCTGCAAAGGGGGTAGGAATGTGCACCCCCCCTGCTTATGTACCACATAACTGTGGTGTTGTCCTGGATGAAGTAAGTCCTTGAAGACTGTCAGAGTATTCTGAACAGTTAGCATCTCTTTCTAGTTGATATGCAGATGCATTTGGTTTGGGCTCCATTTGCCCTGAATGCATCTCCCAGCCAGGTGCCCCCCCCCCCCCAAGCATAGTCTGATGTATCTGTAGTTAGGGTTTGGGTGGCAGGGGGTAGAGTGAATGACAGTCCCTTGTTTTGGTGACATGTCTCTGCCCACCAAAGAAACTCCTGTTGTAGGCAGGGAATGGAATCATCGTTTCCAGACTGTGACAATGTTGACTCCATAAACTTTTTAGGTACCACTGAAGTTTCCTCATATGCAGTCTCGCATATGGAATTAGTGGAATGCAGGATGCCATGAACCCCAAAGCCTGCAGAATTTGTCTTACACATAACTGGGTTTTTGTTGCCATTTGTTTGAAGTATGTTGTCAGTTGCCTTTGTTTGTCTGACGTAAGGTAAGCCATCTGCCCAGGAATGTAATTATTTATTTGAGAGGGTACCAGTTGTGATTTCTTTTAGTTTATGGTGTACCCTAGGCATGCTAGAAGCCTTTTTACAAATGCCAGATGTTGAAGAAGAGTGTCCTTGTCCTCTGCTTGAATGAGACAAGTCGTCCAGATAAGGATAAATTTGAATGCTTGTCTGCAGAATGCAATTACTGGTGCCAGGCACTTTGTAAAGACCCTGGGCGCAGTAGATAAGCCAAAGGGCAGTGCAAAGAATTGGTAATGCAAAAAACCTGCTTTGAAGCGGAGGTATCTTCTGCACGATTCCCTTATTGGGATATGCAGGGATGCCTCTTTTCAGTCTAGACTTACTAATCAAGCATTCCTACCTAGCATAGGCAGTAGCTGTTGTAAAGTCAGCATTTTGAATTTTGAAGTGTCCAGGAAAGTGTTCAAAATCAATAATTCCAGTATTGGACGCCATGAATTGTCTTTTCTGGGTACCAGGAAAAGTCTTGAATAAAAACCTTGTCCTTTTTCCTTTTCTGGTACCGGTTGAATAGCCCACATATCCATGAGGGACATGACTTGTTTCTGGGCCTCTGCCCACTGGTTTTGTGGCAGATCCAGCCATCCGTTTGGAATTGGCAAAGTATGGAAATGAAATCTGTACCCCTGGGATACTATGTTTAATACCCACTTGTCCTGGGTAATTAACTGTCAATTTTGAGCATGAAGTGCTAGTTTTCCCCCCAAGGGGGCTGCCAAAAAGTAAGTGCTTGGTGATGGTAGAGGAAAGTCATTGAGACTGCTTACTGTAGGGTTGTGCTTAGTTTCCTTCAGTTTGAGGTGGAGGCACCCCACTGCTTTGGCCTGTAAGAACCGTGATTGGTATATGGAGCCTTTTGAGCGCATGGATTTGCCCTAAATGGCTCTGTTGGACACAGGAAAGGACCAATTTTTAGTAGGCCAGTGTCTACTGAACCTGGGTGGCTGCACTTGCAAGAAATCATTTACAGTTTGCATAGATTTAACTTAATCTTCCATTTTCTTTAAAACCTCTTCTGCCTTATTACCAAACAGAGTATTATGCTGCAAAGGGGCATCCAACAATTTAGCTTTAACATGATCAGGCAGATTTTGCTCCTTGAGCCAGGCATGCCTTCTAATCACAGATCCAGTAACGGCGGCCCTATAAGAGGCCTCCAAGGAATCAAAACCACATTGCAAAGTATGCTTTCCAACCTGTTCTGCTGAATGCAATAATTCCTGTAACTCTATTTTCCACACAGTCAGAAATAAACATCCTTTTCTGTCTCAGTAAGCCCATAACATGCTGCTGATATTTAAGCATATGAAACTGGCAGTTTAAGGCCCTGATTGCCAAGGTTGCGGACGTATAAACCTCCTTTACCCATCTATCCAGCGCCCTGGAATCTCTGTCAGAGGGGGTAGGAGTTTTGGCTGTAGAGGCCTTTACACCCTTGGGACCCTGAGAAATAGTCACAGGGATCAGCAGCAGGATTTTTGAATAGAAATTTGTGGGAGTCAGGAACCCTGTAATATCAGTCTGGCTTACTAGGAGCCGGAGGCAGGGAATCAGGAGCCATGCTTGACTCTGAAAACACATCAACAATGTCTAATAAAGGAGGTATTGCCAAAGGCCTATGCGGAGGAAGGCTAAGGAAATCCCTAAGCCTCTTTTTTGATTCAGAGAAGTCCGGACTCTCCCAGTGAAAATGTTCCCTTAAAAGCATGCAAAGTCTCTCCAAAAGAGTAATCCTCAGGAGGAGATGCAGATGGGATGGATTCCTCTGCATCAGAATCCTCATAGGGTGGAATAGAAAATTCCTGATCAGAAGAGGAATCAGAAGAAATGGAAACCTGATCTGAAGATTCATAATCAGTGCCTTGCCTAAGCCTCTTTATCATCTTAGCAGGGGGGGGGGGGGTAAGAGTTGGGAATCCCTGATCAAGGCAAATTAAATTCGGAGCCATTTTGATAATCTGTTTTTTAGGCATAAGGGCCTGAGCACGTTGCTCATGCGTCGTTTTTTTAGACACAGAAGATGTTTTTGACCTTGTTTTTGAGGCTGGTGTCGGTTTAATAAAAAAGTTGAGGCCTGAAAACACCCTCAGAAGCCAGTGCTTGCTCAGCAGCTCCGGACCCATCCAAGGGAGAGACATCTGTGGGTTCAATACTCTGAGAATCTCGCAGCATACCGGACTCTGAATGAGTCTCGGTAGAGGCCTGCAACTCAAACGTAGCGGGTATCAGGGGCTGTGAAAGTGCCTCACTGAGTACCGGCGAACTGGGGACTGGCTTAGGAGAAGCTTCATCGGTTTTGGACCTCGATGGTCTGTCTCTGTCTTTTTCTTTGCGTTTTTTTGTGAACTCCGGTAGTCAGATTGCTAACCAACGACATTTCAGGATAATTAAATCTTGAACCAAAATATTTAGAAGCAAAAATATACTGACGCTTAATAGTGCGTTGGTTAAATCTAGCACAAAACTGACAGCAAGACAGGTTGTGATCTGGGCCTAGGCAAGGAATACAGTACAAATGAAAATCCTTATGGAGGTATTTGCTTCCCACAAGTAATGCAATTATTAATTTTTAAAGACATCGGTAAGGAGCAAGAAAATGTTTCCCCAATGGGGTACTTGGCTTTAGTTTGAAGACTTCGGTGCTGAAACTCGAATGCGAAAATGTCAGGAGTCGGCCGACCGGCACTTGCGAACTGCTTCTGCTTCAGGCACCGCACGGCAAGAAAGACTGAATAAAATGGCATCAGCTGCATGTTTTATACCCCTGACGACCTGACATCATGGAAGAGGAGACAGCAACCGACGCAGGACCCAAGACTTTATTCAGGCCGACTGAGGGCGACCTGCCAGCAGATTACCCCAAATGTAATGACTGCAACAGTGAAACACGAAGAACATCTGCTTTGGACATTTATACTCCACACAAACTTAACACCACTTCAACAACCACATCTTCATGGTCAAGTCATTAATGAAAAGTACAGTTGTGTAAGAACTTACCATAACAGTAGATGTCCTCTCATCACTGTTGCCATATTCATACTATACAGGTATCCTACAGAGGGTAGCCATATGTCTGGCCAGCATATCAAAGCCTGGACCCTTCCATGCACCATACATCAGACACATGTCCTATATTAGAAATGTGAAGTGATGCAAGAGAAAAAACTCCAGAACTGAACTGCCTCAGAAGAATAGGAGCAGCAATCACTCAGATGAAAACAGAGGAAAGGAAAAGGAAGAGGGGACAGAATACTGCAACAGTGATAAGAACATCTGCTGTTAGTTAACTTCTTACACAACTGCACTATGTCCTCCACTTGTCACTGCTGCAATATTCCTTTGCACTATGTCCTTCACTTGTCATTCCTGCAATATTCCTTTTTATAGGCAGAGTACTAAAGCTATTGTAAAGAATGAGAGGAGGAGGAACTAGGAAGCCTTCCAACAGACTAGGATGGATATAGCAAAACCTAATCTGGCCCTTGAAAACAAACAAACATTCAGCTTGCTGTGTTTACTTAAAGCATGCACAGAAAACCAAGTAGCAGCTTCCAGACAGGATCTAGCATCGACCCTTAAAAAAAAAAAAACTCCAGAAGATGCAACTGCTCTAGTAGATGAAGTTCAAACAGAAGAAGTTTTTTTTTTCCATGAAAAAAAAGAGTAACAAAAAAGAAATGGCTTTACATATCCAAGAAGAAACTTGTTTACTTGGAGATTGTTTTCAGGACAAGAAACTGGCTGTGGCAAACAAAAAAATGCTCAGATATTCTAAATTCTTTAGTCTTATCTGGGTAGTATCGGAGCAGTCTATGCAAATCCAAAGAATGAAGAATTCACTCACTTGTAGTTTGTGGAGAAGAAAAAGAGGGAAAAATGGACAGTCTGATTCAGACACATCAATGACTACCTTAGGAATAAAACTAGGATTGGTTCTAACAAACAGGAAAAGGAGGAATGGACATAGGACCCTAAAGTTCAGAGACTCTTTTGGCAGATCTGAAGGCCACCAACAAAGCAGTTTTCAAAGTACACAACTTCAAAATGAAGAGGCTGGTGCGGTTCAAAAGATGGCAGAGCTAACTTTTCAGGAACATACTTCAGGTCACAAGGAGGAGGAATAGGTTGGGAATAGGTTTTCTTGGAGTCCTAAAATGAAGGATGTCTTTTAGAAACTGGATACAGAGGCTGACAGGCAAATGGATGATCAGCTTTAAAAAAGAAGAGTATGCCAGACCAGAACTGAGCAACTCACAAACAGGAAAGAACAATAGGGATACCCACCAAGAGCCAAGAACAAAAATCTTTCATCTAGCAATACAAGATTTTCTAATAGCGGGTTTTTTTGCTTCTCGCAAGCCCTGAAGCATATCCTCAAAAATGGTGCCTGAAAGGCTTCAAACCCATCACGAAAGTGTCGACTGAAGGTTTGAAGAGGAGGGCGAGATACATTGTCCTGTGTGAGTAGATGTATCCTGTGAAGTAACTTGTGATGACTGCCCACAGCCAGGTGATGGTGGAGGGGAAACCAATGCTGTCTGGGACAAAAGGGAGTCACCAACAAGATTTTAGGCACGACCACCATGATCTTGTTTAGGATCTTTGTCAAGAGGAAAATGGAAAAATGCACACAAGAACATTCCTCTCCAAGAAAAAAAAAATGGCATCCAGTTTCCAAGCTGAGAATTTGGCAATCTGGAACAGAACTTGGGGAGTTGTCTGTTCTGAGGAGAGGCAAATAAATCCACCTGAGTTGTACCCCACCACTGAACAATGTCCAGGAAAACCTATGTAACATCCATTCATGAGGATCTGCCCTGGATCTAGTCAGACTGTCTGCCACCACATTTATTTTTTGAGAAAACACAGGCTGGCATACGCCATCAGTTGATTCTTCAGGCAATGTCCCAGGCTATGAGGGCTAGTATGCAAAGGCATTAAATACTTTGTTCTTCCTTGTTTGTTGATGTAGCACATAACAGTAGTGTTGTCCATCATGACCTGAGCGGACATGGAGACCAGAGAAAATGCAGGGCCCGAAAAGCCAGATCTTTCATTTCCCTGGCATTAAATGTGCTCTTTCACCTCCTGAGGAGGCCAAACAACCTGAACCCTGATGCTGTTGGAACACTCCTCCAAGATTAGGTCTGAAGTTATCTGTAAATGTTGCCTAAGTGTGTGTGGTGTGGGGAGAGGGAACATCAAAAGAGAAGACCTGGATTTAGAAAAATCTCAATCCAACAAAATTCTTTACTTGGGCAAGGCGACAGAGTAATTCAGAAGTCCAAGGGAAGACCATGCTGAAGCCATAATTGTCTTCAGATACCACTGGAACTTCCTCATAAGGAGTCTAGAAAAGGGAAATGTGTACAGTGAATGCCATGGATTTTAGAAACTCCCTTACCCTCTTGCAAAGGAAGAAGGAACTGAACTGTATAAAAGAGGACTTTGGGAAAAGGAAAAGCACTAATAGTCAGAGCTTGAATCCCGCAATCAAAGAAAACCTGGTCCTGAGAAGACTTCAGACTGAGTGCAGCCTACCCCGCAAAGAAGCAGTATTGTGAATTATATGCCCTGCAGAAAAGTATGCCAAGAAGAAGCCCGAGTTAGGTCATCCAAATAAGGAAACTTTGAGCTCCATGAAGTCTGTAATAGACTATGACAGGGGCTAGACATCTGATAAATATCCTCAGGGCTGTAGACAGGTAAAGCACAGAACTGATCATGTAAAATGATACAGAGTACCATAAAAACCTGAAAAGAGGGTAAAAAAGAATATGGAGATGAGCCTGGAGTAGCAGCACAAGGAAAAAAGACTGAAAGTCAACATTTTTAAAGACAAAACTTTGTAGACCTTTCCTTTCTCAACACTTCTTTGAATGGGCCTTTGAGAACCCTCCTTCCAGGGAACCAAAAACATCCTGGAGTAGAAACTCTTACCACTCTAACAAGGAGGCACTGGCTAAATAGTACCTTGAGCCAACAGGTCTTGAAGTAGAGGTGGAAAATGAGAAGTTGCAAGGTAGAAGTTGAGGCATACCTGAAAAGGGAGCAAGGGGCTTCCACACCATGTGGTAGTCATTGTGAACTACAGACAGAACCCATTTGTCTGTTGTCATCTTCTGCTGAATGGGAAAACACAATATTTAAGAGGAAATCCGAGTGATGGGAAGAGGAGGAAGACAGTCAAATGGAAGCAAACTTGTCCTGAAAGGAAGATGCTTGCCCCCCCCCCCCCCCAAAAAAAAAAATGTTTAAATAATATTTTACCCTTTAAAAGCTACTCTGAATGTTTACACACAAAGGGACCCACTTTAGTGGAAGAGATACTTTGGTACTTGGGAACAAGGGAAAGAAAAATGTAAGACCTTACATGACCTTATCTTAACTACACTTTAGAGAGAGTTCTGCAGTAACACAACCTAACAAAACCAGGTATCCAGAGGAGAATTTAATAATTCTGCCTATACATCCTCTGGAAAGGACTGAAGCCTATGCCTTGAATACCTTCTAAGGAATGATCCTGATGCAGCTGCCCTAGAGCATGAGCAAGATCACAGCTACACTTAACTGAATGACTAGCTACTTGGAAAACAGAACCGAGCAAAGAAAATGCTGAAGTATTATCAGACTCTGGCATGTCAGCTAAAACAGTCTCCCAGCTTGGAAAGAAGGGAAAGCACCTACATGGTGATGTGTGTCGGATAACGGCCTTAAAAGCCAAGGTAACACAGATATACCTCTTTTTGCTCTCTCTCTCTCTCTCTCCATGGCTCTTCTATCCTTGTCAGGTGGCAAGAGTTTCAAAGAAGCAAAAAGCTTAGTGGACTTATCAGACAAAAGGGCAATGGCAGAGCACTCCGACAAGTTCTTATAAAGAAAGAGTCTCAAGAAACTTATAAAAATCTGTCCACCTTCTTAGGAACAGCCTAATAGAACATCAAGAACAAGAGGCACTGCAGAAAACCTTTAGGAATTCATCTGGAAGAGATCATAATTTCTTTTTTGGACCCCAGACATGTGAGGGTTTTCACACATAAACCTTTCCATTATTTTAAAAATAGTATCCCCAAAAGAAAAAAATCTTCCAGTGGGGAATCAGGGAAAGACAGTTTCCCTATCAGAACTCAAAACAAGAGGTGGATAAATCTAGGAAAAATGAGCTAAAGACTCCTTGCAACTATAAAAATCTTCATTTGAAGTTGTCATCTCCCTAGTACTCTCTGAAGGAGTATAAGGAGAAGGAATCCATACAAGAGAAGGGACTGACCACGTCTGATACTATTTCAAAGCCATGAGAGCTTTAATGAGACCTTGGGTAAAATCTTGTCACTCCGTTTGGAGGTCTTTATATTTTTGTTTTCATTTTAAACACAAACATTTGCCCTGACAAACAGAGGTTCTGAACCTGGCATATTTCTATTGGAGACCTTGGGATTTCTTTCCTTGCTAAGAATTGTGGAATGCCCCAAGCTCTTCCCAAATTAACAGTCACAGTTGCCCCTTCTTGTCCTCTATAGACAATGGCTCAGCCTAAGAGAACGTGTAAACTGCACATCTCATATCAAGGTCACAATGGTGGGGGCAGGAATGCATCTGAACCAGATGGTCTACAGTCTCTTCATCCCACACAGAGGCACCCAGCAGATGCTGGGCAACAAAGCCTCAAATTTTTAACTTCTTTTTCAAAGTGGGATGGACATCCCGGCAGGAAGATTCCTAAGCCATGGTTCTTTGAGCAAGGAGTTTAAGGAGATGGTTCTCTAGGTGGGCAGAAAGAAAGGAAAGATGGCTGCAATGAGTTTTAAGAAAGAAGGCCTGGTAAATAAAACACTGTTAATAGTGGTGCTCCAAACCCAAATAAAAAAAAAGGCACTTAATGCATCTGTCTGGATGGGGAATCTCCCTTCCATATTCAGAATTCCACTTTCTGGATGACATATACTGTACCTACAATGAAACAAACTAAAAGAAGAAAGTCCCTAACAGGATACTCTGCCCAAGGCTCAATGAACTGTACTAAACATACAACCTTCAGACTGAATATGACAGGTGTTCAGCCTGGCAGCAAAAATTCTGAGGGTTTTGCATTCATGTGTCACTTATCTACCTTAACACTTTGGATGAAGGACATGCATCGGACATTGATATACTGACCAGATATGCAGCTAGCCTGCAACAGTGATTAAGGAAGGACATGCACTGATATTTTCCTTTAAATATGACCCACCATTGAAAAGGACAGTACAAATGAGAGTGGTACTCAACTTATAACTGCAGATAGTCTGTGAGACAACACTCCTTGATGGGTCCATCTTCTCCACCACTTGCTGCTTGAAAGAAACTCTGAAATTCACATATGTGTCATGTGCACTCCTGTTCCACACATGCCTCACTAACTTGCTGGATACAGAAGTGTACATATATCCAGAGATTGGTGGTATTTCACCCTTGCCATGACCAAGCTCCTTCCTACAAATCAAGAAATAAATATTCTATACCTTTGCTAGTACAGTGGTACACATCTATACACATCCCCAACTTAAACATAACTCCAAATGCTGGAGCTGGTGAGAGAGTGCCACCAGCAATAAGATGAAGGGAAATGCACTTTTTTTTAAACAAGAAACATCTTTATTAAAATTACCATTTCTGATATAACCAATCCTACATTTATAAAAATGAAAAGCAAACCATACTGACAATCTTAGTTGCAAGCATTATACATCACAAACCATATTGATATAATTTTAGTTGCAATCACCGTAAACAACTGTATAGCTCATTCAAATCCTGCCTTCTTTTAACCCGCATTCTTCCCCTGTATGTATCGTTGCCACAATTCCCATTTTTTCTATGTAATTTGCTCCTACCCTTTTCTAAAAGATCCCAATTCCACTTAATTTATCTCGGTTACTACAAAAGAGATGTATTCTTAATCCAACAAGGAGAGTCCTCATACATTCTCACAGTTCAAAAGATGTATCTGTTAATAGAATACCACAGATACTCCCTGACAAGTCATTTGCAGATCTTTAGGCCAAACAGTAGCCATTAAAAGCCAAAGGACTGCACAAGCATGCACCTAAGAACTTTGAGCTCTGAAGTAAAGCTTTTGAAAAATGACGTCTGATGCAAAGGTCT
>NC_056747.1:517531157-517683657 GCF_019279795.1 Protopterus annectens | reverse complement strand
GTTGTCTTCTTCTCGCCTTCTTTCTTGCTGGATGGGTTCGGAGACGACCTCGGCTCCGACTCGGCCACTCTAAAAGCTCGAGTTGGTTCCACCGGCTCGAGGCTTCCCTTGTATCCCACAATGCTAGGCGGTATTACCTCAGATCTTGTTTGTAAGCTAGGCCCAGCCAATAATAAATCCAGAGCTACTGGAAAAAAGGAAAAACCCACCTCTATAAAAAAAGAAGGGAAGAAGGTGACCTGAAACCTGATGAAGGAATATATGCACAGTATAGCATATACCTATATACAATAGAGGTAGTAGAAAGAGAGGTCACAATCAAACTCCTCTAGGTCTGTCCAGGCTAGGGGGAAGGAGGGTGGGGCGCAAGAAAGAAGGCGAGAAGAAGACAACTAACATGGAACGTTATGGTAAGAACATAACTTCTATATGTTAAGTTGTCCATCTCGCCTTCATTCTTGCTGGATGGGACCGCGTCCCTAGCACCTTGTCCCGGGTGGCCTATCGGAACAGACTCTTGAGTACAGTGGAACCAAAATTAGCTCTATGTCTAGAAGCTAAATCCAACTTATAATGAGAAATGAAAGTGTGAGGAGTAGCCCATGTCGCTGCTGCACAAATGGTATCAATAGGCAGCCTGTCTTGGAAAGCTATAGAAGTAGCCAAAGCTCTAGTCGAATGGGCCTTTGGTTTGTTAGGCAACTTTTGGTGTCTAATTTCATATACAAAGGAAATCAGGGATGTTAGCCATCTGGAGAGTGATACCTTCGAAACTGAAAGGCCCTTTCTGCCTTCGAGACAAACAACTGGTCAGTTTTTCTGATCTGTTTGGTCCTATCCAAATAATACCTTAATTGACGATGAACATCTAGCCAATGCAATTTTTGTTCAGACCTGTTAGAAAAGTTAGGAAAAAACACAGGGAGGTCAATGTTTTGATTTAGATTTGCCGCAGAGGCTACTTTAGGTAAAAAGGATGGATTGGTCCGTAAGGATACCCTGTCCTTATGAAACAGATAAGGTGGTCGACTGCTGAGTGCATGAAGCTCTGAGACCCTTCTGGCTGAAGTAATGGCTACCAGAAAGAGAGTCTTCCAGGATAGCAATTTCATTGAACAGGAAGCTGTAGGTTCAAAAGGGGGAAGAATCAAAGATGTGAGAACTAAATTAAGGTCCCAAGAAGGAGGAGGATTTCTTATAGGAGGTCTAAGAAGAAAAACTCCCTTCAAGAAAGCTTTGCAAAGCTTGTGAGACATGATGGCAGAATCTGAGATGCCCACATGAAAGTTAGATATAGCTGCCAATTGAACTTAGTAGAAGGAGATGAACCTGCATGGAAAAGTTCAGCTAGAAAATCAAGGACCATTTGGATGGGAGCAGTGAAAGGATCTATGTCCCTTCCTTGAGCCCAACAGGCGAAACGTTTCCACTTACTGAGATAAATCTTCCGAGTGGAAGATTTATGTGAAGCTACCAAAATATCTCGAACAGAGTGAGATATTTGAGGAAGCCTGGCTAAGGTTGGAACTGGAGGAACCAAGCAGTGAGGTTCAGAGAGGGGAGGGAGCGATGTAACTGACCCGACTGATGGATCAAAAGATCTGGAACTAGGTCCAGATGCCAGGGTTGCTCCAACAGAAACTGATGTAGAAAGGGGAACCAAACCTGTCGAGGCCAGTAAGGAGCAATGAGGATCAATGAGGCCTTCTGAGCGATAGCTTTCTGTATCACTTGAGAGATTAGTGGGAAGGGAGGGAATGCATACAGAAGTCCCCGGGGCCAAACTTGGACTAAAGCGTCTCTGCTGGGCTGGCCTGGTAAGGGGAAGAGGGTGAAATAATCTTTGCACTTGCTGTTTTGGGGAGTAGCAAAAAGGTCGCAGCAAGGCTGACCCCACTTGAGAAAATTTTTCTCCAAGATAGAATCTTTCAGAGACCACTCGTGAGGCATGAGGATAGCTCTGCTCAACTTGTCCGCGATAAGATTGGACTTCCAGGGGATGTGCGTTGCTATCAGAAACCGCTGAGAAGAAATCGCCCATTGCCACAGTCTGAGTGCTTCTCGACATAGGGGGTAAGATCTGGTTCCGCCTTGTTTGTTGATATACCACACTACAGACATGTTGTCCGTCTGAATTGCTATCGTTCCCAAGGGAAGAGAGTCTTGAAAGGCTTGCAACGCTAGAAGCACTGCTCTCATCTCTAGAACATTTATATGCAAGTGGCGTTCGATTGGTTGCCATATGCCCTGGACTGTCCTGCCCTGATAATGCCCCCCCCACCCGATCAGGGAGGCGTCCGTTGTCAGAGTAGCAACCGGAGGGGGAAGGACAAAGGGTCTTCCTAGAAAGAGCTGGGGGGAAGAAATCCACCAAAGAAGATGATTCTTGCATGCTTGCGTAATCACAATGGTGTGGGACATCGGAAGTTGTTGGTACGACCATTGTGTCAAGAGCATCCATTGAAGGATTCTCATGTGAAATCTGGCTAATAGAAGTAGAGGGATAGCAGCCGCCATAATCCCCAGTACTTTTAGAACTAATCTGACTTTAACTCTGTTGCTGTGGAAGAGAAGGGAGACCAGTTTGTGTATGTCTGCTATTCTTTGGTCTGTGAGTCTCGCAGACATGTTGACTGTATCTATAGCACGACAAGGCGACAAAACAGACTTTTCGCAATTTATTGAGATACCTAACTTTCGAAAAATGCGAAAGGTGTAGTTTCTGGCCAGTAGAAGAAGATGCTTGGTAGGAGCTGTGAGGAGCCAGTCGTCTAAGTATGGAAACACCTGGAATCCTTGACGTCTCAGGTGAGAAGCTACCACTGCCATGCATTTGGTAATCACCCGGGGGGCAGTGGTGAGTCCAAAGGGCAGGGCTCTGAATTGAAAGTGACTGGTTCCCAGCCTGAAGCGGAGGAATCTCCTGGAGCGCCTGTTCATTTTTATGTGATAGTACGCATCTTGGAGGTCTATAGAGCACATCCAGTTTTCCTTTCCCAATAGGGGTAGGATGGATTGTAGCGTGACCATCCGAAATCTTGTTTTCTTGACAGACTTGTTCAAGATACCGAGATCCAAAATGGGTCTCCAGTCCCCTGTTTTCTTTGGAACTAAAAAGAACTTGGAGTAGATTCCGGATCCTAGCTGGTCTGCTGGCACTGGTTGAATGGCTCTTTTTGCAAGCAACTTTGATATTTCCAACGCTGCTTGATCCCTTTGAGCGGGTGGAACATCTGGAAGGGATTTTTTTGATTGATTTGGAATGCGAAAGAACGGAATGGAATTGCCTTCGGAAATGGACTGTACCCACTTGTCTTGAGTTAGGGATCGCCAGGCTTCTGGGTACAGTGATAATCTTCCCCCGACTGCCTCCGAAGGTGGACAGTCGGGCAGCACCTCAGGGATGCTGGAAGGGCTTATCGGAAAAGGTTTCTCGATTGCCCTGGTTCTGCGGTGCCCTGGTTCTGCGGACCCCCCCTGCCTCTAGGGCGACGTCTACCATTATTGTTCCCCCCTCTGCCTCTAGAGGGGAACAGACTCTGTGCGTCAGGCAAAGTCCCTTGAGATTGTTTGCAGAACCACATCTTCCCACTTTTCTGGCCTTTGGGGTAAGGCCTAGAAGGAGTAGAAAAACGGACTCCGACGGCAGAAAGAGTTTTGCCATCTGTCTCGCACCTTGTCAAGGTTTCTTTCACTTGAGGACCAAAAAGGGACGATCCATCAAACGGAGAATTAGTGAAAGACGTTTTAAAGGGGTCCGCAAAATTGCACAGCCGCATCCAGGCATGACGGCATAAGGCCACACCTGTCCCTGCGGCCCTGCTCGCTCCATCAGCCGCATATGAAAGAAGGCGCATGGAGGAGTTAGCTATAGAATTTAGGGTAGCCAGCTGAGTGTTCATCTTATCCTGAAACCCTGCAGCTGTAGGATCCTTTAACATCTCACTCGCTTCCTTGATTAAGTCTCTTTGAAGACGAGTGAAATGACAGAGGTAGTTCAGCGAACGCATGGCAAAGGTCGCTGATGAAAACATCCGCTTCCCGTACCTGTCCATAGACCTAGATTCTTTGTTAGGAGGATGGACAGGCACCGAAGGATCAGCTAGCTCCTTCTTAGTGGCGGCAGCTACAACCATAGCATCCACAGAAACTCCTTTAGTCAGAAATTGCTTATCTGCTGGTGCTGTGATAAACTTTGAAGGTCTCCTGGGGGTAGGGTCCACAGAGTCAGGAGCCGTCCAAGCCTTTTTAGCTACCACCTGCATGAGGGGGTCAAAGGGGGGGGGGACACCCAGGAGGTGGAAGGGTGAGAGCCAAACGCCTCAAGATATACAGATTCATCCTCCGAAGGGTCAAGGGTTGGCCAATTTCCCCTCTGTTTCAGGATCTCTAGAATGTCTGCAAAGGTGACATCTTCAGAAGGGGAACGGGGGGGAACCCTCGGAATCCTCTAAATCCGTGTCAGAGGTGACAGACTCAGGTGAGTCTAATGTGCTTCCTCTTACACTTTCTCTTCCTAGAGGGCTCCCCTGCCAATTCAGGAGAGGCCTCGGAAGAGGATGAGATCCCCACAGGGGATTCTTGAGGAGCTGGCTCTCTGCGGTCTGGGATGAGGGAGTGAGCAGACATAACCTGAGGCACCGAAGAGGGAGGGACGGACAGAGCAGACTGTGGAGTTGAACCGGGTTCCAACACACTCCGCATGACCTCGAATGCACCCCTGTCATGCAGAGCCAGAGGTCCCCGCTCCGAAAAGCTGAAAACCTCCCTCGGCACCGACAGCGATGGCTCCGAGGCCGATGTCGAGCCGAACTCACCAGCGCCGAAGCACCGAGAGGGAGAGCGGGGTCGGACAAGGGTCCGATGCCACTCACCCCCTCAGAGCCGACGAGGGAAGTCTGGCGCCGAGATTCTTCCAAGGAAGAAATCGGAGCCGACGACGGTGCCGAAGACAATTGTATCGGCTCCGACGCTACCATAGTCTCGGGTCCGAAACGCCCCGGCTCCGAGCTCAAAGGAGTCAGAGGAGGAATATTTTGAGAGATAGGGATAGGCATCGACTGATGAGTCTGGCTCTGAAGCATTTGGGCCAGTGCCTCGGACTTAAGTCGACTCACTACCCTCTGAAGGTCATAGTCAGAAAGCCTCGAAGACCTAGAGGAGTGCGACCTATGGCTCCATTCAGACAGCAAGGGAGATGTTGGAGCCGAATGAACGGAGCCGAGGGACGGTGACCTTGACCTCTTCCTAGAGGTCGGTTCCGATAGTCTCATCGGAGCCGACTCAACCATTTCCAATACCTCGGCTCCAGCCGGAGCCGAGGGAACCACAGAAGTGGAAGTTCGAGTCTCATTGGCTCCAGCCGGAGCCGATGTAGTGGTAGACTTCGATGTCTTAGGTGCCGACTCAGAAGCTGGAGTCGAAGACCTAGAAGCCTTAGAGGGTTTGCCCGAAGATACAGTCGGGGGACCCTCAGGCTTTAGCAAGCCCCGTAAAATGAGCTTGTTCTTTCTTTCCTGCAGGACTCTAGGGCTGAAGCCATGGCACACAGCACAAGAGTCCTGCAGGTGTAAAGGTCCCAGGCAGTACACACAAGAAGTGTGACCATATGTCAGAGACATTTTCTGACAGCACGAGTCACACTTCTTGAAGCCCGAGACCTTCGAATCCTTAGACATTAAGTAACAAGTGTAATCACACCCAAGCACAAACACACCGATTACACTAAACTCTAACTTAAAACTAAATAAAATTAGATAGTTAGTTATAAAATCCCTACAAAAAACACACACCCTCCAAAGGGGAATGGGAAGGCCCGAAGGCCTTAGGGAAGAACCAAGTTCTTGTGGTAAAAAGGGATAAGAACAAGGAAGAAGGGATAAAAAACCTTTAAATTAAGGGGATACTTTAAGGAAAACTAATTTAAAAGGGGTCTAGTAACTTTTTTAAACTATTTTCTACACTCACCTGAAGCCAGTTGAAGCAACACGTCTCGATAGCTGTAGCGGCAAACGAGATCTGAGGTAATACCGCCTAGCATTGTGGGATATAAGGGGAGCCTCGAGCCGGTGGAACCAACTCTCGAGCTTTTAGAGTGGCCGAGTCGGAGCCGAGGTCGGCTCTGAACCCATCCAGCAAGAATGAAGGCGAGATGGACAACTTAACATCACTTATTTCCCAGACTATACCAAGAACCATCCCAGTTGCCTCCTTCGAGAAGCCTGCTGGTTGTTCTGATGTTTGCCCTACTATAAAATTTCAAAACGTTTGACCCTACCAGAAGTGCAGATGTCATGCCCATTCTTTCTCATGGTCTACAGCTGAGCACTACCCTCTGACCCTAAAAGCAGAGGACCCTTGTAAAGGGAATGCCTTTATACACTCAAAAACTCAGTAGTAGTCAGGCCCTCAACACAAATGGTACAGGAGAGTGCTCTGCTTACCTCAATGGTGGAATCCTACACAGCATACATAACTTGGGAACCTGAAATGGAAGCTGTAGCTATGTAAGCAATAATGAAACCCCAGTTTCCCTTGTGGCAGCTGTTCTGACCTTTGAGACATTTTGTTTAAAATGTGTCTCTGAAAGTAGAACAAGTGCTTTAAGCAGTCTAGTACTCAAAGATAGAGCTAATGACATTAACAAATGTTCACTGGAGCTGCCCAAAGCTGTCAATTCCCCATCAGGAGAATGAAGCTCAGTAGTTTAAGAACAAGATTAGTGTGTGCCAGACCCAAGGATGCCTGACAGCACAGCAGATTCACTGGGTATCAAAAAAAACAACTCTGTCCAGCTTGCATGGGGTGAGCATCAACATACAAGAATGGGGTCAGGCTGCACGTACAACATCATGAAAAATATCAGCTTTAGGAACCCACACAGGATGTCTCATTGGGGGAGGACCTACACCTCAGGCTTTGTCCCTACCGAATGGTGCACTGCTACAGTCATCCCTCTCCACAAAGAAGAAGTGACTACAGACCCTGGGAACTATCGCCCCATTTGCTTGACATCTGATATGCAAAGCTATGGTACGCATCATCATGGACCTAATAAACAAGGATATAGGGAATCTCCAAACTCTGGATCCCACACAGTTTGGTTTTGTGAAGGGTAGATCATGCCTGCTCAACTTGGTTGACTTCTTCGGGTCAGGCACCAGGAGCTGTGGATGAAGGCAAGGTGGTTCATACAGCCCACCTTGATCTGGCCAAGGCGTTTGACACCATTCCTCACTCAGGAATCACAGAAAAACTCGGTAAGCTAGGCATTAATCCCAATATCACTAGGTGGGTTGCAAACAGGCTCACAGACAGAACCCACAGTGTGAAAGTAGCTGACTCCAAGTCAGACTGCTGACTAGTCACGAGTGGAGTCCCACAGGGTTCAGTCCTGGGTCCGCTCCTGTTTGGCATCTATTTCTCTGAAGTCCAGGCCAACAAGAAGGGACTCTGGCTCACAAAGTTTGCAGACTATTGTAAGTTGGGAGCTATTAACTCCATATGTGATGCTGACATCCTACAGAATGGCCTCACTGAGACCAACGACTGGTGTCAGAACCATGACTTAAGCTCAACACCAAAATATGTGTCGTCATCCCCTTTGGGAAAAACCCAGTTCCCATGAATTAAACACATTGATGGTAGTCTACTGAACACAAAAGGCGTTATAAGACAGCTGGGAACACAGGTTGACAAGCAACCTCTCTTTTGATCACCACATTGCCACTGTGGTCAGAAAGTCCTTCTATGTGGCACATCTCATTACTAAGGGTTTTGCATGCAGGAAGAAAGAGGTCATTGTCTCCCTCTACTCTTCCCTCATTAGGCCAATCAAGTACAATGCCCCATTTGTTATGTACCTCCCTAGACACCTGCAACAACTGGAGAGCCGGCAAAAGTACTTCATAGAGAGGATCCTTGACCTTAAACACTTGTCCTATATGAAAAAATCCAACTATTCTGTCTCGTATCGCCTACTTAGAGGCGATCTCTGCTTGACTTACAAAGCCATATCTGACCCAGCTCTGTTAGAAATGCTAAATCTAAAGAAATCCCAATCCCTCTGCATCACATGCTCCAGAGACATCAACCTCATTACCACAGTCAACAGAACATACTGGAGGGACAGGCTCATAACCCAGAGACTGCTCATGCTATGAATAGACTTCCCATACATGTCAAGCGGAGCACCTCGCTGACCCTCTTCAAGAGGGATCTTGATGAGTGGATACAAAACAGAAAATTCACACAGGGGATAACTCCAGTGGTTCTACTCGACAGAGGCACTGGGAACTAAGGTCAGGTGGCACAAAGCCAGGGTAATCCTATGGCTAGGCTTGTAAAGGCCCCAGGGCCATCAGCCTAGTACACACCTATGAACCTATAAGAAGTTTTGAAATCATATCAGAGGAAAGTCAATACTGCCACTGGCCACTGGGTTCTTTTCTGAGCAAATAAAAAATAGTAAACAAAAGGATTATTTGGCAGCGAGGATAGACAACCTTCATCCTCCTCCTCAACAGCATTTGGATTTAACTCTGGGAAGAGTTCATGGGACTAGACTTCAAACTACATCACATCCACAGACATCCATGCAGCTAGTTCTAGCAGATGACCCACTGAAAATGAGCATATGTGGCAGAAGGCCTATGGAAAACTATTGCTTGTACTGAATGAATCTGTGCTGCTATCACAACAACAAGAGCTACCAAAAATCTTGATTTTAAAGAAAGCAAGTGTCAATAGTGATGGTGTGAGAAAAAAATCTAGATACATAAAAAAGAAATGAGAAGAGAGAGGTATAACCCGATAAAAATGTAGCTTACAGACAGACAAAGTTGGCATTGGGTAGACCACCACAAGACCTGATGTCTAACACCCTGACATCATACCAAATTCCAAGGGCTAGGCTGATGTTAGGTCCAATGGTATAACCTAAACTGACACTGGGTCAAGTAGCATGGAGTAGGCTAGTATCAGACCAATGCCAGGCAGTAGGCTTATGTATACAGAGGGATATCAGGTGGTACCCAAGTGTCAGGGCTGACATCAAGAGGTAGGCCAACATCAAAGGGGGTAAAGCATCAGAGTAAACCGTGGATAAGCTAAGAGGCTGGATGTCACAGGAACGTCAAAGTCTAATCATGAGGAGAAGACCGATGCAGAAGGAGCACAGATGTCAGACTTTATGCTACGGCATCATAAAAAGAGGTCAATATTACAGCTGTAACCAGAATAAAACAACACTTTGCTAATCAAGAACTTGGGGGTAGACAGTGAATACCCTAGAAATACAAGACTCATATGTATAAATAGAGAGGAGACCAACAACTCTTTCTTTGATGTTATTTTGATTTTAATTCTTTCACTCCATTTTTAAAACTTTCTGGAGAAGCATATTTTCATGGACGATATGGCTTAGAACAACTACAAAAACACAGCATGTCTTAATAGGATACCCAGGCCATAAGCACAACATTCAGTACGATAGTTAATGCTATTACAGAATGTCTGAGGGAAAAACTTTTTGGTATGGGAAAATGCTCCCTACATTATTCCTGCCAGCACAGAGTTGAAATCTAACGTTGCCCTTGCATATTATTGTAAGCCCAGTCAATTTCCATTTTGGTGCTTTAATTAACCTGGTGTTAGACAGGCCTTGCCCATCCCATGGTAGATTATTTTATACTACCCATACTGACAATAAATGGGATCATCTCATACATAATTTGAAGGGATCCATGCATGGAATAAAGGATTTAGAAGTTGCCACCATCACCATGGACAGTCTTTGATTTAAGTTGATGGGCAGTCTGTTCCAGTGCAGGTGTATCCTCTGCGATATATATCCATCCCTACAAATCATACTGTTGAAGTTGGAGGAGTTTAGATCCCTGGACAGAGTACTTCTGGTGCCATTTGACTGGCTAATATGCAGTGCGTCCATCAGCATTGGGTCAGGATGATGCCTTGTATGCCAGACATGGGTCACCTCTTCGTCTACAGGATACACAGTATAGTGACAGGTCTTTTGAGGTGGTCCATGTAGGACATGCTGTTTAGACAATGTATGCTATTAGTAGGGCATTTTTTTGGACATTGCAGTTGTTGCAATTGTCTGGACACTAGATACATGCAAAAGGGAGCACTGTACTCAATGACAGGCCTAATGAGGCAAAGTAAAGGGGACAATGACATCTCTAGATCGAGAATGTAATCTACGCAATATAGAAGTGCTTACTGAACTTTCAATTATCAAGTGTCCACTTTTATAAGAAACTGTCCACTTAAGTTCTCAAAACCTGAACAAATGAGTCAACTTTCAGGAGTGTATTATCAATGTGTTAGTTCCCTGGTTTAAAGGGCATGATAATGCATGGTTTTGGCTCCAGTCCAAGATTCTGGCACCAGTTATTTGTTCGGACAAGCTTTCCTGCATGATGGCCAAGTCATTTGGAGACTCATTAGCTGCTCTTTGCTTGCAGTCATCTGCAAACTGTCAGCCAAATTCCTTTGGTACTGGAACTTATTTCAGAGAAGTAGATGACAAAAAGAGGAGGTCCCAGCACTGAACTCTGAGAGACTCCCATTGGTGACTAGTCTCTTTATGGAGATCACTGTATCCTGTCTGTGAGCCAGATGAAAATCCAGCTGGTGATACAGAGGTTTATCCCCAGTTTATTTAGCTTTTCTACTATACCCAAGTGGGGGACTGTGCAAAAAGCCTTGGTCAGGTAGAGATATGCAACTGTGTATCATTTTGCCTTCATCTATGGCTTTGGTGACCTTTTTACACAAGTCTAGCTAGTTAAGTTAGCATGGCCTGCTGTTGACAAATCTAAATTGAAATGGGTCCAGTGTTTGCAGTTTCCCCATGTCCTTATTGTTCCACGACAAATCTTTCCATGGTTTTACATTTGAGGCTAGACAGACTTGTGGGTCCGTAACTGGATGGGTCTGTGGAAGGTCCTCCTTTATGCAGAGAATAACTGGAGCAGTTCTTCATTCACTTGATAAAAAAACTTGTATTAATGCTAAAGTTGAACTGTGTAATTAGGGGGGTGGCTAAATAGTGATCCATGCTATTAAAAATGCATCCAGGGATATTGTCATGACCTACTGATGCACATTTAACAGAACAGTGCACAACATAGTTTTACTTAACAGTAGCTAGATGGATATTCAGCAGAATATGAGGGACAGAGCAAAAGGGGAGCAATCATACAGACTGCTAGAGGGACTCCAGTAGTGATAGAAGTGGAGGGTGGGGTGGGAAATTTGTGGTAATAAGATCTACACAGAAGGGAGGATTACTCTGGCATGTATTTATATATTTCTCATCAAACTGCTACTATGGAGATAAAGAACATCTGGAGAGAAATAATCAGCTTTCACCAAAGAATATTACTTACAGGTGGGAAGTGGAACTTGATTTGCAATTATGAGGATGTATCAGGGGGACCTAGAAAAAAATATATAAGCAAGGATATATTCTTCTGAAAAAATATGAGAACATTTGGAACAGAAGATGTGAACTTACTCACAGGACCTTGGACAGCATTTACATATTATTCCCCAACGTACAATGACTGTTCTATGCTGGACAAACATTACATTTCACAGAAGCATGAGTCAGCATATTGGAAGAAAGATGGGGTGGCTGTACTCCCCAGAAAGAGTCGAGACCCTTCAGAACTAACATCATACAAACTAACTTCAAACCATGACAATGAAGTGTTTATGTCTAAACTTCCCATTCTCTTAGTTAACATAGACAAAGTATTTATGTCAATACTAGCTTAGAGAATGGCAAACATGTTGCCAAAACTGATACATATGGATCAATTGAGTTTTTGTGCAAGGGAGGCAAACATAACATTAAAACACCAAAGACGATCCAGACAAAAACTATGTTACAGAAGACCACAATTGTTTATGGAGTCTTGATGCAAAGAAAACATTCAACAGAGACCACTAGGATTTTATGAGTACGGCAATGGTATAATTTACATTCTCTAACAGAAAAGTTGAGATAATTAGGAGGGTATATGAAGGATCAGAGGCAAGAATTAAGGCAGAAAAACTGCTCTCTGAAAAGATGCATTAACAGAGAGGAACTAGGCAGAGATATTCTTTCCTTTTTATCTATTTTACGCTTGGAGGCATTGACAAAAGAAAACAAGGAACTCAAATTTAAGGATACAACTAAAATGGCTGTCAGAGGTAAACTATTTACCCATATAGGAAGTGGATCGCCAATACTCATTTATGGGGACAAAAATTGAAGTATTTAGGTGACTGTATTAAAAAAGATTCTATTATGTCAGTTAAGGATATGTGGAAAAAGAAGTAAACAAAAAGCTGTAAGCTCTTGACTATTGATATGGGCGTTAAGTGAAAAGGCTACCTATCACTTTAGTTTTATATACAGGTCAGGCATATTTTTAAGAAGAGAAGCTGCAGACTAGGATTAATTAAAAGCTGAAGGAATTTCAGAGTGGAAGAGGGCAGCAGTTAACAGGAATAAGTGATTTCTCCTTGTAGAATAAAATTAACTTAAGATTACCAGATGTGAAAGGTACTTTACAGCTAAGTAGTTAAGGCGCATATATACATGACAAGTAAAATTTCATAAATCACAGTGGACAGGCATGATGATGGAACAGGTAGGAGGAGGCATTCAAGAAATAAGGATCAAAAGCAGAATTTTGGATTCAGGCCCTCAAGGAGGATAAACAAACAGTCATATTGAATATTATATTTATAAAGTAGAAATAATATACCAAGAAATAAGCCAAGACAGCAATGGAGAAAGATTTTGCCAGTAAGGATAACGGCAAGTAAAAGCAAAGAAAAAAATAGGCAAGACTAGCATGGAATTTACTTAAAACATTAAAGTAATCAAAGTATTGTAAATAAATAACTATAAAGGACAAGGTAAGAGTGGGATGAGGTCAAGCAGGCGTTTGGAATGTACGCAAGAGAGACTGCCTTCAGTACCAGAGACTGAAAACAGAATAAGGGGAACAGAAAGGGATAGGACCTCTAGTTGAGGTTTTTGTTGAGTCTAGAACAGAAGGTGCTGTTTTAAAAAAGGGATAAATTTAAAGGAATATAAAAAATACTGCGTGATAACTATAAGAATCAATCAGAAAAGATTGGAATGAGGAAAATGGAATTGCAGTAGATAGAAAGGAACAGTGGAAGGACATCTTTATAGCTCCGAAGTATGCAAGGTCCAAAAGATTAAGGATTGTTGCATGGGAGTATTCACAGTGTTAATTTTAAACCCCCAAGCAGGCTTCAAAAAACTTTTCCAAGGAAAACCGTAACTGCAGAAAGTGTAATGGGAAAGAGAGGTAATTGGGAGCATGTTTTGGTAATGTAACATGCTGGCAGATTCTACAAAAAAATTCCTACAGAGTACTTTGTCAGAGATGTTAGGGGGAGCAAATATCAGTACCCAAGGAAATGATTATTTCAAACTGAGGAAAAAGATCAGAATTGCCTAAGCATAATGATGCCTTGCTACAGTTTAGTGTTTTTGACTACCATAAAGCAACTATTAGAAAACCAAAATCAAAACCTAAACCATCATATCAGAAATACTGAATAAAGGAGATAAAAGAATTTGAGGTGGGATCTTTTCAAAAGGAAAGGAGCACATTAAATAGAAACAAATTTAATTTAGGAGTACAACACATGCATAATACATTTCCCTCTTATTCCTCAATGTTAAGAGGAGACGGACTTTCAATATAACTGCACATTGCTCATCAATTTAAACTTCAGCTCTCCCAATGTGAAAAAAGAAATGGGGACAAGGCTAGCAATTCTACCAGTTTTAGTAAACTTCAGTTACTTGCTAGAAGTACACTGCCAGGATGCCAGCAAAGAAGAAACTAAGAGTCGGACAGAAAAGGGGAAGAGAAAATACTGAATGTGAAGAATCCTGCAGCTGCTCAGCAAAAAGCAGTTCAAGCTCCAGCTTTGGTACACGAGATGGCTTCAAATAATTTAGAGGAAAATCAACCAAATGTGCCCAGAGCTAATTAAAATAAATGAAACACTGAAGTATAATATAGACTTAAATAACACAAGACTGGAAATAATGGAAGAAGCTTTAAACACCTATTCAGATGAACTAACAAAACTGCAAAAATCAAAGGCTGAAAAGGAAAAACTGGCTGAGTAAGAGACTGCTAAAGAGGAGCCATTTCAAAAAATGGTACAGAGTTAGAAGACATAGCATGCAGAGAAAACCTGATATTTTCTGCTGTACCAGAGAAACTACAATGTATGAAACAAACAACCAACCAGACTGGTATTCTCAGCAAGACTTGTTAACTGAAGAGGCCCACTGTGTGTATGCTCCAAACCTGGCCATGAAAAAGCAGCCAACACCTGTATTAGTAAAGATACAATGATACCAGCAGAAAGAGTTGATCGTGACAAAACTGTGGCAGAAGGGCAAAATATTAAAAATGAGGACAGCACATTATTTGCACAAAAATGATTATTCACTGCACCAGGCAGAGGAGAAACAAGTTTACCTCACATGAGAGGCAGGCATCTGATTCAAGCTACTGTATACAGCTGTCTTCAGAACATTCTTTTCCTAGAGTATCAAAGGCATTTTAATGCAGAACAGGCTAAGGAGGAAGTACAAAAGCTTGTCCAACAAAAAGTGAGAGCTTTATTATAAAAAAAAAAAAATGCAAAACACATACTTTGCAGTGAAACCTTTTCTAATGATCCAAAGTAAAATATGTGAGACGAAAAAAAAAAACACAAGCACCGACTAGAAGAATCAGGAGTTCCTTGGACTAGAACCAGTGTCTGGGGTTGAGAGAGGGAGATGAACAGGAAGAAGGCCAGCAACACTGAAATTAGTGAATAAATGTGAGACTATAAAGCATCAATTTTATTTAAGTATGTCGTTACAAGAAAAGGTGACTGAAAGACTGGACTTTTGTTAAATATGTGTGGGGCTGAAAAGCATATACCTCACTTCATGTCATTAATATTCAGAATAACACTAAAAAGAAAAGTAGCCATAAGTAAAACGATTTTTGTTCTTAACATTTGCATAAAACATTTCATGACAGCCACCCAGCAGTGTGAGCTTTGGCTCTACACGATTGTCACTGTTGAAGTGACACCTCAACCCCATGTGCAAATTGGGAAAAAGGGCTATGGATGGATGGATTGCATGGTCTAAACTGGATGTAATATAGTAAATCATTTTCAGCAATTCTTGCATGCGACAGAGATACTAAAATAAACAGGTACTAGTTTTTCTTCTTCAGTTTAAGTTAATACGCTGTAATCCTGGGCTGTGGGATGGGTTGTAACAGTGCATGGTTTACGATATATGTAGAGTTGAGATACTTTTCCATAAGTGATTGCCTGGATTAACGCCTTTGACTTAATCTAATAGCATTTTTGTGTAAGCATGTGGGCTTTAAATATAGCAACACTGTGAACATAATGAAAAGTTTTCCTTTAGCAAACAAATGTTCATTGTGAGTTGAGAAGTCTGCAAATTGAGAAGAGCTGTACATTCTGTTAGGTTTCCCTTAAGATAAGCCGACTACAGGTATAGGCAATAAACCTTAGGAGTTCTGGACATTGTTTACTGAGGGTATAATAAAACTGAAACGTGCAAGCCCAAGCAGCTTAGTAAAAGCCCAGGATTACATCGTATTAACTTACATATGCCTTTGTCCAGCCTTTGTCCAGCCTGTCTTTTTACATTGTAATGCCTATGTTTCTTAAAACTGAAGAAGAAAAACAAGTACTGGTTTACTTTAGTGTCTCTGTCGCATGCAAGAATCGCTGAAAATGATTTACTATACGACATGCAGTTTAGACCATGAAATCCATCCATCTACAGCCCTTGTTCCCACTTTGCACATGGGGTTGGAGGTGTCACTTCAACAGTGACAATCTAGAGCCAAAGCTCACACTGCTGGGTGGCTGTCATGAAATGTTTTATGCAAATGTTTAGAACAAAAATAGTTTTACTGATGGCTACTTTTCAGTGTTCTTCCGAATATTAATGACATGAAGTGAGGTATATGCTTTTCAGTCCCCCACATATTTAACAAAAGTCCAGTCTCTCAGTCATTTTCCCTAGTATCTAAATTGCTTTGATGCACTTACTACAACAGTGCATAATTTAGAGTTAAAGATAGCCAGTGCACTTTTTCTTCAGGCTAAAATTTAATGTTTTCTGAAAGCATACAAGTCGTTTTTCACATATCTGAGGGAAATAAAGACAAGAACCGACAGCAATTACTGTAAGAAGAAGCACAGGCTGTAACATGCACCTTAAATACAGATAACCTTAAAGTTAGGTAACGCCTGTGTGCAGCAGTCAATTAGGGACAACTGTTGCTTTCAAGAGTTTAAACTTTATTAATTTGAAGATGTGCATAGGTTTGTTTTAAAGTTAACAGGTTATGGGGTGCTTTGGTTTTCTGTTTGATGGTTTTCAGTAAAAGAAAGTTTTGTAAAATGCGACAGTTTCAAATGGAGTTAAGAAACAAATGTTTAAAAGAGCAACATGCCAAACATTGTTGGGTGCACATAACACAAAAGCTAGAAATAGACAATTTTAAAAAGCTGGCATGTAAAATAGGTGGGAATAACTTCTTAACACAATGGCTGGACTAGTCATCTTACTTTGAAATGTGAATGGCCTCGAGTATAGACAAAAAGGTAAAAGTACTGAATTATACTAAGAAATGCAGAGTGCACACAGCAATGCTCCACTAAACACATTTGGAAATAAATGAGCATGTGAATTTCATCAAGAATTAATTTCAGTATAGATATTCAGCTGAGTATCGGGGACAAAGGAAAGGGGGAGCACTTATACTAACTGCTAGAGGGGCTCCAACAGGGATAGGAGAGAGGAAAAAAAGATGACAGTGGTAAATTTGTGAGAATAAGGGGCTACGGGCAAGGGAGGAGGGTTACACTGGCATGTATTTGTATTCCATCTAAAACGGCTATTATGGATCTTAAATTTTGGGGAGAAATAATCAGCTTTCATCAGAGAATAGGTGGGGGACTTTGATTTGCAACAGTGAAGATGTATCTGAAAGACCTAGAATGGAAGATACAACAGAAGAAGATAGATTTCTGAAGACATTATTTGGTATAGAATATGTTTATTCTGTAGTAGGAACTCAGAGAATTTACATATTATTCCCATAGGTACAATAACTAGACTACACTAGACAAACTATATTTCACAGGAATGTGTGCATTTGCATTGAACTGAAAGCTTCAAAAACACACATCCAATAACTATTTCAGATCATGTGCCAACAACAACTAAGACAAAAAATGCATGGTAATGAATAAAAACCAGACAATGGTGCTTTCCCAGCTACCTGTTAAAAACACAAATTTAAAGAACAGGTGGTAAAAAAAATTATTTGAGAGCTATTAGAGAAGATACATTTTTTCAGAAGTTATAGCTAGGGAGTGAGATAAAATGAAAGTGGAGTATAAAAATGGGGTAGAAATAAATGAAGATATGGTTAAGAAGTCGTCTTTCGGCTTTTCCCAATTAGGGGTCGCCACAGTAGAACTCCAGTCTGCTAACTTACCAGCCTGACGCCCAACCTTCAAAGAAGGCACACCCATTCACGCATGCACCTACCTGCATGTCTTTAGATGTCACTCGACCATATGGTTAAGTAGTAACAGGAAAAATTTAGAGGGGCTGAAGTACTGCAGAATAAGGGGAGTCTCACAAAACAAGAAGAGATGCAACTGCAGAGTGCTACAGAGAAAATAAAGGAAAATCTGCATAAATTGCAGGAGTTTATAAAAGACTGCCGTTAAGCGACTGTTTGATTACAACTCCAGAGCACAAAAGCTTTTAGCACAACAACTTAGGCAACAGAAAAAAAGGAAAGGGTTGTTGCCAATCTCAGGGAGCCTATAACAAGAAAATTAACCAGAAATCCAGAAGAGGCATTAGAGATGCTTTAGAAAGGTTATAAAAATTTGTATACAGCACAGAAACATAGAAATAAAGAGCGAGCACAAATGAAAATATTTTTGGAAGACACAAGCATGACAAGGTTAGAGACAGAGGAGGCTCAACAATCAACAGTCAAGATGAGATGAGATAAAAATAGTGGTATACAAATCAATCTGCAAGAAAGTCTCCAAAAATGGATAGTATTTCTCTGAAAGTTTGGAAGCTATGAGGAATGAAAAGGCGTTAACAAATCTGGAAGATTTTGTTTAAAAGGAGTGGAACCATCAACATCCTAGAAGAAAGCTCTGGCTGCTTTAATACCTAAAAGATGGTAAAGACCCATCATACCCAGCTTCATATAGGCCTACTTCAAATTTTAAACCATGACTATAAAGTTGTCTATAATAGCTGCAAGAATGGCATGGGTGTTGCCAAAATTAATAGCTATGGATCAATGTAGTTTGTAGATCGAAGGCAAACATTTGACATTAACAGAACGATAATGATCCACAGGGAAACGGAGCAATAAAATGCCACTGTTGTTGGGTATTGATGTAGAGAAAGCATTTCAGAGAGTAAACTGGGATTTTATGAGTAGAGCAATGAAGCATTTGCATTCCCCGACACAATAATAAGGTTATTTAGGAGCATATACAATGGATCAGAGGCAAAAATTTAAGTGGGATACTTCCTCTCTGACACAAGTTGTGTGAACAGAGAAACCAGGCAGGGATATCCTCTTTCCCATTTGCTTTATATTTAGAGACACTGGCAAAGAAAATAAGGTTCATAGGTTCATAGATTAGTACTAAGCTAACTGCCCTTGCGAGCCATTTTAAGCTTAGCCAATTATCCCTTGCGAGACTCGAACCCTGCACCTTGTGCTTGCAAGACAAACACCTTAACCACTATGCCACCCTCCCAACCTTGAGGATATAACTGGTATGGTAACCAAGAAGAGTTGGCTTTGTTTGCAGACATTTTGTACCAAATAAAACCAGAAAAGGACATCTATCTTGAGACAGTTTTAAGTATTTTTGAAACACAAAATTAAAATTATAGATGATAAAAACAAAGGCTATAGCTATAAACCATGTAGACACACATGAACTGGTCCAGCAATACCCATATTTATGGGGACACAAAATGAAGTATTGATATTTAGGAATATGATCAAAAAGGATTCTGTTGTGGTAGCTAAGAGACTAAACAAAAGAATCCAAAAACTGAGAATCTGAATGCTCTTTTATGGATATGGATAGCAAGATGCAAGCAGTGAAAATGTTTTTAGTCCCTTTAGTTTTACATACAGGTCGGGCATAACTATCAACCAGAGAAGTCATGGAGAATAATAAAGAGTTGAAGAGATTTATCTGACAGGGAAAGAGGGCAAGGGTCAAGCGAGATAAGTTGATTCAACAGAAGAAGGTTGTGTAGATTACCTGATTTGAAGGGATATTTTAGAGCTATGCAGTTAAGGCTCATATACATAACACAAGTAGAAAGCTCTAATTCAAAATGGAAAGGGATAATGCTGAAAATAAATTCAAGAAATAAGGACATAGTGGGATTCTGGAAGCATATCTTCAAGGAGAATGACTGCCTCCAAGAATATTGTATTCATAAAGTATTCTAAGGTCTAAGCCAACATGATAATGGAAAAAACAGATTTTGCTAATAAGGATGACTGCAATTAGGGGTACAGAGAATAGGTAAGAGAGGAGTGGAAATTACAGGAGAAAACTGACAAAGGAACCCAGGTATTGGGAGCAACTAACTAGAAACGGACTGTTAGCAGAATGGGAACAGGCCAAGAACACATTTAGACTGCACGTTAAGAGACTTGTCTTTACCATCAAAGATTGATATCAAAAGTATAGGCAAAGAGAAAGGGATAGGGAATCCTAAGTAAAAGGCCTATTCTTGTACATTTTTTTAGTTGAATCTAGAACAGAAGCAGTTTTAAAAAAGGAAAATTATTACACTAACTATGGAAATCAGAGGAGGTTAGAAAAGATTGGGAAGAGAAGCAATTCACAAGAAAACAATGGGAGAACATATATATGGCCGTATATGGAATAAAGTTTAGAAAATTTAGGATTTTTGCTTGAAGTATTTGCATAGGTATTTTTATACCCCAAGCAGACTCAAAGAATTTTTCCTCAGATCAATGGCAAATGTTGGAGGTGTGAGGGGAAGAAGGAGATAATTGAGAACATACATTTTAGGAGTGTAATGAGTTAACATACTAACACCCTACAGAGTATTCTTTCAGAAATACTGGGTAAACAAATGAGTATAACTAAGGAAATTATTTTGGAGCTGGGATACAGGATCTGAATTGCCTAGATATAGTCAGGCCTTTTAAGTTTAATTCCAAAAAACTATTACCAAAAAATGGATATCAATGTTTAAACCAACTGTATTTTAAGTACTGAATGTTCTAACAGATAAAGAGAACGGAAAGTGGGACATTTACAAAAAGTGTAGAAGCAAATTACATAGGAAAAAGTGTAAACTGTAGAGCAATACATACGGAATAACATTTTGGAGGAGGAAGAATGAGATTTAGGGGAAGGCAGGAAATGAGCAATTTATGTAACGTTGGAATGATGATAAATATACAAAAAATATATGATGCATGTTTGTAACAAGAAACATGTCAATAGGTTTTTCTTTTGTGTGTGTATGTTTGCCTACATCTTAACTGATAATTCAATAAAATGTTAAAAAATATATATGCTTTACAGGACTAAAAGAGATGCTTGTTTATTGACACTGATCTGGAAACAGAGTGCGTCATTACTTCCCTCACTTGTATGGAGAAGCTGATGGGAGAAGACAGAGATAATCTGTCGAGCTGGGTCACGTAATGGGGTGCAAATGGTGACTTTATGAATTATGATACCTGGAGAATGGAGGCAGAGATATGTTGTAAAGGTGAAATAAACAGTGGGCAAATAAAAGTGAAACATGACAATGAGTACATATGACAAAGCTAGCTGCGTCAAAGAAATATGAATGAGGAGAGTAATTGTTAGTGAAATGCGGTAGTAAAGTTAAGTGAAATTAAATATAACAGAAGCAGGAGTTATACAGGTAGAGAGGTTGCAAGACAGCACAAAGAGAAGGCCTGCCAATTTAGCTGGCTAAGCATTCCAGTAAGAGGCTTCAAGTACCAAGAATGGTCAGATGACAGGTGAACTAATCTGAAAAAAAGTGTATGGACAGACTGAAAACATAAAAATGGAACTCTAAGGTTAAAGGAAAACTCCACCCTCCTTTTCTCCCTACAATATGGCTCCAGCACTGTGTAGGTACCGGAAACCTGGTTGTACTTTTTAAAACTTTTATTTCCTTGCACTGGAGTCAAAGGAAGGGAAAGCCCACCTACTTTTTTTTTAAACATACTTTGCAGAGAAAGTAGTCTCCACTGCATGACATATCATAGACACAGTTAAATCTGTAGTTCACCTGTCAGGTACTGCTGTCAGTCTTAGATGGGCAATTAATCCTGCTAATGTCAGGAACACAGCAGCTGATATAAACAAAAGACAGAAAGCTGTGGAACTGTTTTTACTGCAGAGGGGAGGAGAACGTAATACTTCCCTTTCATAGCAAAACAACGTAATTAGAACAGTCAGGGATTTAAATGCAGTTATCTCTTTTGACAATTACATAAGGAGCAACATAGGGCTTAAATGCTCTGCAGCAAAAAAATCAAGGTTGTTCTTTTCTTTCTGGACTAAAAACAGAAATAAATGAGTAAAAAGATTAAACAAAAATGATACGCCTCAGATCACACAAACTCCATTCCATTTAGTAACATACAGAAATCTAGCAAAACTGGCCCAGGAAAACAGTGTGATCAATCTTTTCAAGTCAATGTAAAAAAACAGATAAAAGCCAAAATCTTACATAATGTATTAGTTTCTAGGAGATGGTAACGAACAGTAACAGACAGTGTGATGAATAAGGCATAACGCATAGTTGTGCAAGTCCAAATTATCTGTTAACAATAGATGTTCAAATTCTTCACTGCCTCAGTGGGATTTTGAGTTATTTGCCAAGATAACCCAGTACTGGCCAGCATTCAAAAACTCAGACTCCACTCCCTCTCTCTTCCAATGGCAACTGATTCAGTACATGCTTGGCCAAAGGGAAGCCTTCAACTGTCACAAGAAGCGAGTGTTCAGGGTTATGTGCTTCCAAAAAGGAGAAGCCAGCACTTAAAGCCAGATTCTTCTACCAGAAGTAAATTCACAGCCATACTGTATAAAAATCAAATCCAACAACCAAATCAAAGACTGAAACCCACATCAACTATGCACAATCTGGGGGATGGTGGGCAGGTGCAGTCACTGAAGAAGTGAGAAATTCAAACACGTACTGTTAGTGCAGCTGCGCAAGTCTTAGTTACCTGTATGTTCATCAATCCCACTACCTCACAGCATTTTGGGTAGAGTCCTAAAGGTTACTCTACCTTGGAGGGGGGGGGGGTGGAAGGATATATATCTAGGAGCCCCTGAGAATGGTCCTAGCAAAGCTTGTTCTAGACCTTGAAAATGACTCCAGTTTGTAGTGCTTTGTAACAGTATGAACAGAGGACCAGGTAGCCTCTAGAATGTTTCAAGTCCACCCTTTGCAATATGCCATTAAAAAGGATAAGACCCTAGTCAAGTGAGCCTTAAAACGTTGCCTAGAAAATATTTATCATGGTGGCTGTTGGCATGAATCACTGCAAACATCTCTTTTACATCCAAAACAATAGCAGAAAGGACAACCATTGTGCAACAGTTTGCTTAGAGATGGTCCATTATAAAAAGAAGATACGTCTTGCCATAACGTTCCATCTGTGTTGATCTTCGTTCATTCACTACTGATGGGTTATCTGTTCCATCCTCTGAACCGAGCCGGCCTCATACAAAGCTCACATCAGCCAAAAACTCTTGAGCCAAGATCCTACCCAGAATGCTCTGCTCCATGTTACCTCAGATCGAGTTTGCAAGTTGACAGATAAAAGTAGAGGCTACCTCTGGTCATAACAGACCTACAAAACAGGAGTATAGGAGATAAACCAGGAACCTCCAGAGAGGGATGGAGGGTGGGAAGTAATGAATGAATGAAGATAACACAGAGGGAACGTTATGGTAAGACATAAAACTTCTTTATCTGATGTTGTTAATCTTCATTCACTCCTTACTGATGGGACAGAGTCCCCAGCTACCTGTATCCCTGGGTGGCCCTCATGGAAGGACATTCCTGAGCACTATGGAACCACAAGAAGCTCTACCTCTGGAGGCCAAATCCAATTTGTAATGAAAGGATAAAAGTATGGCATTTGTCCCAAGTTGCAGCTGAACAAATATCATTGAGGGAAGCCCTAGCATGAAAAGCTGATGAAGTTGCCATAGACCTTGTAGAATGGGCTTTCACTCTGCGAGGCAAGGTGATGTTGTTCTTGTTGTAGGCAAAGGTAATGCAATTTCTCAACCATGACACCAATGTAACTTTTGAGACCGGATGACCTAGCCTTTGTCCAGAAAAGGTCAGAAATAGTTGGTCTGATTTACAGGTAGATTTTGTTCTGTCCAGATAAAATTGTATTTGCCTGTGAACATCCAGGTAATGCAGGCAACAACTCTCCTTTGTTAGAATGATTAGGAAAAAATACTGGGAGGTTAATAGACTGGCTGATAGACTGCTCTGACACCACTTTCGGTAAAAAGGAAGAATTAGTTCTCAGTGATACTCTAGCCTTATGGAAAATAAGGTAAGGACGCTTGATGCATAAGCCTTGAATTTCTGACAAACGTCTGGCCGATGTGATTGCAACCAGAAACCTAGTTTTCCAAGAGGGATACTTTAAAATCACATGAAGACACAGGTTCAAAAGGGGGGGGGGCTGTTAGGGCTTGTAGAACCAAGGCCAAATCTCAAGGTTGTACTAGTTCTCAAAGGGAGGTTTTAGGTGAAAAACAGCCTTCAAGAAAGTCTTAGAGTCATGTGACATTAGTGGAGAATCCTGAAAACCAATGTGGAAATTAGAAATGGAAGCTAAATGAACACGAACAGTAGAGGCCGACACCCCAGATTGAAAAAGGTGGTGGGATAAGTAAAACTACCGAAACTAGGGCTGACAAGGGGTCCAACTGTTTATTCGCTGCCCCTAATGAAAACCTTTTCCATTTGCTGAGATAGATTAGCCTGGTGGACAATTTATGAGATGTGATAAGAATATTGCGCACCGGGGAAGAGAGGTTATCCTGCCTGGCAATCATAGGAAGTGGAGAAACCAAGCGGTCAGCTGCAGGTTTGTTAGATTGGGGTGAGTCAGACCCTGTGGATGGGAGATAAATGTTGGGGATGGATTGAGAATCCATGGTCGATCTAGCAAGTGAGGCCAGAGGAAGGGGAACCAAACTAGTCGAGGCCAATATGGAGCAATGAGGATCACTTTGCTCTTCAACTGCCGTGCTTTCTTCAGAAATTGAGACATGAGGGGAAGAAGAGGATAAACATAATGCAAACCAGAGGGCCATGCGTGGACTAGAGCATCTCTTAGTGACTGTCCCCCCGGGGGGGGGGGGGAATCAGGGCAAAGTAGTTGTTGCACTTGTACTTGGTTGAGGAGGCGAACAGGTCGCAGCAAGGCTGGCCCCAGCGGCTGAAAATTCTTGCCGCTATCACAGGGTTGAGGGGCCACTCATGAGGTTTGAGAATGCATTTGCTCAATTTGTCTGCAATCACATTGGAGCTCCCAGGAATGTGCGTTGCAACTAGAAAGCGGTTGGAAGCTATCGCCCATTACCATATTCTCAAGGCCTCTCGGCATAATGGATAAGATCTGGTGCCCCCTTGCTTGTTGATGTACCAGACCACTGACATTTCTGATTGGATAGCAACAGTCCCTGACGGAAGAACGGAGTGGAATGCTTGTAAAGCTAACAGCACCACCCTCAGTTCCAGGACACTGATAAGCACATGGGCCTCTATCTCAGACCACGTGCCTTGGACTGAGTTTCCCCATCAGGGAGGCGTGCGTGGTCACCATGGCTTTCTACTGATGGGGGCTGAAGGGGCGAGACCATTATTGGGGATTTCGTGACATTCACCAGAGCAAATCTTGCTTGCATCTCTGAGTTACACTCATCTGAAAGGACAAAAGATGTTGTAGGGGTTATCAGTGAGTGAGAAGTAACCACTGTAGAAGTCATGTGGAATCTGGCCAGAGAAATAATGGAGATCGAGGTTGCCATTGACCCCAACAGTTGGGAGTATAGACCGAGCAGATGATTTGTGATGGCAGAGTAGCGGCTGAACCTGTTTTCTTATTCTTTAAAGTCTGTGACCCGGAAGAGATGCTGTGCAATTCCTTGGGTCCAACAGAACCTCGATGAACCTGTTTTCTTATTCTTTAAAGTCTGTGACCTAGAAGAGATGCTGTGCAATTCCTTGGGTCCAACAGAACCTCGATGAATTCTAAAGATTGTGTTGGGGTCGTGCTGGACTTCTCCCAGTTTATAGTGATTCCCAGGCGTTGTGCTGTGAGAATAGTGTATTCTAGGGCTTCTTCCAGTAAACGCTTGGTGGGGGCAGTGAAGAGCCAGTCGTATAGGTATGGAAACACCTAGAATCCTTGAAGTCGCGGGTGAGCTAGGACCACTGCCATGCATTTGGTGAACACTCTGGGGGATGTAGAGAGACCAAAGGGCAGTACTCAAAATTGGTAGTGCCTGGCTCCTATGTGGAAGGGGAGGTATCTTCTTGAGCACATGTCCATTTTTATATGGTAATATGCATCCTGAAGATCTACAGAGCACATCCAATTGTTTTCTTCCATAAGAGGAAGGATAGACTGAACTGTGACCATCTGTAATTTCTCTTTTTATAAACTTGTTCGGTGTGCTGAGATCCAGAATCGGTCACCAGTCCCCTGTCTTTTTTTGGCACTAAAAAGAACCTCAAGTAAAAACTGGATCCTATCTGGTCTGGGGGGACTGTTTGGATGACTTTTTTTGTAGCAGCTTTCGGATTTCGTGTGCTGCTGCTTCACTTTAACTGGGTGGGAAGTTGAGTAAGTCTCTGGATGAGATGGGACAGAGATGGAAAGTGATGCGATAGCCTCTGGATATTATCCGTTGTACCCAAGAAATGGTGGTTATGTTATTTTTCACCAGGCAGTGGGGTACGAGAAAAAATGACACCCGACCGCTTCCTGAGGTGAGCGGTCAGGCAATGCTTCAGGAGCGCTGATAGGGTTGCCCAGAGAAAGAATCTCTGGAACCCTGGTTTCGCAGACCTCCCCTGCCCTGAAAAGGGCATCTTCCATTGGAGTTTCCTTCTCTGACTCTAGAGAAGAACTTGGCATGTGCATCATGGAAAGAGCCCTGTGATTTCCTGTGCCAAATCTTCCCGCTCCTCTGATTTCTGGAGTAGAATCATTGAGGAGTGGAGTGTCGACACCAATGGCAGATAGGGTCTTGCCATCTTTTTCACACCTTGCCGGCGTATCTTTAACCTTAGGGCCAAACAATAAAGCGGCCTCGATGGGGAAGTTCATAAAGGAAGCCTTAAAGGAGTCCACAAAGGAGCATCCAGGCATGTCATCTCGTGACTATACCAGCGCCTGCCGCTCCTTCCGATGCGTGTGAAATGTGGCGCATGGAAGATATTGATTCTAGGGTCTCTATCTGAGAAGCTACCTTGGCACGAACCTCCTCAGAAACCGCTCCTGCCAAGGTTTCAGAGAGTTGGTTGATAAGATCCCTCTGGAGCCTTGTAGAGTGTGCTAAGTAGTTAAAAGGACTTTACGGCGAAGGTCGATGAAGCAAACACATGCTTCCCGAGTCTCTCCCAGGACTCCATCTTGGGCGAATGGACAGTCTGGCTCTCTTCTGCCAAGTCTTTTTTGATTGCAGCCGCCACCACCATGGCATCTACTGGAAGACCTTTTGACCAATGTGGATGCTCAGCTGGGGTAGATAAGATCTTGTCAGGCCTCCGCGGTACAGCTTCCAGGGTGTCAGAGCCTTCCATGCATGCTGGATGATGAGCTGGACAAGCTCATTGGCTGGCGGGGTAACCCAGGAGGTAGGGAGCCGGGCACGAAAGTCCTGCAGGAATACAGATTTCTCTTAGGATTTCGAGGATGAGCTTGGGGACCCTTCCCCATCAATGTCCGTATCTTCGGTCAGACTCCTCAGTGGAGTCCCATGTGCTTCCTCTTGCATCAAACCTTACAATGGACTTCTTCAGTGGGGAGCTCTGGGGAAGATTGCAAATAAGGAATCTCCTGAGGGGGAGAAACCTGAGGTCTTTGTGCCTGGTGGCTGTGAAATGTGACAGTTGTGGTACGGGGGGGGGGGGACTCTGACATGGAGGCTTTGCCAGTGGAGGCAAGCACCCTCTCCATGGCCTGGAAGGCCAGACCACCCAAAGAGGGAAGGGAGCCCAGAACAGAGCAAGACAACCTCGGAACCGGAGTCACACCTCACTCCTACGAGCCGACACCCAAAACAAGAGTCTCAAGAGGGCTGTGGAGTGTGAGGGAAGGAGGATTTCTGGAAGGTGCTGTAGAAAAAGTTGGCGAGGAGGCAAGAATGCTTTCCTCCATGGCACAGCCACTAGCCTGAGAAGGGCCTAATGCCCAGTGCACCAAGGGCCAAAGTGAGGTCCACTATTGGGGTCGGAGGAAGGGAAGCTGCTGTCAGAGGAAGGAGCTTCGATGCTTCCGTGGAAGTCGAAGGAGGAGGGTACACTGGAGTATGTGGAGAAATAAGGACACCTGGAAGAGGGAACATTGCTATAGACTGTTGAGACAGACCCCTAGCCGCAAGCAACTGGTCGACAAGCTGCAACATATCTTGTTCCGAGAGGTCCCTTGTCAACCTCAGAGAAACCTGAAGGCTATTCTGACCTTTCTAGAAAAGGGCTATGCTGGCTTCCAACAAACGGATCCAAAGAAGGAGAATACTTACTCCTTGCTAGTTCGTGTGGTGCAGAGCCCAGAACAAAGGGTGTCTACACAGAGGTTATTTGCGCCAAAGGCAGCGCCATAGAAGTCAAAGGTGTCTGCACCGTAAAGAGCGGTGTGGCAAATGTCTGCACCGATGAATACGGTTCCATCAAGGAAGGTGTCTGCACCGGTAACTACAGTGCCAAAAAAGACTGCACCAAAGAACACGTCAGTGCCAAAGGTGTCTGCACCGTAGAGGACAGTATCATCAAACTCTGGGCCAAAGGAGACTGTACCTGCAGAGACTGTGCCAATAAAGGCTGCGACAAAACTGTCAGAGCCATAAGTGTCTGCACCGGGAACTCCGGTGACGGTAAGGATAAGGAGGACATAGCTGGAACAAGAATCAACTGGGGCCAAAAGGGCCACAGATGGCAGTGCCAGGCTCGAAATCTTCACCTTTTTGTGCAAGTCGACTCCTTGCGATCTCCAGAGGAAGATGAAGTCAGTGACCTCAAGGAAATGGCGGAACGGCTCTTACGGGGGTTTAGCAGGAGGGGGTGAGCCCTCCAATTCAGAGATAGCCTCACAGAAAGGAGTTTAAAGGAGACCTTTCAGGATTAACTTGTTCTTCCTTTCATTGAGAGTCCTGGTTGACAAATGTCTACAAATCCCACACGGGGGATCCACTGAAAGGTGGGAGACATTCAAGCAATAGACACATAAATCATGGCCATCAGAAAGCGGTATCTTGCAGCCGCATTCCGTACACTGTTTGAAACCAACACTACCTTTCTTATTTGACATAATGAGAGAGAGACAGAGAGAGACAGAGACAGAGACAGAGACAGAAGGATTACCAACGATGGTAATGAAGAATTACCTCAAAGGTAAGAAAAGAGGAATAAAAAGGAAGGAAAAACTACAGGGAGAGTCTTAAAGTTATGATAGGGTAGGAGTATAAAGACAGTAAGTGACTGAAAACTTTTTAAACACTAACAATATAGAAACTTTCAAAAAAAATTGTTCACTTAGCTGAGAGAGAGTGGCTTGACATGGCTGTACAGCAATGTGGCAAATAAGATCTGAGGTAACAAGGAACAGAGCATTCAGGGTAGGATCTTGGCTTGAGAGTTTTTGGCTGATGCAAGCTTGGTATGAGGCCGGCTCGGTTCCGAGGACGGAACCGCTAACCCATCAGTAAGGAATGAACGAAGATTAACAACATCATATCAGCTTGGGCTTTGTTCCATCAAGGTAGTACTAGAGTTGCCTGCATACATCCAAGGCATGTAGAATCTTCTCCCTTATCTTTTGGATCAGAATAGAAAACAGGGAGATTGACAGCTTGATTCAAGGTAAATTCAGAAACAACTTTAGGTATGAAAAATGGATTAGTCCACTGTTTTTCAACCATCGGTCCGGTGGAAATTTCCTGCTGGTCCGTGAAACAGGAGACTTTAAGGGTGCCCTTTGAGTCCAGTCACAGAACACCCATCGCGTCTGTGCAAGCAATTGTTTAAGTCTTCATCTTCAGCACATGCGATCCGAATGCCACGTCTGAAATGCGGACCACGAATGGACAAGCGAGAGGTAGGTAGGGGTGTGTGCACACATTTTATATATTATATATATATATATATATATATATATATATATATATATATATATATATATATATATATATCCATACATACATACACACATACACACACACACACACACACACACACACACACACAATCAAACGTCCGAATCCATAACCACCGAACACACTTTAACGAAAGAGCTTTTATTGAAAAAGCACTTTCGTTAAAGCATGTTACTAAAAAATACTACATTAACGTTTTAGCAGGGGGGGGGGCTTTGCCCCCCCTGCACCCTCCATGTGGGGGGCTGTGCACCCCACACCCCTCCTACTTTAATATTCTCCCTCAGAGACCACACTACAGTGGGGAAAAGGGACTTTTCCCTTATCCGCACCGTAGTATGGCCTCGGCAACAGGCATACTTACGCGAAAGTGCTTCTTCGGTGAACAGCACTTTCGTGTAAGTATGCCCGGCCGTTTGGGTTTTGGACTTTAGATCATCCGATCAAATAAATATATATATATATATATATATATATATATATATATATATATATATATATATATATATATATATAGTTTCGGACTTTAGATCATTTGATCAAAAAAAGTCCTAGACCCATTATAAATAAATAATTTCTATAAATAAGAGGTAGGTAGACAGCTGATTTTTGCCCCATATGTTTGGTCTGTTCCTTATAAAAAAAGGACTGAAGTTTCATACTTCATATCCTGGCAATGAATTATCAGCATTTCTCACTTAAGCAGTCTATTTCTATGATCACTCTATGTTTCTATATCTTTCTGAATTGGTGATATTACTATGTTGGTATACAATGCTCCAGCGATAGTTTTTATTTCTGCCTTAGCAATCCCCAAAATAATTCTCCTATTTTCACCATTCCTAAGTATAAAAAGGTTGAAAACCACTGGATTTGCACATAACACAACCCTGAACTTCAGAAAAAATCAGATAGGATTAGACCACTATGAGTGCTTGCAGCTCAGAGACTCACCTTGCAGATGTCAGAGCAATAAATAAAACACAGTCTTCCAAGTAATGAATCAGCCCAACAGGCAGGATTCAAAAGGAGGCGAGGTCAAATTTTTCAAGAACAAAGCTGAGATCACAGGTAGAAAATTTCTTTGAATAGGGTCATAAATGGACCACAAAAAGAAATGAAAGGGGAGGAATCCATGGGCAGACAAACTGAGACGGTTGCAAATGCACTTTGATAAAAGCATATGACAAATCTTAAAGTAGCACAAACATTTCAAAACCAGATAGGAAGAAACCCTTTCCGGATCTCTGATCTTATCTTCCGGATCTAGGCACCCCCTAGAAAACCTCTTCCACTTGTACTCATAAGATTTTGTATCTGCAGGATTTCATGCCTCCTTAAATACCGGATGCAAATTCTCATGGAACAAGTGACTAAAAGGCATCAAAACAGAATCATCCAGGCTGTCAGTTGCAATTGCTCTAAAGTTAGGATGTACCATTTTGCCCAGATGCCAAGTGAGAAGATTTAGCCTGTGAGGAAAATTGTAGTAACTGTCCTTGGCCAATTCCATAAAAACATAAGGGAGAATCATCTTTGCCTGAGCTAAAATGGGGTTACCACAATAATCTTTCTTTCTGAATCATTAGAAGTATGTTGGGAATAATTGGAAAGGGTGAACATGCATCAGGAACATTCCCAACCACGGGAATAGAACAGTGTCTTCCAAACATGGCTGCAAAGATATCATAGAAAAAGAACGTTTTTAGCCATCGGTTTTAAAAGGAGTTGAACAGAAATTCTTGAGGTGTTCTGTACATCTAGAGCAAGTCCTGCAATACCTCTACATGAAGTTTTCACTCATGAGGGTCTGTCCAGGATCTGCTTAATCTGTCTGCCACTGTGTGGTGCTCTGATAGAATATATGAGGCCTGAAGAGTCAATGCTGTACAGGTCCAGCAAAGAGGTTATGATCTTATACCTCCTCGAGTATTTAAAAACCACATCGTGGTAGTGTGGTCTGTGAGCACTACAAAAGGACTGAGTCCATACATGATGAAGAGCTTGTAAAAGTACCAATCATTACCAACATCGTTTACATTTATGTGCTTTGGCATGTCCCAAGGATCCCACAAGCATAGCACTTTTAACTCCAATGGTCACCGTTCCACACACAAAATCTGAAGAATCCATCTGGATGGACTGGACTGGGGTCTGAAGAGAGAAAGGGACTACTGGATTCAGAGACAGCTCATCTCCCCACCACTAAAAAGTTCCCATCTTACAAACCCCCAATACCAGTACCTGGAAATCCAAAGGATAATGGTGCTGTGTCCAATAATTCTTCAAGCACCATTGAATTTCTCGTGTGTAGTCTGGCTAGGGGTATCATGAGGTCATTTGTGCCATAAGACATAGAATTCTGAGGAACTCTCTTGCTGCTGAGACCATGTCTAGAATACAGAAATCCAAGAAAATGCCCTGCTAATTCAGAACTTTTGTCTCCTGACAGAAGTCCATTCTTTTTGATATGTCTATCAAACACCCTAAGAAAAAAAAAAAAAAAAAAAAACAGCATGCATAAGGTTCAGTTTAAAGCCCAGGTGAGAATATTGGGATGTGACTTTGTCTAACGACGCCAAGCACCTAACACAGAATCTGTACAAAATTAACAAGTCATCTAAATAAGGAAAAAAGTGGATGCCTAGGGTTCTGCAACAGGCAGCCAACTGGGGCCAGATACCTTGTAAAATACTGATAATATAAGCCAGACACAGCAAACCTAACATTTTGTGGAATCGAAGTAATAGGAATATGATGAAAGGTGTCCTTGAGATCTAGAGAGTCATCATGCATCAGGGGTCTGCAAGAAACACTAGAACTGATTGTATAGTGAGCATTCTGAACTTCAGTACTTTTGCAAAGGCAGAAAGGTCTTCAGGAGTACTCTTTTTTTTTTTTTTTTTTTTAAAAAAAAAAAAAAATTCTGTAGTAAGATCTTTTGCCTCTGTGGATTGCAGAAACTGGTCCTGCAACTGCTGCTTCTACCATGTGATGGGGCACTGGACAAGCCAGCTCAGTCTGGGCTGACGAGTATGGGGGCATTACCCTGAAAGGGGTAGGACTTTCTATCCACTGCCAACTGTATTTTTCTGAATTATTCTCAGAATCCATTCGTCTAGGAATATCTGCGGTCAGAGGCTGTAGGGTTGAGACACAGATGGGGGGGGGGGGGGGCAGGGGACTCTGAATGGTTATTCCTTTGCAAGGGGTTGACATTTTCAGAAAGCAACTCCTCGTTTGGTTTTCAAGAATTATCCTTCTGCCATTTCCCTTTTGGATCTCAGACTTTTGTTAGTTCTGGCCTTTGAAGGTAGATGCCCTCTTTGGGAAGAACGTGGGTACATGAAACATCCTAGATATCCCATGCATTAAATTTTTCCTCCATCATCCCACTGTTTGAGATTCTGCATAACAGAGGGCCCAAACACCAGTTCAAAACTTAAAGGTGGAGTCAAAATATGGGGTTTTAAAAAACTCGAGAGAATTTCTGATTATGCAACCAAACATGCAGTCTTAATGCTAACAGAAGCAGCAGCAGCATTTCTTATGACTGTATTTGTACAGTCAAGGACACTAAGCACATTTCAAAATCTTTGTCAAATTACAAACAACTTCATTCATACAAGACGTTTGTTCTGTGGGTTAGGATGCAGCAAAATCACCCAAAGTTTGCACACACTGCAAATAATTTTCAACATATAATGTTGATAATTTATATTCAAAAGGCTAGACCACTAGAGACAGAGCTTTTTGCCCTGAAGATCTAACCATTTTCCCTTTTTAAAATCAGGGGGTATTGGATAAGGTGAAGCCAGGTACTTTGAGCAGGCAGCTGGGGAGACAGAGACAGCAGTCAAGAAAGAGACCCTTCATATCAGAAGTGACCCTATATTTTTCTCAGAGTCTTTTTAGGGACTGCTAGAATAGATGCTGGTGTACTGCAGACATCTTTACAATTTCCAAAGCTTATAAGACATGCGGGATAGCCACAGAATTGGGCATCTCGCACTCTATAAAGGTCATATATACTCTATTTGCTCCGGTACAGTTCCATACCGTTCCCAAGCAAAATCACAGTCTAGCAATCACCTGAGGAAAAGTAAACGCGTGTTAAGACTTGAGCCTTAGGTTCACTTTCCCAAGACTCAGAGTAACTAGACTGTTAGCTAGGAAATCACAATTGTCCTCACTGGATTCCTCATCATTCCAAAATATCAAAAAGACCTCTAGCCAGACTACAGACATTTACATGAACACAACCGCTAGAATTAGTTGCCTGCAGAACACTCAGCCAAGAAAACCACATCAGCTTCCTAAAATGCTTTTTTGCATACTTCTACTTGACACCCATATATCCTTACGGCATCCAGAAGTTTTTTTTGGGATCTGACTTAACAGATAATAGGCAGTGTTAGAAAGGGCAATGAGTTACTAACAGACTGACAGTAAGGCTGTTCGTCTAGATGTCCTGCAGTGGAGAAATTAATCTCAGTTTGCCATTTATTATTCATATTTTTCATACTTGTGTTCACATTTTCATAACTGAGGCCTACATTTTACTGAGGTGTACGGTATGAAACACCAATGCAGGAAACGGGACAACTCAATGAAAATGCTAGTTTACATCTCGCTATTCTGGAAATATTTAGTGGTTTGTTAGTAATGATGAAAATAAGCAATATTTCCATATAGAATTAATGCTTAAAAATAAGTGACAAACTGTTGGACATTCAGTGAAGCCTCAGATGTTGAAGAAAAATAGTCTAATATTTGCACTATAAAAGTTGCCCATATCGAGCGATACGAGTGTTATTTGTGTTGCTAATTGTACAATTAAAAAATAAATAATTTACGGTTTGTGTGCATAATATGCTTCAGTATTATGGACAAGGCTATGAAAGCACTATTATCACAGTAAAGAACACTTACTGATAACATTGCTATTTGCACAGTTTTAATGGATTTTATTATTCACAAAATATTTACATTTGTTTATCTTATGCTTTTTAAGTACATTTTTCATAAAATGCAAGATGTGCGAAGGGAGCTAGAGGTGTGACATTAACACCTATGTAGTGTGGAATGAAATGAATAATTGACTAAATAAATAAATCCATTCAAACTAACATTTGTTGACTGGGAAAGTCCAACTAGGTCAGAGCCTATTTTCAGCAGAGGCCCAGGGAGAAATGCTCCAGATGCATGTCTTAACATGGGAGGAAACCGGAGTACCCAGAGGAAACCCATGCGAACACAGGGAGGACATGCAGACTCCACACAGAAGGCATGCCAGCAAAGAATCAAACCGGAAAACCTCCTGCTGTGAGGAAACAACATTAACCTCTGCACCACTGTGCCACCCATATAAATAAACTAATCTGCACCACTGTGCCACCCATATAAATAAACTAATCTGCACCACTGTGCCACCCATATAAATAACTATAATCTGAGTATCAGCTGTAAGATGAAGCATCTATTTCTTTTTTTCTTGTGAACTTCGCTAGTAGATAAAATATCTGAGGACAGAGTATTATGTCTGGCAAGGGGTCTCTTACTCCAGATGTCTCCTAAAGGGTTTGGCTCCCCCTGCACCCAAAGGTTTTTGCTCTGCCATACCAGTGTCATGTACTGGAACAGCCCTGGAGGATGTTCCATAGTAGCCAGCAAAACTACACTAGAGGGAGACATGGCAAAAAGTAAGTGGTCTGCAGGCCAAGCAAAAGCGCTGACAGAATCACTAATCATAGACTGAGGCATATATATATATATATATATATATATATATATATTTTTTTTTTTTTTCTTGTTCTTTTTAGGTGCAACTGGATTTGATGGGGGGGTACCAGAGTTAGGATCCATCAAGTCAAAAGACAGAACAAACTGACAGTATGCACCCACACAACTAAACTCTGCCAAATTGTACTATCATCAGAAAAACAGTTTAAAATGTGTTCAGAATTCTTTTGCAATTGACAGAATTTCCAGTACAAAAAGTCAAAACACCAAAGCAACCAATGTGCCAAATCAGTGTAAAAAATTAGCTCCACACAGAATTTCATAGCAGTTTGGAAGGGTTAATGTTTAACAGCACTTTCAGTCAGGTATCTACTAGTATCTGGAGAACAGCAACAGTCATTCTCTGCAAAAAGGTGGGCCATTTACAGACCCACAAGTCTTACTAGTCTCGTATGCAAAGGCATGGAAAGAATTATCATCATGGAAATGATAATTGACATAGTAAGCCCTCCAGATGCTGGACCCAACCCAATTTAGTTTTATCAAGAGCAGGTCACGCCTACTCAACCTGGTGAACTTCTTTGAGAAGGTCACCAAAGCAACTGATTACGACTAAATGGTTACACTGCCTACCTTGACCAGGCCAAAGCATTTGACACAATATCCCACTCAGGCATTGTTGACAAACTCAAGAGGTTAGGTACAAACCCTTATGTCACCCCGGTGGATAGCCAGCTGGCTCACAGGACCCAGGACATTAGAATTGGAGAGACTACCTCTACAAACAGGCTCCTCCTTTTTGGCATTTACTTCTCTGGAGTCAAGGCCAATGTCAATGACCTCTGGCTGAATAAATTTGCAGATTACTGCAAATTAGGAGCCATCACTGAATCCCACACCAACACAAATGTTCTCCAGGAAGGGCTGACATAGAAACAACTGGTGTCAGAGTCATGGACTAAAACTAAATGCCAAGAAATGCATAACAGTACCCTTCGGAAGACATCCACCCCTGTTAACTATCATATTGACAACACACACCTAAGATTTGACCCAGTAGGCAGAGACGTGGGGACACACATAGAAAGTAATCTAGCCTTTGACCATCATGTGTCTATAGTGAGGACAGCATTCTATGTTGCACAACTTATAAACAAACATATGGCATCTAGCCCAAGGAAGTCACTGTTCCACTGTATTCAGCATTCATCAATGCCCCTTTTAGTATGCACCTAACCAGGCATATCCAACAACTGGAATGCCTGCAGAGGTTCCTCACTAAAATACAGGGCGTAAGTAAACATGTCCTATGCAGACAGTCTCAAGGCCCTATCACTGTATGCAGTCTCCTACAGGTTGTTGAGGGGAGATCTATTCCTGGCATACAAGGAATAGTCAGACCCCACACTGATGGGCCTCCTGCATATCCACAAAACAAACAGCATCAGAATTACCCATTCTAAAGACTTAAACCTTGCCTGTGATATAAACAGGACCTGCTGAAGAGACCAGTATGCATCCCAGTGACTACCCGGTCTCTGGAACAGGCTACCCATCCATGTGAAGCAGAGTTCCTGCAGAGCCCAATTCAAGTGCAACTTGTACAAACAGGATGGGGAACAGAAAATTCACCCCTGGTTTGGCACCTCTCTCTCTCTAATGGACACAGTCTGTAAATGGCTCATCTCTCAGGCCCCTGGTTGTAAATGTTTCATCTCCCAAGTGCCTGCTTATGCTTATCAAGGGTACCAAAAGGGTACCAAAAGCTGTCAGAGGTTTGGGATGCATGGCTAGGCTTAAAAAGGCTTGTGGTCATTAGCTTAGTAAACACCTATGAACCTATAAAACAATTACTATACAAGTGAAAAACATCAGGGGAATAGTACTAATGGACAATACCACCAGACCATGCTTAGTCTTTGAGGAAGAATGAACCATTGCTAACGAAGTGACCTGCTCAGCCATAAAAGGCTAAGGTCAAAGTAGAACTGTATAAATTATACTTGAACTCTATTACACTGGAACTCTAGTTATTTTTAACATGTATGAACCTGCAGTTCCAGCAATATATGCTTAAGCTGTTAACAGTATAAATGCACCCTATAGTTTTTGGCAGTTGATGGGTGTCAGAGCCAATCTCTGCATTTCTGAGGATAAATAAATATTTAAAACAATACTGTGAAGTATGTTCAAAGAAAGTTTAAGATTTTGTACTTGCATATTATCGCAACCACATTCAGAAGGAACTCCAGAAGCAACTTGCTTTCTAAGCCATTCTGCGGCTGAGAACTGTTATCAGCCGCAGAAGCAGTTTGCTTTCTAGATGTCCTGTGACTGAAAACTGTTGTCAGCCTGTTTTCGGAACTGGTGTGGGTCACTGAAGTGTCAGTGACTCCCAACTAAGAAAGCAGATGAAGAAATGAAACAAATAACGGAAAGCAAGGCAGCACCTGTTACTTCACACTGATGTTTACAGGGTTGAGATGGTCTTGTATTTGGCCAAAATAAGTAATTTTCAGACCTGTCTGCATCAGCTGTGGATAGATCTTGCCCTGGAAAATGTCATATTTACACAACAAAGTTCCAGTTTGGCCATCTGAAAAGGCACAGCATTTAGGAGGCATTCTGAAGTGACCTATATTTGCAAGCACAGGTGAAGAGTAAGCAATTGTATATGGGAGGTGCGAATCACTGCCGCATTCAATGGGAGCACCAGTATAAATAGAGTTAAGTGGCCACGGCATTACTACATCGAAGATATGTGCAAACTGTTTACATCCAGGGTTGTACTGACTATGGTTCTTTACTGTATTGCCAGAAAGAAAATACCTGTGAAAAATTTGTAGTCAGATGCAAACATAAAAACACACAACCATTCTGAAAACAGTTAACCAATATAATATGTACAGAAGTTCCCATGGTCCCAAAAAAATTACAGTTCAGTGGCACACACTTCCCTAGATAGTTTCAGTACTTTCTGTCAATAGGAGAACAGCTTTGCAATGCGCCGCTTCTACAGTTCCGAATGTGGGTGCGATAATAAGAAAGTACCAAGATTTTTTAGTAAAATTTAGGACCCGCTATTTGAAGTGTCTAAAGGTAAGAATTTATTTCTGTAACCTTAGATTCAATGTTTAAATTTAGAGAATACATTCAGTCTTATGCAAGATGCGTGGGTAAATATGCACTCAGCCTTATTTACATGGTAAGAACAGCATATACTACCAAGAATGATCAGTTGCCATTTCCTTTAACTATCACCTGCAATAACATGGAAATATTCAATATTTTAAGAAGCCCTGGAGTAGTCAAATGACTGCGAATGATATGTTCCTTTAAAAACAAAAGGAATTTAAAGCTTCACTTTTGCTACTAACAAATGAGATATAACAATGTAACAAAGTCAGCGAAAAGGCACCTCTCCAGGCATTAAACGCAAATATTGTAAATACATTACTTCTTACAGGATTCGTTTGTATACTCAATCATAGGCAAAAGCTACAAAATAAGTCTACATGCAGATTGTGATGCTATGTTAAGTGCAATAAATGCACTTATTTATATCATAAACTGAAAAACAGCATGCTGCTTAACATTTGACAATGAAAGGCAATGCAACCAATCCACTAGCAAAATAATGCATAAATCTGTGCAACCAATCCACTAGTAAAATAATGCATAAATCTAGGTAAAGGTACCGATTTTACATTTCTACACACTAAACCAGTTTGCTCTAAAGAGAGACAGTGCAACTGCATTACCCTGCTTAATGTTGCTTCCTCTGACAGGTAGAAATGCAGTCTATAGCTTTAAGTAGTCAATAAAAATGAGTAGTTTACATCATTAGTTATGTGATACTTTTACAAAAATTTGAGTTGTGAATGGTATAATTTTGTCAAGTGTCTAATGTGTTGTGAAAGGGAAAACCTTGTACATTACTTATTTTATTTTAATAATTTTGTATTCATGTTTAACAAGTGCATTTTTGACTGGATTTACTTTTAAGTGGTTCACTTTCTCGGCTGACAGGCCCGCTCCTTTCATTTTCATAGCCTGAACCTGTCAAACAAATTTAAATTGCACTCTGGCAAAAGCAAAGCAGTACACAAAAAATGCCAAAGGGTGTATTATATCCTAGTTACCACCAGTTCAAGGACCAGCATAAGTTTCTGAACTGGCAATGGCCAGATTTCATCAGAGACTGCTTCAGTTTCCTTACATTGGGCCAATGAAGGAAAGACCAATTAAAAAATAAAACTGGTATCTCTTCTTGAACTTGGGTCTGTCACACAATGCTACTCCTTACTTTTACTGTCACTCCCACCAATTGTGGTGCACTTTTGCCACTCTTCCACCAACACAAAAACATCAGTAATAAGTTTACTTTCTACCTGTTTTGGAAGTTTCTGAAGTAAAAACCTTCATATGAAAGTCATCACTGGTCAATGAGCAGTACTTTACATTGCTACTGCCTCTTTGGTCCAGCCTTCTCTTTTTGTATTTTCTGCCTTTCAAATCCAACATTAGAGACCCTTTCCATAACAGTTCAGTTTGTTCTTTTTGCCTTGCTTCAACATTTTTCTTCTGTTAAACAAAACCTTACATTAAAATGTTACCTGCCTATTAAAACAGTCTTCCTAAAATGTTTGAAATGAGCCCAAGTACACAAGAATGAAAATTCTTAAAAGTATCATTGAAATATCACAAGGACACATATTAAATGGACACATATTAAATGATTTCAAAAGAGCAGTTATTACTCAAACCTTAATACTTCTGCAAAAATACAAAGGGAAAAGTATTTAATATTCACTGAAACCTGAAGAGTGTGATGGATCGACACACTATTACTGAACTAAAAACCCAGTCAAGCAACAAATTGCTATGCAATATAAAAACTAAACTGGGAGCCCCTGCCAGTACAAGTTATGTACAAGGCTCATGCAGACTCACATAAGTGTTACATATACATTATGGACCTGCTCTGGGTTGCAAAGGGGGGCAGTACTGCTGAGCAAAACTATTAAAGATCCACTGCACTATGCCGTGCAGGTGAATAAAATTGCAAATAATGGATTACTATCAATAATACTGAACAAATAACAGTTACATTATAAGCTTGAAAATTCTAATGCTACATAACAGCAAACTTTTAATAAATTCCTACAGTTGATGAAGTAAAGTACATCTAAATCACTTTGTCATTTCATATAAACAATCCCACTACATAATGATTAAAGTAGCACAGCCACATACAAATCAAAGCAAAAAATAATCAATCAATATCAGCAATAGTTTGTATCAAATTTACAATCTGTACAACAAAAGCATTTTTTACTAGCATGCATCACTAGAAATGGTTACTTATAGCATGCAGGAAGTTGGCACGTGATTGTAGTTTATCCACAAGCAAAGATAAATGCACTGCTTCTGAGGTAAAACAGATGAGGAGTGCTGTAAATACGAAATTCACTTTATTCAATTTAGAGGTATGTGTTTTTAGGTCTGTTACTCTTTGGGTCAAAGTTTCAAGAAACACCCTTCAAACCTAAAGCACACTCCATAACCCTAAACCTCTGATCCTAACACTAAAACCTTAGTGAGAAGTCTGAAAGACTAACCCAAAACCTTTACATCTAATTAGAATAAAATAAAGTGCCTTCTCACAACATTCTAAATAGAATAAAATTGAAATGCCTTCTCAAAACATTTACCTCCCATTCTACCTCAGAAGTAGCACGCTTTTCTTTCTTGGTATAATTTGTGGGAGTTCTGTTTCCATCGGCCCTTTGCCTGCACAATAAAAGTATCCATACACTGGCGATGTATACTAGTAACTGATGTTTTAATTATACAGCCAGAAATAGGATCAGAATGTTACGGGTTATTTTTTTTTCCATTAATTTGTTAACTGGGTAGGCCCCAAAGACAATGTACATAGATTAAAGACAGAGTTTTAGGGTTAGGGTTGGAGTTACAGAGTTTGGCTTTAGTGCATGAACATGAACCTAATGTTGCATACAGCAGTCATGCATAACTCAGGTTCATTTTCTAGGAACTAAGATACTCAAGTGAGTTATGTCTGTGTGGTACAAAAAAACTAGCATCTCACTGCCAAGGGTTACTTACAGCATAAAGAAGTAAGAGTTACATCAAGAAAGACAAGTGTACTGCTTTTGAAGTAAGATGGGAGGTGCATGCACTGTAGGAGTAAATTCTCTTTATTCTATTTAGAGGGACTTTCATTGGGATTGTCTTTTTGGAATGGAGTTTTAAGGTTAGGGGATTGTATTTTAGAATTAGGGTTAGGGACAGAGTTAGAACTGGAGGATGTTAAGTTTAGGGCTGACATTTTAGAATTAGAGTCCAAGTTTTAGGGTGAGATATTGTATTTCAGAATTAGGGTTAGAATCGGGGTTGGTCGGTTAGGCTTTAGTACATGTAAATGCTGTTGGTTGCTTAAAGCAAACATGCATCACTCACATTTACATTCTAGGAACAAAGATGCACAAGCAAGTTACAGCTAGATGTTATAAATAAACAAAGTCACACCACATTGCCTTTTATCTCCTGTATATACCGTCAATGCTTTACACTGTATGTCATTTATCACATAACTATGTAATCAATTCATTTTAATCACTCAACTGTAACTTACTTACAGGATCTTCTTACCAGAGATCTTTGTGGGTGTGTACTTAAACTGTGGATAATAGAAATTATTCTTTCAACTGGACAGTTTATACTCGATTACTTCAACCTGTGCATCAGGGGCAATGTCTAACAGTGGTCCTTTTAGAATCAGTCTCCAAAAGCAAATCATAACCAAGCCAGCTAACTAACGAACAAACCAAATACATCCAGCTGATTACATTTTGAATACGGCACAACTATAACAACAACTGTCTAAAAAAGAAATCAATTCACAACACTGTTCTACACTACTAAAATCTGAAATTATTTATTATTTTTAGAACTAACCTGTATCAGTCATACAAACAAAAACTACATAACGACAACCCAGCAAGGAACACCAACGTAAATACCACGTACATATTTACAAGTCGGACGAAACCATGTGTTGTATATGCTACTGCTCCCAACCTCTACAAATTGGAAAAGGACCAGATAAGTAACGGCGACTCCTCTCCACATGTCAAAGAAAATCAATGATTCCAAGTATCACAACTAAATAATGCATTCCTCAACATAGCACTATATGTCCATGAATGAAAACAAGAAGTACAGCCCGCCTGTCCTCAGTGGTCAACATGACCCTACCACCCTTCTCACCTCTCCACCTCTTTTCCCCTGGCCTCTCCTCTGAACTCACCAGTAAGTGAAATGGTTACAGCGAATATCGTGTGTAACGCAGCAAGCCCTGTAGTCAGCACAGTGCAACTAATCCACACCTTCAAATCAATAAACGGACACAAAATACAAATTATAATTCACACGTATTATTTTTATACTCTACACCTTGTCAATACCTTTACTGCACAATACTGTTAGGAGTAGCTAACAGTTGCACGCATGCGCACTGTTCACCGCTTCTCACGGAAGTTGTAGTTTTTAATATAGTCTATAAACCCTTTCTAAACAAATTTGTGAAACCAATTTACACAACAATTCCCATCCTGCTCAGCGCTACCATTCTGTGCGCGGGGCTGCAGAGTTAGAACAAAGCGGAGGTTACACCAGTTACTACGGGAAATGTTTTGTCAGGCTGGTTTAGTTCTCCGTATAATGGATGATTACGGGGAACATACCTCATTTGGGGTCTTAAAAAGTTCATGTTCCACATTGAAAGGGTCTGTCATATATTAAGTGTTAGGAATGTTTAAGTGACATCCATGTTAAATAGAAATTAATTCATTAAAAGATCTTTGTAAGCAAAACCAGCATATATTGCCATCCCATGACCTTCCTAGTTGAAGTTGTTAGTAAGCCATTCCACATGTTTCCCATTTGTTCCACACAACGAGTACTAGTGTTCCTCATTTTGGTGATAGAAGGTTGAGAACTATGTGGTTAATAACGAAGGAACTGCAGTGCTACAAAACTGCTGCTGTTGCCAGAAGCATGCATTTTAGTTCAGAATCATTTAAAGAGATCAGTATTTTTAAAAGTGGATCAGTGTGTCACTTATTTTCAGAAAAGTCCCAGATAACTCTCAATAAATTAGTGCCTCAAATTGCGGTGGTCTGTAAATTGTGTGTGTGTTTTTTCTTTGTCAATTTATTCAGAATCACAAACACTATTACAGAGCTTCTGACTTTTGATACTTTTCGAAAAGCATGTTAATAGAATTACTATTATTTCAACTTTGTAAGGGAGGCAGAACAATATTAAAGAGACATCCCAGCTTACGAATTCAGGATGCTGTAAGTTAGCACCCACTTTACCAACACATACATTCCTGCCCACAGTGTCGTTTCACTTAAATTATGTTGTACATCCCCTTACTCTTCTATTAGTTCCTATGCTGAACGAACCCCTTATCTCTCGTTCATATCAGCTTTCTGGTAGTGGTAGAGTTAAACTCTGGACTTAAAATCGGCAGACGAAGAATAAGGAAGATGCGTGTCTTTTCATTTTTGATTTACGCCCTTTCCCATAACAGTTGTCTTACTACATGAAGGGATAACAATATACACTTCTTTAACCTCTTTCCAACTTTTCAAATATCAACTAAAGATTTATCTCAATAAACATTGGCTTTGCTCCTGCACTAATCCAGACTAATGCCAACTCTTCTCTCTACCATTACCCTTGTTAACAAAAAAAAAAAAAAAAAAAAAAAAAAAATGATTTTTTATATTATCTGGTTAACTTGCTATGATGTTATGTGAACTTTTATGCCAATGTATTTTTTTATTTGATTATATTAATTGTTTTTACTTGCTATCTTTCTTATGTAACCATTTATGCCTTTTTGTAAAAGTGTACAACTGATGGAGCTTTTCTTCCCGGGCCTCTACTGAAAACGGACATATATCCAGTTGGACTAGCCCGGTCAACAAATGTAAAATAAATAAAAATAAATAAATATGGGATTATAGCTCTCAACTGTCTAGATTTTTGCAGAATGTCCAGATTTATGACTCACGTTTTTGGCCTGTTTTTCATAAAATTGTAATTTCTAGCAAATCACTGAGAACTCACTGGGAACTGAACTCAAAAGATAATGGCATACGTTTGATTTTCAGACTTAATATCCTTCAGAAAAAATATGCTAATGCAAAACCTACTATTCTATCAACTTTCTAAGTTTGGAAGAGCAATATTTTAAAATTGTCCCTATGTTGGCCCTTTGTTCCCTCATTATTTGTGGCATTGTCCAGATTTTTTGCTCTAAGAGGTTGAGAGGTATGAGTGTGTGTGTGTGTGTGTGTGTGTGTGTGTGTGTGTGTGTGTGTGTGTGTGGCTATTTGTTTATTTATTTTATTTTATATTTGTTAACCGGGGGGTGTCTGACTGAGCCGAAAAGGCCCTTTTTCAGCAGAGAAAAGCTCCACACAGAAAAATAATTACAGATACATTTAGATATTTAGACATGATCAGTAAACACACAAATTATAATAGATATGTTTTACAGTGGTATGCAGCACATCAACAGTTACAGTGTATAGAAGAAACAAGAAAAGATTAATTTAAAAATAAAGGCAATTAATAGATTTGAGGTGCACAGCTGAAATTTAGAACATAGGTAGAATACATACATAGTACATAGGTACAGTACATACATTGTACATTAGCCAGTGTTTGTGAGTAAGAGTGAAAAACAATTATCAAGTACTCTAGACTTAGTATGTGTACCTTATCCGCTTTCACTAGCCGGGGGAGCAGTCATTGCACTGCCAACTTTGCTTGAGATGTTGCCTAATGAGGTTTTTAAAGGAGGCTATGGATGATGTGTTTTATATGCTAGTGGGGAGAGAGTTCCATTTTTTAGCCACTGAACTACTATATAGTGTGTTTCCAAAGCTATTATAGCTGTTGGTGACTTCTAGTAGTAGTTTGCTTGATGATCTAAGAGGCCTTTTGGCTGAGTGATGTTGTACTAGGTTTTTGAGGGCAGGACATGTATTGGGGAGCTGGCTCAAAGCAGTAAAGTGATAAGTTCTATATGAGCAATTTGCAACAGAGCAGGCAATTCTAGTATAGCAGGCTTCCATTTTGCTTAATTCAGTTTTGTTGAGATTAGTCAGAATGGGAGATGCATAGAGTAGGGTGGATAGAAGCTGGGAGCGAGCAATGGCTGATCTTGTGTTGTTGGTAAGAAACTGTTTGATACGGTAGAGTGATCCCAGTTTGGCATGTACTTTTTTAATAGTTAAGTTGAGATGACTATCACATTTTAGATGGGAGTCTATGGTTATTCCAAATAGCTTAGCCTATACCACTGGAGCAATTGGAGTAGCATTTATGGAGTAGATAGTGAATTGATTGTTATCAGTGTTTTTGTTAGAACTGGTTATAATCATAAGCTGAGTTTTCTTTGGATTAAGGATAAGTTGAGCTTTGGTAAGGTAGTTTGAGTTGTTTGCAGGAGGATGGGGATATTTTGTGCAGCACAGATTAAGGTAGTATCGTCTGCATACTGAATGATTGATGCATGCTTTGTGGAGGTATGGAGGTCATTTGTGAAGATTGTGAACAGCAGTGGTCCTAAGATAGAACCCTGTGGGACACCTATAGTTATGGGCAGCGGAGGAGAGAGAGAATTTTCCCATTTCACAGCCTGGTACCTGTCAGTTAAGTAGCTTTGGAACCAGGTAAAAGTGGAATTTGATAGGTGATATTGGTTTAGTTTGTTTAGCAGGATTTGGTGTGAGACTGTGTCAAATGCTTTGGACATATCCAAAAAAGAGTTGACACCTGCAGGCCTTTGTTTTGAGATGGTTTATTGTGTCTGTGAAGCAGAGGAGGGCTGATTTCAATCCTGCCCACATATGTTCATGTCAGCAAAACATATGCAATGTAACGAGAAATGTTTGCACTTTTTATTTTATTTATTTAATATTTGTTTACCGGGAAAGTCTGACTTGTAACAAAGCCAATTTTCAGTGGAGGCTCAGGGAGAAATGCTCCAGACACATGTCTTAGTAGCATGGGAGGAAACCAGAGTACCTGGAGGAAACCCACACAGATGCAGGGAGGACATGCAGACTCCACACATAAGGCACCCCAGCCGAGAATTGAACCAGAGAACCTCTTGCTGTGAGGCAACAATGCAACCACTGCACCACTCCTCCATCTGAAAAATATGTGCATAAACCAAATCATTAAAAACTACTACTTACATGGAGCAGTACTCCTATAGAAGCTCCATATATAACAATCAAAGGAGAAGATGCTTATGCACAATTGTTTCATGTGCCCACAAAAGGATATCGGTGTCACGTATATAAATGTTCCATACTGTCTGTGCTAGTATGGAAGAAGAAAATGTATAGAAACTTATTTAAAAAGCATGACATAGCATAATGCAAATAAGAATTTTTGTTATGTCATACTCAGTCCTTCTAATTCTTAATTGTCTAAGGAACATAGCACTGAAGCAGGAAGCATGCCACAAAATTATGGTGAGCAGCAGTCGCTAATGATTTCATCTGTCTCCTAGACCTTTGTCATTATAGACATAATGCCTTAAAGTGTCTCTGCAAGGGACTACAATGATGGGGTACTACAAGTGTGAGCATTTCTATTTCCGACTACCTCTTCTCTTTACATACTGTATGTTGGTATCCTACCTCCTGTCCCCACTGTGTCTGTGTATTCATATGCAAATTTAACTCCATGTAGTTGCACCATGCAGGCTTGAAGTATAAAATAAATAAAACTAAAATTCACTACACATGCAGCCCATTCCAGACTAGAACAGTTGTGTGAAAGCATACTTTTTATAATACTAGATCTTTTGTGACATGATACTCCAGGAGTAAATTATAACTTTTGTGTTTACCCATCTTAAGCATCTTCTGTCTCTGCGAGAATTTTTGTCAGTAGTGCCTTTTTCCCTATAAGGGCCAGAGCAGGTCTCATACCAGAAATTCCATGGTACTCTGGTGTGCAAGGTATTGTTTTATAATCTATATTGCTAGACGCTTTCATCAGTTCATTGAGCCTCTGCTGGCCCTCATAGAGAATTGTAAATGTGATAAAGTATTGTCCGTAGTATACTAAAATATTATTATTAGTAGGAAAAGAACAAGCAAGTGTCATCATGATCATTATCAACCCCCCCCCCTTTTTCCCATTTTCCCACACAGAGTAGGGGTATTGTGTCAAGTGCCATCGTCTTTCTTGATTCAATGCCACTCTCCTATCTTCTTCAATGGTCATGCCTGTCACATGTCACCTCTCACTCAATCCAGCCATTCTTTGCTGGACAGTCTTGTTTCCTCTTACCTTCATCCAGTTTCATTCAAATCTTCTTCAACAAATTGTTTTCTTCTTTCCTGAACATATGCCCAAACCAGCATAATCTGTTCTCTTTGACATTCATTGCATTTGGAGCTCCTTTGGCTTCTGCTCTGATGTCTCCATTTCTACTTCTGTTCCACAGTGTACATCCTACCACCTGTCTCAGGCACTTTGTCTCCATCACCTCTAGCTACCTTAATTACTGCACCTTCACTGTCCAGGTTTCTGTACTGACACCAGTACCAGTCACACCACTGTTTTGTACACTTTAGTTTTCAGCTTCTTTGACACTCTTCTGTAAAACACTACCCCAACACTCTTTGCCAGTTGACTGCAGCCTCTCAGATACTAGTGATGACCTCCTCATCCAGATTTTCCTTCTCCTGACCCACCCCTCCCAGATACTTATAGCTGTTTACCTGTTTCACAATTTCCCTTCTGTCTTAGTTTCCAACTTCTGATTTCCCCCACTTGCTGCCATGACAACTGTCTTATCTGTACTCAGTTTTATCTCATCTGCCTTAATTTTTGCATTCCATTCTACTATCATTTGTTGAAGCCTTTTTTCAGAGTCTGATTGTAACATGGCATCATCTGCATACAGAAACCTTGCTGATCACCCCCAACCTCTTTGCTAATGTGGTCTGTCACCAGTATGAACAGTAGAGGGCTCAGAGGTGAAACATTTTGCACACGCACTCCCACTGGTAACCCCACTGTGTGTCTAAACACTGTTTGTACTTGTGTCATTGGGTCTTTGTACATAACCTGCACTAATTCTACTAATGTTTCTGGGACTTTAATTTATTGCAGCACTGCTCAAAACAGTTTTCTTGGGACCTTGTCATGTGCTTTCCCCAAGTCTATGAATGTTCAGCTGGACTATTTTTTAATCTCTAGCTTATTCTCAACTATCTGTCTCAACTGCAAACATTGGATCAGTTGTGCTGCATCCTGATCTGAATCTGACCTGCTTATCTTCCATCTATAATTTCTACTATTCTGCATATTTATTTATCAGTCACCCTCTCCAGCAATTTCATGCAGTGTGTCAGGAGATTGGCACTTCTATTCTGCCCACACTTATGAATGCCACCTTTGTTCTTGTACAGTGACAGAGAAAGATTGTTCTCCAATCAGTTAGGATACATCTTTCTCCTCATATTGCTATGAGTACCCCCTGGAGTCATTTCTCCTGTACCTCACAGACCATCTTAATCATATCTACCATGACCTCATCAGAGCCTGCTTCTTTCCCTGACTTCATTTTCCTTAGTGCAGTTCTTATTTCTATGGTGGGCCCTTCTTCCTCTTCCACTGTAGGCTGTGTCTGGGACAGAAGGACGTCTGTGTGTTTTTCTTCATTCAGAAATTGCTGGAAGTACTCCAACCATCTTACTTTGATGTCCTGTGGGCTGGGGAGAAGATTATTGTTGGCATCCCTTTTGAAGGGTGTCTGAAAACTATTTCTTTTATCGTTCATTATTTGCCTTGCAACGTGATCAAGTTTCTTATTGCTATCTGCTGAATTACCTTCCAGAAGTGGGTAGAGTTCCTCTGATACCTTGTTTTTTGCTACTTCAACTGCTCTCTTAGATTCTTTTTGGTTCTTCTTAACTTGATTCATCTTTTCTGCCTCCTACTTTTTTTCTACATGCCTTCTTTCTTTTGATAACTTCCTTAACTTCTACATTCCACCGCCAGCTTTCCTTATGTACCTTATTTCTATACTGAATTCATCCACATAGGTGTTCTGTAATCCTCACACTCTTTTTTTTTTATTTTGCTGCGTTCTTCTTTAACTCCACCTACTTCCTTTTCCTCCTAAGGCGGTAGAGCCCTAAGGGTTCCATGGAAAGACTTAGCATGGAAATGATCAGTAATGACATAGGAAACCTGAAAACATTGGACCCAACCCAGTTTGGTTTCATCAAGGGCAGGTCATGCCTGCTCAGCCTCATGGACTTCTTTGAGAAGGTCACCAAAGCAATGGATGAGGGCAAAATGGTTCACACTCTCTACCTTGACCTAGCCAATGTGTTTTACATAATACGCCACTCAGGCATTGTTGACAAACTTAAAAGGTTAGGTACAAAACCCTTATGCCACCCAGTAGATAACCAGCTGGCTCAGAGACAGGGCCCAGGAAGTTAGAACTGGGGAGTCCACCTCTACAAAGAGTCCAGTCACAAGTGGAGTCCCTCAGGGTTTGGTCCAGGGACTGCTCCTTTTTGGCATTTACTTATCTGAAATCAAGACCAACATCAATGGCCTCTGGTTGAGCAATTTGCAGATGCTTGCAAATTAGGAACTGTCATTGAATTGCCCACTGACACAAATGTTCTCCAATAAGGGCTGACACAAATAAACACCTGGTGCCAGAGACATGAACTAAAACTAAATGCCAAGAAATGCATAACAGTATCCTTCGGGAAGTCATCCACCCCTAGTAACTATCATATTGACAACACACTCCTACGAGTTGACCCAGTAGTCAAGGACGTGGGGACAGACAGACAATAATATAGGCTTTGACCATCACGTGTCTACTGTAGTGAAGAAATCATTCTATGCTGTGCAACTTTTAAATAAAGGTATAGCATCTAGATCCAAGGAAATCATTGTTCCAATATATTCGGCATTCATCAGACCTATCATTGAATACAGTGCCCCTTTGATATTCAGAAACATCTGTAAAATAAGTTGCAAATGTAACTGCTTCCCTGGTGCAATGAGTTCTGATTGTGCCCTGTAGAGATTTATTGTAGTTTTATAGCAAAAGCCTTTAGGAAGAGCCTGCTTAATGATTCTTATGCCTTATTTCCCTTTCTTGAATGAAACCGAAAGTCAGTCATTTTGAATTTATGTGTTTCTATATTAATATTTGTGTTAAGTCCAGCACACTTAAATCATTTTCTTTGTCATTCTAGTTATTTGGGAAAAAATGGCAGTTGACTGGCCTGACTGAGATCTACTGTTGATATGATTTTTGCCATTAAAGATGGCTTTGTCAAGAGTGGCATATTTTCATTGTGTAATACTAAATTAGTTGATTTATAATTAAATGTTGCAATTATGAACTTGATCTGCAAGATGTAACATTTAACTTTGATGAATTTGTTGGTTCAATGGGAGGTAAAGCCAGCTATTTCAAAAATGTTTAAACCATAATGGAAGGGGAATGCATTTTCCTGGCGGGCTTAAGAGAAAGACTTTTAGGGAGGCCATTCTTAAAGAAAGTTGTGCTATCTGCAGGATGGTTGGTATGCAAGCAAATATTCCAGACACATGAACTTTGCTTGATGCTTAAGCAAAGTATGAATGAATGCATGCATGAATAAATAAATGGTCTCTTTCATATGTAAAATTTTGTTGTGCTAGCATTTTCAGCTTCCTTTTAAGATGTTAAAAAAATTATGAGCAAAGGAGACATTATTAGAAAAAAAATCATAAAAGAACTATTAGATATAAAAACTGCATTTCACAGGCAAATAAAGTCAGAGTTTTGAGAACGTAATGTATTACCTTGCCCTGTTTTGTGTCAATAATGACTTGTGCAGAGGGAATGACCATGATGGAAGAGAAATCAGACTCATTGGTACAGAATGCCATGGGTATCTTGATTAAAAATCAAAATTAGATTACCTCTCTCCTGTTCTGATTAGAGTGGTGGAAGTTAAGTTATTTCTATGGATAAGAGATCCGTGTCTGTCCACCACAGGAATTCCTTCTTTATGAATTCATGGAAGAATCTTCAGTCACCAAATTGAACAATTTTGTGTTTTTTAACTTATTGTTACCTGATATGTTTAAATGTGGTCCTATCTTCCCCTCTTTGGGGGTGCAATGTATGAAATCGAAATGTTAGTGTTTTTAACTAGAATGATTCCTTCGTATTGCAACATCTATTAGAAGCTGAACCATGAGCAGTAAGGCTTGTAGCACTTCACATGACGGTGCCCGTGCAACAAGATGAGACTTCTGTACAAATTCCATTGCACAGACTTGTTGAAATGTTTGCAAAACCACTTCATCTGTACTATTTTACTTGATTTATTTGATTATTTATTTTGTATCTGTGTTGAAGAATGACCCTGAAACTCACCTCCTAGTGTATGAGGAAAAGAAAAGGCAAAATTGCCAGTATTAATTTTAAACATCTCTGCCTGCACTTGTCTTTTCCTGGAGAAAATGAATTGTAATTAGTTAGTGTTTACAGATGAAACTGTTGAAAAGGAGTTCTTTTCATTTAAAATGGTTTCTTAGTTGCAGCGAGTGCTTTAATATCAAGGAGAATAACATAATACATTTCTATAAATGAAGATCTTGTTTTTGCAGGTATGTAGGACTCTTGAAACTGTAATGTGTTCATCATTCCCACTGTATCAGTGGCATTTTGGGTAGATTTCCAAAGTTTACCCTAATTGGTAAGTGAAGGATACGAATCCAAGATCCCCTGGATAATAGTCACAGTAAAGCCTGCTCCGGAAATTGAAAAGGAATCCAGTTGTAGTGTTCTGTAAAAGTATAAGCAGAGGAGAAAGCTGCTTCCTCTAGTATGCTTCTAGAGTCCACCCCTTTCCAATATGCCATCAAAGAGGATAAGGCCGTAGTCAAGTGAGCCTTAACCTTGCCTGGAAGAGATCTACCATTTTGGGAGTAACAGAAAAGAATAGCAGGGGACAATCATCATCAAATAGTTTGCTTAGAGACAAGTTGACCTTTCTTAGTCCTTGTATAGGAGATAAACAGCTGTTCAGCATTCCTAAAGGGCTTTGTTCTATCAAGGTAGTAGCTCAGCAGCCTATGCCCATTCAAAGTATGTAGAATCTCTTCTCCCATGTTTTTTGGATCAGGATAGACCACTGAGAGACTGATGGCTTGATTCAAGGTAAATTCAGAAACAACTTTAGGCATGAATGATGGGTTAATGCATAACCCAACTCTGTCCTTGTGAAAAATCAGATAGGGTTGTCGCACCATGAGAGCTTGCAGCTCAGAGAATTGCCATGCAGATGTCAAAACAATAAGTAAAACAGCCTTTCAAGTAATGAAACATAAATCAGCCTGACATGCAGGTTCAAAAGGAGGTAAGGTCAATTTTTCAAGAACAAAGTTGAGATCTCAGGGAGGAGAAATGTGCTTTTGGGGGGGGGGGGTCTTACCTGCTGCACTCCTTTCATAAACTGTTTGACCACAAAAGGAAACAATAGAGGAGGATTCATGGGCAGACAAACTGAGATGGCTACAAGATGCACTCTTAAAGTAGCATATGACAAGCCATCCTTAAGCAACTCCCACAAATATTTCTGAACCAGAGGGGTCAAAACTTTTCAAAACTTCTGTTATTGACTAGGCACCACTAAGAAAACCTCTTCCATTTGTAAATGTAAGATTTTCTAGTTGCAGGTTTTCTTTCCTCCTTAAATTCCTGCTGTACATCCTCATGGAACAAGTGCCTAAAAGGTATCAAAATAGAAAAATCTAGACTGTCAGTTGCAATTGCTCTAAGTTGTGGTGTACCATTCTCCCCTGAAGCTCTGAGAGCAGATCCAGTCTGTAAGGAAGCTTGTGGTAATTACCCCTAGCCAATTTCATTAAAAGGATTAATAATCTATGTCTGGGCCAAAAAGGGGTTACTACAGTGATCTTTGATAATTCTTTCTGAATCTTTAGAAGTACCTTGGGAATCATTGGAAAGGGTGAAAATGCATACAGAAACATTCCAGACCATAGGGATGATAGACTATATGTCTTTTAAGCATGACTTCAAGCATTAACAGAATTTTTTCAGTTGTCTGTTTTGAAAGGAGGTTAACATATGTACTTGAGGTGTTCCCCCATCTGGATCAAGTTCTGGGAGACCACTACATAGAGTTTCCACTCATGAGGGTCTTTCTAGGATATGCGTAGTCTGTCTGCCACTGTATTCTGTTCTGATGGAATATACTAGGCCAGAAAAGTGAAATAATGCTGTAAATTGAGCTCTCAGGCCATCACTACCAACTAACAAAGTGGGTATGTCCTTGTACCCCCCTACTTGTTCAGCTAACACATCACAATAGTGTTGTCTGTGACCACTAGAAGAGGACTCACATGTGGTGAAGAACCTTTAAGGTTTGAATCACTGCCAGCATCTCATTTACATTTATGGGTTTTGGCTTATCCTGAGGACCCTTCAAGCCTTGCACTTGAACATCCATGAACACTACTCCCCATTCAGAATTTGAAGAGTGCAACTGGACAGAGTGGATTGCGGTCTGAAGAGAGAAACAGAGTCATGGATTCAAAGACAGTTGATCTCTACACCACTGCAGATCCCATTTCACAAATCCATGAGATGAAGGTGCTGGGTCCAACAATTGTTCAAGTACCATTGATGTTTTTTCTCATCTGTAGTCTGCCTAGAGGTATCATGAGAATCACTGATGCCAAGAGGCCTAGAATTTTGAGGAACTCTGTTGTTGAAGCCACATCTAGGAGAATAATCCAAGAAAATGCCCTGATAAGTCAGAACTTTTGCTTCTGGAAGGAAGGCCATCCTTTTAACTGTGTCTGCCCAACACCCCAGGAAAACAATTCATTGAGAGGGTGTGAGGAAGAACTTTTGAAGGTACAGTATGAGGCCCAGTTGGGAAAGAGGGATGTGATTTTTACCTAAGACACCAACCACCTGGGTATAGAATCCGTACAAATCAGCAAATCATCTAAATAAGGACAATGTGGATGCTTAGGGTTTTGTAATAGGCAACAACTGGGGCCAGGTACTTTCTAAATGTACCAGGTGGAGTACGCAGTCCAAAGGGTAATGCAGAAAATTGATAATGTAAACCAGAAACAGCAAATCTCAAAAATTTCCTGAAACTGAGAGCAATAGGAATATGATGATAAGGATCCTTAAGATCTAGAATCATCATAAAACAGTGGTCTGGAAGCAAAGTTAGAACTGACTGTAAGGAGATCATTTTGAATTTTAGAACTTCTACAAAAGTATTTAGAAAGGACAAATCTAGGACAGGTCTCCAGGAGTCCTCCTTTCTTGGTATCAAAAAGATTCTTGAGTAAAGTCCTTTGCCATTGTGTTTCACTGCAAGCAGCTTTATAAACATCTCACAAGGCTGGTAAGAAAGGGAGATAATCACAGAGTTAGGCATCTTGTCCTCTATAAGGTCATATACCCTGCTTAGCTCTGTGGTAGTTTCCAACCCCTCCAAAGCAAAAACAGCACTAAATCTAGCAATCATCTGAGGACAAGTGAACACTTGTTTTGACTTAAGCAGGTTCACCTTCCAAAAAATATCATTGACTGGACTTAGTGTCAGCTAGGAAATCACCATTATCCTCATCAAATTCCTTATCATTCCCTGAAACAACAGAAAGGTTTCTACCCAAACTTCCACGAAAGCCATATATGGAAACACAACCACCAGAATTAGCTGTCCTTAGGACACTCTTAGCCAAGGAAAGCACATCAGCCTTATAAACAGCTATACTCTAATTATCAGCTACATGATGTAAAATTTCTGCTTCTTGTAAACCTCTGTATGAGGTAAAATATCTGGGAACAGAGTATTATGTCTGGCAAGGTGTCTCTTACCCTAGACTACTTCTGCACATAAAGGGTTTAGTTCTCCTATACCTGCATCAGGTACTGGAACTGTCCCATAGTATGTATCTCACCACTGTTCCATAGTGGACAGCAAAGTTACACTAGAGGGAGATGGGGCAAAAAGTAAGTGGTCTGTGGGCCGAGCTGTGACCCTGATAAAATCACTAACCATAGGCTTAGGCATATTTTTATTTGTTTTATTGTTTGTTTGTTTTGTTTTGTTTTTCCCAGGTGTAGCCAGATTTTATCAGTGGGGTACCAGAGTTAGGATCCATCCAGTCAGGGAGAAAACACCAGCCAGAATAATAAATTGACATTAATGGATAATGCATCACAATTATTATGACTAAAAAAAAGCTATTTTTGTACTGTGTTCAGAATTCTTTTACAACTGGCAGAATTTAAAGAATTTATAGTACACAAAATCCAAACATCAAAGTAAACAATGTGCCAAACCAGTGTTTTAAAATAACTCCTAACACTTTAACTATGTTAACCAGCCATAAAATAATGTTTAATAGGAATGTAATCTATAGTTTCTTGTCAGAGAGAGAGTAAAATCAACAAGGTACATTCAAATAACTTAATCTGCAGTAAAATCGAAATGTGATGTTAAAAGCACACAGAGCAGAGCCATACAATTAGTAATAAATGTATAAATGCTGAAAAATCCAAGTTCTGGAATATCTTCCTATCAAAAATAAAAATAAAGTAGAGTAACAACAAGCAGAGATTCCATAGGAGTTACTGTAAACATGACACTCACTACATTCCCAGCAAGACAAGGAGTCGGGAACATGGCTCATTGACATAAAGTGACCCACTTCTTTTGAAATCTCCTTTGGCAGGTATCTGAGCAGTTGTTACACACCCCTGTTACAGTTTGATCTCTTAGAAGGCATGTTAATTCACTTTTAACTCAGAAGTACTGATTTAAAATTTTACTTCTGTTTGCAGCGGTTTACAGACAAGCAGCAGTCAGGTTATAGATCGGCAGGGGACGCTACCAGGGGAAGAAGAATTTTGCTGTTATTCCTCTTCCTGTGTGAAAAATTATCTGACACAATAATACTTACAGAGTTTACATACCCCTTGATAGGTTAACAGACATATTTTCTTGAAAATATAATAAAGTGAGGGTCTTCGTAAATCTGGTCGCGATAATACGTAAGTACCACAAATACTTTTTAAATAAAGATAAATAACTCAGAGATTTTTGCTACCAAATTGCAACTTAAAAACATTAATGTATCAATATCATCTGTATGTACATTCCCCCAGGCAACAATATATCTACACTTAAAGATACCATTCATTGGCTATCATGTCACTACTCCCAAGAAACACTACTACTCAGTGATTTTAACATAGACTGGGGCACCTCTTCTTCAGAATCCCCAACCACTCATATTAACCTGCATGTATTTACACAAATCATAACCACCCCTACCAGGATAGGTAAACCTAACCAGAAAGAAAGCATACTTGACTGGGTACTCATAAATAGTCACCCCAATTGTACACTTCTGGGACCCTCCCTGATGACCTAAGCAATCACCTTCTCATCTATATAATTAAGCACAAAGCCATTAACCCCCAACAACCCTTACTCAGAATGGTAAGAAACAAAAAAAAAAACTTTGACCCTGCCAAATTCCAGCAAGAACTAAACTCATGTAATTGGTCTATTCTAAAACACCTCCCCTTAGAGGAAGCAGTTGCATACTTTAACAACAAATTCCTTCAGATCCTTGATTGGCATGCACCTGGTTGCTCAACAAGAACAAAGGCAAATACTGCACCATGGCTGTCTAAAGAGTTCAAACTCAAAATTACCCTTAGAAACAAAACATGGCTTTTATGGCGTACTACTAAAGACCCCCAAGATCATATTAAATACAGGCAACCTAGGAACGAAACTAAAAAATCCATTTTACAAGACAAAAAACAACACTACTGCAATTTACAAACAATAAATCAAAATAACCCTCAGAAGTTTTGGGCAGGTTTAAATAAACTACTCCATCCTGGACAAACTTCTACCCCTACCCCCGCTGCTACCACTGATAAACCCCTTGAGGATGTCTCAGATAGTTTTAACCGATTCTTTACTGAAACAATTCAAGCCCTAGCTAGCCAACTACCTCCTAGCTCCCTCAGCCCTGAAGGTACCACCCCTAGACACCAACTCTCACTCAGCTTCCAACCTGATGTCACTTCACTTATCCGTACCTTGATCAAAAAATTAAAACCCACAACAGTCTCTGCTGATCAACTCCCTGCTGAGTACATACAAACATCAGCTGATGCTATTGCATACCCTGTCTCAATACTAATAAATCGAACCATAGCAGAAGCTAAAATCCCCACCATCTGTAAAATTTCCTATGTAATCCCACTTCACAAAGGTGGTAACTCTACTGAATTATCCAATTATAGGCCAATAGCTATACTATCTCCACTTGCAAAGATTATGGAAAAATGTATTCATAGGCAACTGATGCACTACCTAATCCAGAATCACCTTATGGCAGACACCCAGCATGGTTTCCGACCTCACCACAGCACTACAACAGCCCTCCTAGCCTTCACCAACACTATAAACTATAATCGCAACAATAATTATATCTCCTCAGCCCTCTTCTTGGATCTTTCCAAAGCATTTGACATAGTTGATCAACAACTTTTACTCCACACCCGGAAAACATTCTGTCTAGATATTAAAGCCCTTCAATGGTTTCAATCATATCTGAATGGCATACAGCAGGCTGTTCTTTGGCAAAACAAACTCTCTAACCTCTTACTTAACACACTTGGTGTACCCAAGTTTCTGTACTAGGTCCACTGCTGTTCTCCATCTTCATTAATGACCTTTATACTATCATCTGAAAAGTCAGCTGTATCTAATATGCTGATGACTCCATCCTGATTTGCTCAGCCACATCCCCAACAGAGCTGTGGTCATCTACCCACAACACCTTTAATATAATAGAAAACTGGCTTTCTGATCGTCATCTGATCCTAAATCCCAAAAAAACTAAAATGCTGTTTTTCTCACCAACACATAGGTCTCCTGCATTCACCTTTACCATAAAAGTAAATGATGGCACAATAATCTCCCCTGACCTCTCTACAAAACTATTAGGTGTCATCATAGATAATAATCTAAAATTCAACCTGCATGTTAACCTATCTATCAAAACCATCAATAAAAAACTAGGTTCACTTTACAGAATAAAAGCCTTCCTAACCCCTTCAGCTAAAATTGCCATAGCTCGCTCTGACCTTCTTTCAATTCTTCTGTATGCATCCCCTCTATGCTCTAATCTAAACAAGTCTGTCATTATCAAACTCTCAATCTGCTACAACCACATTGCCAGATTTGCAAATGGGCTGCCTTTCAGGACACATCATTGTGTCAATTTAAACCAGCTTGGGTGACTAGAACTACCCTGCCTACTCCAGTATAACCAACTGATTTTGGCCTATAAAATACTCTATAATCCGGACAATACTCCTGCACTTAAAAACATTATTACTCCTTATAACAATCCTAGACCACTTCAATCCTCTAACAGACTACTAATTCAGACTAGTAAAATTAATAATTCAGCCGATGACTCTCTCTTTGCCAACTCAAAAGGTAGATCCTGGAACTCTCTCCCAGCCGATATTGCTTTACTTTCTACCCTGTGTCAATTTAAGACAAGACTCAAACAACATCTAACACTTAACTGGCTATGTCAGTGTGGCTATGTCAATGTATCAAGCCTGGCTAGCTCTACTCTAGAATGAGTAAAAACTGTTAAATCTGCCAACTTGTGTAACTTAATCCTGACTTACACTTGGGATTACCTCTAACCTGTGGAATTTGAATAACTTATCTATGCATGTAATCACTGTAAATATTCTAATTGTAATATGTAATGTTGTATCTGTAATCTTAACTGCTTACCTTGGAGCTTTTCTCCCCAGGCCTCTGCTGAAAATGGACATGCATCCAGTTGGACTATCCCAGTCAACAAATGTAAAATAAATAAATAAAAAATAAATAAATAAAAATGTAAATAGAATAATAACTCTAATAATTAATTGACTGGAATGAAGTCTCCAAATTGGGCTTATCCAAGCAGAAATCCAAAATAAAAAACGCACTCTATACTGTGAACAGTCCAAGTATGTTCTTCCTTTGATGGCAGAAAGACTAAACACTCATGTTCTTTGATAGCTGAAGGCTTACTTTACCTCTCAGGCTATGCTCAGCCAATCAGTTTTCACAGGAAGAGAAAGGGAGGGGAGTCTGAGCTTTTGAGAGCTAGCCAGTACTGGGTTACCTTGACAGATAATTAAAAATGCTGCTGTGGCAGTGAAAATGATGAACATCTGTGTTAGAATGGTTGCAGATTAATAAACAGATAGACTGCTAGAGGACCAACCATGGTGAAGTTAATGATGTTAAATATTCAGAGACAGTGATAAAAAAATTTTTTAGACACGTATTATATATAAGAACAAGAAGTTTGATACAAAAATTTATAGGAAAGAAGTGCAAGCTACTCGATATGTACATTCTAGAAGCATGCACCCCAAATATGTTTGTCAGAATGTATTGAAGGGGCAATTTCTTAGAGCTAGCAGGTTAAATACAGATGATAATGATTTTGCCACCGAATTAGGTTTTATGATTGATGATTTCAAGACATGAGGGTATAATGAAGCAATGATAGAAAAAAAGAAAAGGAATGTGATGAATGAACACGGAGCAAGAGGTAAACCTTATTTACATGGTCCTTTGAATAAGGATAGTATTGTTAGTAGTAATAGGGAACATAGACTACGATATATAACTAAATATACTAGACATACTAGTATGGTTAGAAAAATTATTATGAAAAACTGGTCAGTTTTTCAGTCTAGTAGTAATATCATAGATATCGTGGGGACTCAACCAAGTTTTACTTATAAGAGAGAAAATTTTGAAACAAATGCTATGTTATAAGGATATGGCTAAGAAAAAGAACCTCAATATCATGAAAAAAGGTACCGTACCCTGCCATAATTGTGTCGTTTGTAAGGAAATTAATATTGATTTAATTTTTATACACCCTTTTACAAAGGCTGAGTTTGTTTTTAGGACTTATGCCACATGCTTTACAGACAATGTTATATATCTTGCTAACTGTGAAACCTGTGATAATTTTTATATAGGGAAAACTAATCAAAAACTTAAAGAGCGTATCAGTTCTCATCTCTCTGATATACGTAGATGTATTAATGAAAATGCCCTATATAAACATATTGCTCTGAAAGGTACTAATCATACATATAAGTTTAGTGTATTGCAAAAGATCGTCTCTGATGGTAGAGGGGTAATTTAGTTGAGCAAACAGAATTAATAGAATATAAATGGATAAATTATTTTAGGGCTGATGTCCCACCAGGATTAAATGCACAACACAACATAAAACCTGTTTTGAAAGTTAAACATAATTATAGCTAATATTTTAGTATTTATATTTATTTAACTGAATGTATCTTTAAATGTTCTGCTTATTTATTTAATTGATTGTTAACTACCTTTGCGTCATTGGCTAGCTGATGCAAGGGATAGTATTTAATGGTTTTATGGCATTTTTTGTCAGTTAAGCATTGAAAAAGAGTATACCTTGAAAGCTTTGTGTGTGATTTTGCCCACAAATAAATTGTGCTGTAGTGAATCAGTGTGTTTCCAGATTTTTTGGCACTTTGGATATTCCTTATCTTGGATAGTTCAGCTTCCTTGAACTTTTGTTTTTTGGTTGTTTTTTGGAATAGAATTAATGTCCAAGGAGGGGAGAATGAAAAAAAAACAATAAAGACGATATAACTGCACAAGGTAAAAGTCAAATGGTCACAATTCAAGCATTTCAGGACAGGGAGAAGAAACATTATGATCCTATTCAAAGTAGAGTTATTTAGATTTGGCTTTGGGTGAATTAACAGTGGTAGCAATCTAAATTATATAACATAACAATTTCAGGAATATCAAAACCAACACATTGTGTGGCAACTTAGAGAGGAAGGAAATATTATACTTTGTAATGATAAAGACATATGAAAAGAATTTATATAGACATATGAAAAATATTATACTTTGTCATGATATAGACATATGAAAAGAATTTAGACTTTTTTAAGATATCTTATACAAATGTCCCACAAGCTAATAATGTAGCACAAGCTAAGTATTTATAGCTGAACAAAGCAGTAGGTATCAAAGGTTTCCTGTCAGAATTTTAAAAGTGGGGTGACCTCATTTTGGTGGAGAACTTCACATATGTATTTAACTCCCATCTATGACTCACTAGAATTTCACCACATGCTATCAATCAAGCAGTAATTATGGTAGTACCCAAGGCCCATGGAGTTTAAAAGAAGCTATGAACTAATGTAGTATTTCATTAATCAATTCAGTAATGAGCATACTCACTCCTGTTATGGCTAAAATGATAAAGAATGATCTCTCATTTAATAGCCCTGTCCAAAACAGTTTTATCGTTAATAGACAAATAATTGTCTATTTCAACCAAAAAAATTGAATTGTTGGAAATAAGTCTGCTTAGACACTCTAAATTGGCCCTAGGTGTAAGTGTGTGTGTGTGTGTGTGTGTGTGTGTGTGTGTGTGTGTGTGTGTGTGTGTGTGTGTGTGTGTGTGTGTGTGTGTGTGTGTGTGTGTGTGTGTGTGCCTTCTGTGGAAGGTTGGGTGCCAGGCAGGCAACTCAACACCATAAAACTCCACTGCCAATCATTCTGTGGACCATTGTTCCTCTGTGGCAATCCCTAACCGGGAAAAGCTGAAAGAGGAAGAAGAAGAAGATGTATAAATTGTCCATGAGCCAAGTTATATTTCATAAATGGTGGATGACTACTATGAAAGTGTAAAAAATTGCACTTTCATAGGAGTCATCCACCATTTATGAAATATAACTTGGCTCATGGGAAATTTATACGTCTAAGCAGACTTATTTCCAGTGATTCAACTTTTTTGGTTGAAATAGACAAGCGTATTTATATGTTTTTCAACAGAGGCTACCTGAAAGAAAATTTGTATTCCATCAAAGATGAAGTTGTTCAAGCTAGAGCAGACAGGTTTCCTCATCTTAATTAATGGCTTTACCCCCAAACAAAATGAGTCCAATGATGACACACAATTGGACTGTGCTTTTCCTGTACCTATTTGTGTTGACTCTCAAGCAGTAAAACAAGTTGTTATAAACAACTGGAATGGCATTTTAGGTAACAGTGATTTAGCTAGGGTTCTAGGAGACCATCCTACACTTGTTTACAAAAAAGTAGCTAATACTAAATCTATTCTTGAGATAAGTGGACCATTGGTTTCTTATAATTCCCGTGGCCTATGGGGGACCTATCCTTGTTATAATTGTAAACAATGTAGGTTCATAGATTTGTCTAAAATATTTATTTTACACACATCCAAAAGACGATTCATAGTAAAGGCAGATTTAATTGCAAAAGTTTTGGTATAGAGTACTTAGCATTCTGTACCACCTGTAGTAATTTTTATGTTGGGAAAACTGTTAGGGCATTATATAAGAGGATTTATGAGCATTGTTTGTCAATAAAGAAAAAATATCTTAGTAATGCTTTGGCCAAACATGCTGAAGAATGTAATGATTTCAAGAAGTTTACCTTTTTTGTATTAGACTATGTTAAACAGGCACCTTATGTTAATGATTTTAACACTGCTTTAGAAATCAAAGAATTGAAATGGCAAGTGTTTTTAAATGCAGAAAGATCACCTGGTTTTAATGGCACACAGCATTAAATGCCTTTTAGAAGATAGATATTATTAACTTTTTAATCATCAAACAAAAATGTTTTGTTGATGTGTCTTTAAATATTTTATTAATTGATATTTAACTTGCATATTTATTGTGTGATTGGATAACCAATTAATTGATTGGATTTAAATGAGTTTTTGTAAGGTTGGTCATTTGTTCTGATGAAGTTCATGTTATTAAATCGAATGAAAGTGCCAAACACTATTTCCAGTGTCAGTAGTCTTTTTTTTAGCCCTGACATCACATTTTTTTGTTTCTAAAGTTTGAAGTTACATGTGTTGGATTGTTGGTTTCATTTGTTCTTCAATTGTTTTAATCCCCAGTTAGTTTCAGTACTTTTGGTTTTACTTTTTAATAAGAAGGTTTCATTCATAGGAAGCAGTAATGGGGAATGAATTTGCCTGTATTACATAGCAGACTGTATACTTTAAAAAAAGGTGTCATTATTACAGCTTAACAGTGAAACCAGGCAATTACAGCATGGTTGTATGAAAGGACGTTCTATGTTTGAAACTAACAAAAATCAATTTTCTGTTACGAGACTTTCTACAAAACTATGGGTTGGTTAGTACAGAAAAATTCACCAGGGCCCCTGGGAACTTCCCCTACTCTTTCAAGTAGGTGGATGCATTTCAGTGTGCATCATCTGTCTTCCTGTTTCTGATCCAGACATGTAGGTGGCCCGGAAAGACAGGAGGAATCATGGAGAATGGAAACCAGGCTGACAAAGTATTGAAGAGTACAGAGTTGGTAGAATCGCTACCTGAGATGAAAGTTAGTGAGTGGAAAGCATTTATATGGGAGGGGAAGGAGTGGAACATTTCAACAGATGAGAGAGAGATTGATTCGGAGGATGTATTCCAAAAGAAACCGTTTGAGAAAGAAATGGAGAGTCAGAAAGAATGTAGTATTACAACCTTCCAGTCTGGAGGGTTGCGGGATGATTATTTGGAACAGATGATTAACCAAAGTGAACCAGGAAATAATGCAGCAGTACCATGGAGTAAAATAATGGAAAGGATAGAAAAAGATGGAAGAGAAAGTGAACCAGAAGGGAAGACGTATACACAAACCGTGAAAGAAGGAGAAGGAAGAAAGGAAGAAAGGAAGAAATGAAGGTGGTAAAGAGAAGATATACTGTACGAATAAGCAGTAAAAAAGAAAAAGGAGCATGGAGCATATAAATCAGAATGAGACAGATGAAGCAATATCAAATAATGTTAAAGAAGGGGGTAACAAAGGAGAACAAGAAAATAATTATACAAGTGAAGAGGAATACGTGGACTGATATATCATAAAAGGAAGGAAGAATTCTACATGAAAAGGGGTAAAAGAAAGGAAAATAAAATAAAAATGTATGTCCATAAAAAGAAAATAAGAAAGGTAAAGGATGAGATTTAACTTTTATTTGTTTCCTCTGTCTACTAAAAACTGAAGATATTGGCCTTAAATGTCAATAGTATGAATAATATTAAGAGTAAAGTAGGTATATTAGAATGGTGTGTGTTAATAGATGCACATGTAATCATATTAGAAGATATTAGATTATTAACAGAGGAAGAAAGAATGCAAAGAGAAAAAATTATGGAATGGTTCAATCATTTGGAATATGGGAAAAGAAATGTGCTCTGGTATATGTATATTATGTCAGAGTAATATTAAATATCATATGTCACATTGGTTGAACTGGGATGTATAACTGTGTTAGATCTACAATGGAATAAATGTGTTTATAGAATTATAGCCTTATATGCATATGTTATAAAAAAAGAAAGGGAAGAAATGTTTAAAAAACTTTTAAATTATGTTTGTGTAAATATGGATATAATAATAGTAGGGGATTTTAATTGCAACTTAAGAATAAATAAGAAGAATGGATATGACGTCAAAATAGTAAATGAGATTATGAAACGTGGTAAATTATATTTATGGAAAAATAGACATTGGACTTATAGGAGCAATGAGATTATGACTGAAATCAATTATTTTTTGGCATCAGCTTAACGATTATACAACAAGGAATAAAAGAGGCTGGATTTTCCAATCATTTAGCTATATGGATAAGAGTACATGAAAAAGAAGACTATATAAGAATAGGTAAAGGAATTAAAAGATTAAATGAGAAAGAGCTGGAGCAAGATGATAAGAAAGCAATAATTATGTTATGGAGCAATCATATGGGTATGAGAAAATGTTATGAAAATTGGACTATCTGGTTGCTTATGTTTAAAGAAAAATGTAAACTATGTTTTCCAGAATGTATAGAGGATAAAAGACAGAAAGAAAAGAAGATATATAAAAAAATTAAGTAAAGAAATATCTAGTGATTTATTAAAGAAAGACAGAATTTTTATGAGAAAGAAAGGGAAATATATGAAAAGAATCAAGTGAAGATTAATAACTTGTTATATAAACAAAAATATTGTTTACAAAGAAAGAAGGAAGAAGTAGCACTGTATTTAATTAAATTAGTTAAAGAAGAGAAAAAAATAGTAAGGGAGTTAAAAAATAAAGAAGATAGCAAGTGAGGATGCAGGAAGGTATATGTGAAATAAGTTAAGACTATGTAACACAATTGTTTGTTAAAAAAATGAAAAAGGAAAACATGAAATAAGCAGGTTAAATAAGGAAGATAACGAATACTTGCAAAAATATAAGTATTAAAGAATTAAATGAAGTATTGGAAGATATAAATAGAATACAGCAACAATATTAGATGGCAGTGAATATCATATATATAATGAAATGGAGAACTGGCAAAAAGCTATATTTATATAAGTATTGAATGAATGGCTAAAATTGGGAATAAATTATAAAGAGATATGTACAGGTATCATAAAGTGTATATGGAAAAATGAGATAAAGATGATATAAAGAATTGTTGGAGACCTACAACTTTAAATAATACAGATTATAATATATTCATGAGGATTATAACTAAAAGATTAACAAATAAAGTTGATAAGTTATAAAAACAAACTGTATTTGGCAAGAAAGGAAAAAGAACTCAGGATGTTTTATGGATTATTAAAGAAGTGGTAGATGAAATTGTTAATAAAAAAAGTTAGCCCAAAGGTCATGATAGCTGATCTAAGCAAAGCATATGTTAGAATTCAGCAATAATCATTATGGAGCATTTTGAACAAATATAATATAGGTAAAAGAATAATGCATGTAATTATATCAGCATATGATAGAAATTATGCTAAAATTAATGTTAATGGATGGATAAGTGAGGAATTGAAAATAGAATGTGGAATAAGACAAGGCTGTCTGGCTAGCAGCATCATTTTTCCTTGGTTATGAATGTAATAGTGAATAAGATTAATAAAATGACTAATACTGCAGGATATAAAATATTAAATTAATCACAATTGCCTATAATGTATGTTTATGTGGATTATATTGTATTAATCACCAGTGATAAAGAATTAATGTAAAAAGCAATTAATAAATGAGTATTTCATTAAAAGGAATTGGTTTATGTATAAGTAATGAAAAATTAAGGGATTTAAGTTTATAGGAAGTATAAGAGACATAGAATTTAATGAGGAATCTATAGATATTCTAGGAATAATGTTTGGACAAAATATTTATAAGGATGAACAGTGGGGAAAATATTTAAAGTTATAAAAGACATGACCACTTTTTGGAAGACAGTAATATTTTCCTATAGAAAGAAAGAAAGCACATTTGATTAACACTATGGTATTAGGAAAAATTGCATATATGGCAAACATTTATATGATTCCAACAAAATATGAAAAGGAATTGATGGCTATATCATTTCTATCATGTGAGGGTCCAGGTTAGATCTGGTTAGGAGAGGGATCCTGTATATGAAAGAGGAACAAGGGGAATTGAGACTAATAAACCCAATTGTTCATACAGCATCACTGAATTTATATAGAGCAATGAGATATTGTATAAAAGAAGAAAAAAAAGCCTGATATATATTATTTTAAAATATAAATATGAGGGGTTTTTTTTGGAAAAATTGAGACCGGTAAAGTAATTAAAGAAAGCATAAATGAAGAGATGAGAGAATATCAAAATAAAATTTAATATGGAAATTAAAAATGGATAAGACTGAGAAATATAGAAATGACTGGTATCAGAGTATCATGAAAATATTTTATTTTATTGATCCATGGAAAAATTTAGAAGATGATAAAAAGAATGCAATAAAAATGAGATTTAAAGGGTATAAAAATACATGAATATAAAGATTTTTTTATGAAGTTCGTATATAGGAAAGTTAGCAGTTAAGGCAAATACGCCTTAGAAAAATAAACAAAATAGAGTATGTAATGAGTACGGGGAATATGAAACAACAGAGCGTATTTTTTTTTAAATGTATAAAAGTTAAAAAGTTATGGAATGAAGTATGTAAAAGTGATATGTTGAAAGAAATTACAAAAGTTGAGCAATTAAGACTGGATATGATTGAATTTGGTTTTTATGGTGCAAAACAAAAAAAAAACAAGAGGAGGTAAAGAAGATGGACAGAATAATATTTTATATTTAATGGACAATATAGACTGAAAGATTGAATGAAATTAAGTTCAATGGAAAATGGGTAATGGCGAAGATTTTGGAAAGAATACGGTTTTGGTTGTGGAGAAAAGGGTGGGGAAGTATTTAAGATATATTGCACATAATGTAAAGATCTGTAAATATCTGTATGTAATGTAAATATGTAAATAATAAGTATTGTATATAAGTTATGTTCGTTAATAAAAAAAAATACTTTTTGTAATAAGTGCTGTGAGTGTCTTGGCATCTACCAGAGTATCACCAGTTTTGGTAGATGTGACCTTCAATTTAACATCTCATCCCATCTCAGCTGAAGAATGGCACACTCAGAATTTATAATTCCTTTGTGCTGTGCTGCAGTGTTATTAATACAAAATCAATCCAAATACTATGCGTATGGAAGGCAGAACCTTTACATGGCAGATGCACCTGGACAGAATACAGATGAGTTTTAAAGTAAAATTGATGGTACCTTTAAAAAAAATTCTGTGATGGAAATTATAGTATTTTTCCCAAGCAGACAAGGAATGCTCCATGGATGAGCTAATGGATAAAAATGACTGACATGATGTTGCTTCATATGATAGAGCTAAGCATTCTTAACTGAACAGAGTACATATCTTATTGATCCAGGAGATCTCAGAATACAGTCACTGCTGTTCCACTTTGGGATAATTAAGTTATGATGGTTAGAGCAGAGTGTTAGCTAATTCACTTTATGAGGTAACACTCACAGATCACTTAAAGATTTCCCTGTGACAGACATCCCAGAAATGCAGAGGGGCTCCACATGGTAAGCTTACTCGTGAATAGCATGGAAAAGTGTGGGGTATCCTTGTTATCTTGCCAAAACCAGGCAAGTGGCTTGTAAGTGACTCTATAGTGGTCCCCATGGCTGTTGGATATACCCTTATAAGGAAAAAAAGGTGCTGTACTAGCTAATGAAGCACATGGTATTTCTTGAAGCAGAGATTTTTACCTGTCAACTGTCCAGATTTTTTACAGAATGTCCAAATGTTCACCTCTTTTTTTTTTGTTTGTTTCTTATAAGATTTGTAGTTTTCTGGCAAATCTTTGAGGATTGAAGTCACTGAAAACATGGCAGATATTTGAATTTCAGGCTTCATAACCTTTAGAAAATGCATGCTAATACATTAATTTTAACATGTCTTTGGTTCTCCAGCAAACTAAGAATTGTCTTAAATCATTATATAAGGGACTGGACAGCAAGAGGGATTGGACTACCAGATCTAGAATTATATTCTTTATCATCAATTATAAAAACAATATCTCTATAATATTAACACAGCCAGGTGGAAATAGTTTTTAGAATGCTTTTTCATAAAATTTAAACATAACATAAACTCTAATCATAATTTTATACTACACAATAGTTTGCATTGGTTGCTAAAAGATTACTTTTCAGAAAGGAGTCACCAGACAACTGACTTTTATTTTATTTCTACTATATTAAATACCTTTAGAAACTTAATTTATAGAAATCCAACATATAAGTCATGGATTTGTCTTCTTTTCCCTATAGCATACACTCAAAATAATATTTTCACTTCAAAGTTAGACACAATGATTACATTTAAAGAAAAAAACATGATATATTGGTTTCAATTAATGAATATTGAAAAACTGCATTTTGTTGATTGTATTATAAATAAATATGATTTAAGCAAAAATATGTGCTTGGATGTACAATCTTGCAGACAATATGTAGAAGGTAAAATTAAGTTAATGCAACCAAGGGTAAGAGATCTTATCCCAAAATTAAATGAATTTTTAATACTATTAATACAAAAAAAAAAACTGGGAAAGGGTCTCTTATCCAAATTTTATAGAGTGGTAAGAAAAGAAACAAAAAGTTGCAATGACAATTATTAGAACAATTTTACTTACATTAATAACAGATACCCAGATGAAGAGGATAAACAATCATTTTTACTATCTTCCAAACTGATTTCTTCTCTTAGATGGAAACTTTTTACTTGGAAATTCTTGCATAGATCTTTCTTTACATCTCATTTTTTTAATTTTATTTATTTATTTATTTATTTAACATTTGTTGACCGGGAAAGTCCGACTAGGTTCCACAGAGCCTGTTTTCAGCGGAGGCCCGGGGAGAAATGCTCCAGATAATCTCATAAAACTGAATTAATGTTTAAAAAGAAGCAAGTTTGTTGGAGGTGTAAACAGGAGCTTAAAGCAGATTGGCAACACATGTTCTTTGATTGTATTGTACTTACACCTTATTGGAATAACATTAAACTTTTTTACAGGCTTTATTTGGGTACAGTTTTGTTTTATCTAAATCATTAATTATTTTTAATACCCATATTCCTGTTTGTGTTAAAAGAATGAACTATCATCTTTTATAGTCCATTTTATCAATTGCAAGGCAAGTTATAACTAAGAATTGAAAGAATGAAGCTACACCCTCTTTCAAAGAATTCAAAAATATTGCAACCAGACTATATCATCTGAAAATTATCATCATTAATTCAAGATCTACTAGAATCACCTCCTACTATAATATGTGGACAAATTTCAAGGAACTGCTTGATAAACAAAAATAGCTATACCCATATCAGTTGTAATATATAAGAATTTTTTGAGAATTTTCATTGTTAGTACACACAAGTAAATAGTTGTTCTTGTTCATAGTCGTTCTTTTTTATGCTCACAAATTTCTAAATATAATTATTGTCATGATCAATTTGTTTAGTTAAAAATCTAATAAAACTTTTTCAAAAAATGCATACTACTGAAAAGCTATTCAATTTTCAAAGGCTGTAAGAGCAGTACTTAAAATCAGTCCCAATTTTGGGCCTCCCCCAATTCTCCACTTTTGTTGAGCTAAGGGGTTGAGAGGTATGCACAGAGTGGTAATGAAAAAGAAGCAAAGCATAACATAGTATGATCAGAAACAGCATGCCTATCGGGGCATAGTGGCACTGTCTCAAGTATTGTCATTAATGAAATGGGGCATTGTGTAATCTCAGTAACAGAGAAAAAAAACAGGTGGTGGTACCCTTCTGATTAACATGCCTAGAGCAGAGTGAGGACTTTATAACACATGATCTCATAACAAGCATTGTACTGGACATGTCCTTATACCAAGTGAATTTTGATCGAGCCATAATGGCAGTTAGTAATGTTTTGGGGAATGTTGGTAAAGCAGTATAGACTGACACTATATTATAGAGAAGGTTTCCTATGTGTGCTGTGTATCTTCAGTAATTAAAGTGACATAGGGTTGCCACCTGTCCCATTTTATGTGTCCTGTGGAAAAACACCACAATGGCAAATATCATGAGAATTTAGGACACAAATGTTTCATAAGTTTTCTTTAAGTTGCATAAGACAATTATTTTGTATTTGACATACCTAAATATTATATGCAACAGCATAAAATCCAGTTCTCCTAAAACAAGTTTTTATTTTGGAAAATAAACCAAAGTCCAGTCCTTTGTACTAGTTGTAAATGTGAACCTGTAAAATCTTATGTTTGTATAAAAAAGTCCCACTTTGGGCATGTAGAGAGGTGAAAACCCTATAGTAACACTGTGTAATTGTACAAGAGCAATATATGAAGTCAGGCAACAGCACACACACAAGAAAATGCTGTAACTTTGCAACAGTGGACAATGCATAAGAGAGCATCCATGGTGTCATATAGGAGTAATCTAATGGTTGTCAGATTGGAAATCAGGTATTGCAAACTGTTAGAATAATGTCAGCAGCTTACACAGTATGATGACAAATGCCTACACATTATCATTTCAATTATATGTTTATAGGTATAAGTGGAACCCACAAATTACCCAATGCATATAGTGGTAAAGTAGACACAGAAAGAAAAGCGCTGAAGAATATATCATACGGTGCAGTGACTCACCAAGATGCAGCATGTATACTAGAAAATGTGCTTTAGTAGTAGGCAGAAGGCAGCACAAAATAAGCTATGAAATTAAAGGAATAGATGAGTGAGTCTACTTGCTGTTGTTGTTGTGAAATTTCGGCTTTTCCCGGTTAGGGGTCACTACAGCGGAACTCCGGTCCGCTAATGATTGGCAGTAGATTTTTACATGCCGAGTTGCCAGCTCTGACGCACAACTTTCAATGAAGGTACACCCATTCATGCATGTTTCCACACAAAAGACGCTCTAGCTGAGAATCGAACAGGACAACGTCATACTGTGAGGCGACAACGTTACCGCAGCACCACCACTGCAGTTAGATGAATGGGTGTACTAATGTTTGAATTTTGCATTACTCATGCTTCTACAGCTAGTATTCAGAGATCAAAAAACATGAAGAAAAAAAAGAAAGAAAAAGACTGTTTCTACTACTGTTTGAAACTTGCGTCATTCATATACTTTCTACAGAGCTAGTGGCAATCATGTCATAAAATCATTGCACTTGGCTAGCATTCAGAAATCAGCACACAATAAAATATGAAATGAAAGGACCAGAAAACTCTTGTTTACTAATGTTAATAATAACTGCATTCTGAGATGGAATTTGACTAACACCTTTGAAACTTCTTGTAGGCATCCCCTCCCCCACTCCCATACCAAAAGCTCAGACATGTGCAGAAAGCCAGAATGAAAATGTAAACAAAGACCAGAATCAAAACAAAAAATCCCTGGGACTGTCCCTTTAAAATAGAAAAGTCCCATATTCAGAGAGGGGGCTTTGTCCCTGATTCTTTATCCAAAAGTTGATAGCTATAGTTTGTGGGATACAATAATTAATAGTAATGAAAGAAGAGTTGCATACACTGCCAAATATTGCACACTTAAGGGAAATATATAATTATTTATTTATGTATTAATTACAGGTTCATATGTCAGTACTTGGTTAGCTGCCCTTGTGGTCCATTTTAAGCCTAGCCAAATTCCAGTTTTGTGCTTAAAATAAATGATCCCATTTGGTTATAGATTAGCCTTACCATCCCATAGTCGATAATTATATATTACCCCTAATGAAACTAACTGGGAGTATATCACAGATAATTTGAAGAGACCCATACATGGGTTAAAGCATTTAGGAGCTGCAGCTGTCCATTAGTAGTACACGGGGTAATCCTGTGTAAATGTTCTGTTTCCCATCCATAGATCTAAGTTGTACTTGAAAATGGACAAGGATAAACTTTGTTTTCATGTGGATGGGGAGCTTGCTCCATAGCAGTAGTATCCTCTGCAAAATATACCTGTCTCTCCAAACCATTCTATTGATGTTGCAGAATAGGTTTACATCTCTAGATCGAGTATTTCTGACAGGGGCATGGCTGGGGGTTGCAAGAGGGGTGGTCTGCCCTGGGCAGCACTTGTGGGACTGTCACATTTACCTTAATTAGAAAAAAATTTCTTTTTAAGAATGATCCAGTTTTAAGGGCATTCTTCTTTAAGAACAGTCCAGTCACACACACCTGTCGTGGTCACATCTGTGCATTGTTACACAGACCTCCTGTTCTTCCTTTCTGCCCGCGAGCACTTTTACATACAGTAGAGCGTCCATCCATGTTCATGGAATTTGTAAGTTAAGGGTCTGTGTGGAATTTTAAGGCTGCTGCTTTACTTGTGGGGCATCTAACATTCACAGAAGTTGTAAGACTGCTGCTTCACATGTGTGTGTGTGTGTGTGTGTGTGTGTGTGTGTGTGTGTGTGTGTGTGTGTGTGTGTTACTCAGGCTCAAACCTTGTACCTTAGGTACAAGAAACAAGAGCATGAAGTCTCTACCCCTACCACCACTTGTAATTCATGGAGTTGAGACCACAGAATGTCTGGAATGTTTGGTTTGCTTCATACTTTTGGTTTGTTCCTCTTAAAATTTGTGTTTTTCCTGGCAAATCAGTGAGGAATGAATTCATTAAATAATGACAGTCATTTAAGTTTCAGTCTTCTTATCTTCCAGGAAATGCATGGTAACACAAAACATTTTATTATAACAACTGTCTATGATTATACAAGCGATGTTTAAAATGTGTCCCTGGTTTCGGGCCTTTTACCCCCCCCCCACCATAAATTTTGGCTTTTTCTAGATTTTTTGTGCTGCAAAGTTGAGAGATATAGTTGCGTGTCAAGTGCATTTTATAAGGAGCTGAGAGCTTCAGGGGAAGAGTTTAATGCTGCTTATACCAAGTATGTTTGAGATGCGCAACTGTTGTTTAGTAAATTATATTATTATTGTTCTAAAGTATTTAAAAGCATTGTTAGTAGCATAGCAGGTAGGGTGGCCATGGTGGTGCAGTGGTTAGCATTGCCACCTCACAGCAAGAGGTTCTCCGGTTCGATCCTCAACTGGGGTGCCTTCTGTGCGGAGTCTGCATGTCCTCCCTGTGGTCGCATGGGTTTCCTCCAGGTGCTCCAGTTTCCTCCCAAAGACATGCTGTAGGTGGATTGGATACTTTAAATTGGCCCTAAGTGTGAGTGTGAAGGTTGGGCACTGGGCTGGCAACTCGACACTGTAAAACTCCACTGCCAATCATGAGCAGACAGGTGATCTGCTGTGGTGACCCCTAACTGGGAAAAAGCCAGAAGAAGAAGAAGTTAGTAGCACAGCAGGTAGTATACTTGCTTTTGATGCAGAAGGTTGTGGGTTCTACTCCCACAGTACCTAGATGGACTGCTGATACTGTACTGTGTTGTACTTTAAAGGGGGTGGGTGCTGCAGTCCTGAGAATGTCCTCCTCTGGGGAGATACCTAATAATTATGAACCTCTTATCAGTTTGCCATCCATTCCATATTGCAATATTACCAGCTTACAGTACCATTTTTTAATGTAACCTAGGCAATCTATTCTTCAAGGGCAACAGGCACTTTACTTGTAGATGAAACAATGAAATTGTTTGCTAGCAGCAACCTCTTCATTAGTTAAAGATCTCTTTAATGTGGAATTATTTAGACGACTTACTTCTGCAGAGATTGTACATATTTGCTGATATTGGTAGATTGTAATGACAGATGTTTGAGTAGACTTTTAAGATGGAAATGTTCTGAACTGGGTAGTTTTGTCATTATTGGCTTATACATTTTGTTTCATTGCTTACTGGAAAAATGTTAAAAACAATAAATTTAAAACATAGTCTAACAAGTGTGCTGTATTATACAAAGAATATAATGTAATATAATCAGGGAGGTGAATCAAGGAACACATGCATGTTTGCATGGTCCTAAATATGTGTGCAAGGGGCCTATGATTTGAAAACAGCCCAAAGGTAAACTTTATCCGTCACTGCCAGATTCATTTTCCTTGAATGTGGGTTTCAATGCTATTTCAATAAATGTGAGTTTCAAGGGCAGAGAAGTTTTAATGCTCAGTCTGTTTTCATTGTGAGACTGTATTGCTTTGTTTAACAGATGTCTATTAGTGTTTGTGCTATAAAATTTAAAATTAAAGTTTTAAATTAAATCCAAATAATCATTGTAGAAGTAAAGCATAAAACAGTATGCACATTTCAGTGTTTATGATAAATGGGAAGAAATAGCCAAGTAATGGGGCACTGGAATGGATGTGGGGGGCATTTGACCATGATTCTGTGAGGTGGAGGGATGGCAAACTCAAAGACAGTCCCTGCCAGGACAAACTCTAGCTATGCCACTGATTTCTGATGCCATTTGACTTAATAATGTGCAGCAAATCCATCCATAATAGGTCGAAGGATACCTTGTATGCCAGACACAGGTCACCTCTTAGCAGTTTGTAGGATACCAAGTACAGTGACAGGGCTTTGAGTCAGTACATGTAGGACATGTTGTTTAGGCCTTTTAGTGTCCTTTTAGTAAAGTATCTCTGTGGGTGTGTCTTGACAGATATGTGCCAAAGAGAGCATTATATTCAATGATTAGCCTAATGAGGGCTGAGTAAAGGGGAACAATGACATACCTAGATTTAGACACAATCCCTTTGTTTATAAGTTGTGCAATATAGGAGGAATTTTTTCCACCAACAGACATGTGTTGGTCAAAAGTGAAGTCACTGTTCACATAAGTTCCCAAATCTCGAACAGCTGTTCAATGTATTCATTTATTTCATTTACTGCTTTATTTGCCTAATAGTTTAGTGCCTACTAGGCACAGTCACAACTTTCAGATTGCCCCTGGAAGTCAAGCCAGAAGGGCCTGCCTTAAGTGGAATGGAAACTAAGTAAAAAGCTCAGTAGCTCCCCCATCTGCTGCCCACTGCTTCAACTACACATACCACCATCCATTGCCCCCATCCTGGCCTCCCCACACCATCCAGATTACTCGTTCCTTGTTTTTTCACACTCTGTCTTACTCTTCAGCTTTTGCATCCATCCTTTCAAAACACACACACACACACACACACACACACACACACACACACACACACACACACACACACACACACACACACACACACACACACACACCCTGGACAAGACTGCACTGTAATAACTGTGGAAGAAATAACTGAGTTAATCCATTGGTCTTGGGGCCATTAAGTCCCCAGAAGTCTTAAGGTTCTAGATCTCTGGGTGCATTTTAGAGCTTTTTTCTAACCTTTTTGATACATCCTCCTCCTCCATCATTTCAACATATATTAACAGGACAAAATTTTACTGCAGTAACCACTGAGGAAATCATTGAGTTAAATCATGCATCTGGAGGCCAATATACTTCCAGATGCCATTGGGGTTTAGACACTCTGATGTGCATTTTGAAAGCTTTTTGCTAACCTTTTGAAACACTGATGGCCTGAACATAAATCATGACTACAGAAAGAAATTTACCTTATTTCTTTGAATGAAGAAGCAAATTATGTCCAAGACTTAATGATCAAATCTGACAATAGTAGACTCTAATGACTAGGGTTACCATCTGTCCCACTTTGTGAGGGATAGTCCTTATTTACCTATTTGGGCAGCTGTGTCCTACAAAAAAATGGCAAATGTCCCGAAATTTTAGGAAAAAATATTACCCAAGTTTTCTTTAATAGTTGCATATAACATCTAATTTGCATCCAAAACACCTAAATGTTATATGAAATAGCATAAGCAACTCAAATGATACAAGGAATAAGCTTTTATTTTTGTAAATAGTGAAGTTTTGTCCTTTGCACTGGCCTTGGGTATGTTTTATTCCTGCAGAATCTCATATTTCTAAAAAAAATGTCCCACTTTGGGCCTTTGAAAAGGTGGCAACCCTATTAATGACTTGAGTAGACAAATGTTTGCAAGGTAACATAAGTCATATCTGGGAATAGTGCCTACCTCCTCACCTCTCAAAAAATGGTTACCTTCTGTGTACCCCTTGAGTGTTAGATGGGATCAAAATGAAAGAACAAATGGCCGCAATCATATATTTATCCTTTGTTGACTGGATTAGTTCAGCTAGGCTAGTGGCCTCTTTTCAGGGAAGACCCAAGGTGCTATTTATACTAGCAAGTTATGTATGTACAATTAGAACCCATCAATCAGGAGGGCTGCAGGATTATTTACTTAAAGAAATGATGTTGCAGAGTGAGCCAGAAAATGAAGGAGATGTTTCCTGGTGGGGGGGGGGACATTAAACAGAAAATATAAAAGGAGGATGCAGAGACAATCCTGAAGAATAGTGGTGAGATAGAAAGGAAAACATATGCAGAGAAGTAAAAGAAAATGTTATATTTGTGGGGAAATGGAACACGATGTAAAAATGTAAATTGAAATGTTATAAATGTAACAAAACTGGACATTTATGGGTGGATTGCAAAACTGAAAATAACAGTAAGGAAAAAGGAAAGGAAGAGAAGAAAATGAATACAGAGAAGAAATTTTAGAAGTAGTAGAAATGGATGAAAATTTTGGATGAGAAAAAATAAAGAGGGCATAGAAGAAGGTTCTGAAATAAGTGATTAAGAAGACATAAAGTGGGAGATAGTAAAAGGGGAAAAATAATTATTTGGTAAAAGGGCAAAATACAGAAAAAGAAAATTTATAAGGAATAAGTACAACAGAAAAAAAAAAGAAAGGAAATGGATGAGAAACAATATATACAGCTGAAGACTGTGGCTCAGCATAATGGTTAAGGTGTTTGGCTCATAGACACAAGATACAGTGTTTGATTCTCACCTTTGGGAAGGAAATTGGTTAGGCTTAAAATAGCCTATTAAGAAAGCTAGCTGTGTAATTAGCTATGAATTTATGAAACCATGAATCTAAGGAAAAGGGAAAATGAACATTTTTGAGTGCTTTCTATAAATGTGAATGTGAATAGTATTAAGAATATAGTAAGAAAAATAGGATTTTTAGAGTGGTGTAATACATGTGATGCAGATGTAATTAGATTAGAAGACACAAGATTTTTAACAAATGAAGAAAGATTACAAACAGAAAAACTATGGGAGGAAAGATAATCTGAAATTTGGAAAATGAGAGATGTTCTGGAATAGCCATATGCTGCAGAAATACAGTAAAGATATGAGATGTAACTTTAACAAAATGGGAAGATTATCCATTGTAGATTTAAAATGGAAAGTCTACAGAATTATAACATTGTATGTTTATATTAACTGTAAAGAAGGGGAAAGATATGTATTGATAAATATGAATATTATAATAACAGGAGACTTTAATTGTGATTTAACAGGCAAGCATAAAAAGAAAGGAAATTATACTAGAAAAATATTAGAAGTTCTAAAAAGTGATAAGTAAAAATTTTGGGGAAAATCATGGACTTAAAAAAGGGGTGCGTATACAACTGAAATAGATTATTTTACACTATCAGAAGGATTAGTTATTGGAGAAGGGGTGGTAGTTGAAACAGGATTTTCTGATCATCTTGTACTATGGCTAGAGATAAAATAATATATTAAAATAGGCAAAGGAATAAAAAGGATAAATGAAAAACCATGGAATGAAGAAGGAAAGAGATTAGTAATACAGTTATGGAAAGATCACATTACTATGAGAACATTTTATAAAAAAATGGTTTGAGTAGTGGGTGATATTTAATAAAGAATATAAAAAAATGTTTTTTTTTTTTACCGTGGCAATATGATGTGAGAAAAGTAGAGAAAGAAAAATATGAAAGAACATATATGATACACTGGAAGATTTATAACATAATGATAGAAAGTACTTATATAACTAATTGTTATATAAGCAAAGACAATTTTACAAGGAAAAAGAGAAGTATTAAGTTACTTAAGTTGTTTTAGTAAAGGAAATGGTAATGTCGTGAGATAAATAAAAATGTAAAAGGAGAAATATAATGAATTCAGGAAAAGATTATGAATAATATAGTACAATATATACAAGAAATGTTTACAGAAAAAAAGAAGATGGTGAAAAACATGGAAAGTAAAAAAGTTAACAAAAAAAGATAATAAAGAGTTGAAATGGTGATTCCTTTAAATGAGCTAGCTAAAGTATTATGACAAGTAAATACCATACTTGGCTGCAACCTAGATTGAACAGGGTATGAAATGTATAAAAAATTAAGGAATTGACAAAAATATATATTTTTAAAGATTTTGAATGAATGGTTAAATCAAAGTTTTATGTATAAAGAATTAGGTAGTGGAATACTTACATTCATATGGAAAAGGGAAGACCAATAATATTGAATAATAATGACTATACGATCTTTATGAAAATAATACAAGATTTGAAACTAAAATGGGAAATATGGAAGATAGCATGTATAGTATAAAGGGGGAGGGTTGTCAATTTTTAATAATAGAGAAATTGTGCATGATATTATGAACAGAAAAGAAGAAGTGAAAATCATGATAGGAGACATTAATAAGGCATTTGACAAAATTGGACATAAAATATTATGGGTAATAATGACAGGATATAATATAAGCAAGAAAGTTAGCAAATAATGTATGTCAGCATATAGTAATTATATAGTAAAAATACTTGTAAATGTTATGTGGGTTATATGGAATGAAAGAATAAATGAAAATATGTTTAATAGTAAATGGATTTTAGCAACAACATTAAATAAAACAGATAGTGGCTATGAAAAAAGGAGTGGGGGTCTAATAATGATGAAAATGTAGCATGATTGTATAGGAAATTATGAGTACATATTTGTACATATTTAAATATTTGTAAATATTGAAATGTTTTGTAAATAAGAGTTATTTTTGTAGTTAAATAAAGGACCCCTAATCCCTTTGATAGATGCCATGAGGTCTTTTACATTGACTTGAGCTATCATCAGCTCAAACAGATGGGACCCTGGTTTAGCATCTCGTCTGAAGGACAGCACACTCAGGAATGCAGCACCACTTATGCTGCACTGTAGTGTCAGAAATCCAGCTAAATTGTGTGGAAATAGAACCCACAGCCTTCTGTGCCAAAGTGTTGTGCCACCAATTCAGGTTGTTGTTGTTATCCTTATTCATAGAACATGCCTCCACCCTCCTACCCCAAATGTCAGCTGCCGTCTGTGTACCACTCTAATGCCAAAATGAGACAAAAGTGAAATAATAAACAGAACACATTACTTGTTGCTATCAGACTTATCTACAGCATGCTTTCTTACCCCTACCCCCCAAAAGATTGAGGCCTGTACGTTCACTGGATATATTCCCACTTGTTGCTCTTAGATAGTACAATGCCCCCTAGACAAGCTGTAGTAACTTTCTGTACACACTTCTGATGTACGGTTGTGAGGAAAGTTAAATAATGACTACTTAAAAAGAAGACTAGATGACCAGTGGCTATATAAACAACTTAAAACAACAAAAATCCTTTAATATGAACACTTTCGTCAAATGATTTCTTCAGAAAATAGTAATTAATACAAAACCTAAATGTTTTTTTAAAAAAAAAGGACTTGGAATTTCTAAATGTTTTTAAAAAAAGTTTTAAAAAAGTTTTAAACATTGTTTTAGTATGAGTGTGCACAGCTTTAATATCTAATTAGTTATTAACTGAAAGTGTTTTCTATTGGTCTATGTACCATTTAAATACAAGGTATTGCTTTATATTAACTGTTTTCTGAAGAAATCATTTAACAAAAGTATTCCTATTAAAGGACGTTAAATGCTAAAACATTGTGTCTTACTACCAGTCCGTTCACTTTGCTACCTATTTCAGTGTTTTTGTTTTTAGATAATGACTACACTGTCCCCAAGCCCCCACACAAACTTTGGCAACCTTTTGTCCACACATCTCAATGAGACCATTTTTAGACAAGGTAGGGTCCATGACAGAGGCCGAGACTAAGCATGTATTAAAATCTGTCTGTACAGTTTCAGGTGTGGAAGCCACTAAGCCCCCAGAAGTTCTGAGGGTTTAGATGTTCTGTGATGCATTTTATGCCTTATTTTTGAAAGAGAGACTTGTCAACTTTTATATATTTTTATGTAACCCAGAAGACTTGTATCATTTCTCACCAATACTCTGTGTGTCAATAGGTTGGGTTGCATGGCTAGTCTTATAAAGGCCCTAGTAGTCATTAGCCTAGTATATACCTATGAACTTATGAGGTGATAAAAATCTTTATTATTTTTTTCATAAACACATACTGCCACTGCCCCTGACAAGGCAGATCTATCAAACACACACACAAACACACACACACACACACACACACACACACACACACACACACACACACACACACACACACACACACACACACACACACTCTGCATGCTTAACTACATGCAAATTAGAGGAATATTAATTCATCTTCATCATATCTTTAGGGTACTGGATGTCAGAAAAAAAAACAGAAGAAGGTTACAGGACATTTATGTAACTTAATCAAATTAGAATACAACTTCCTGGTTTGAGTAAGATGCAACACAAAAACAAAATCTAAGGCTACATGCCATTTTGGAAAGAGATGAAAAAGTAACTTGAACTATGAAAAAGGTAAAGACTCCTTGTGTATTGCATCTTTTTCCAGTGGTTTACTCCTACTCTTGCCTGAGCAAGGTAAGATGTTTTTACATGTTGGTGTTTTGCCAAATGTCAATGGTTCTACAGTAGTGTATACTAGGCTAATGACCACTACAGTATTTATAAGCCTAGCCAAGCATTCCAATTTTATTCTACAAGTTTATGTCCCTTAGAGGTTAAGAGGCATACATAAGCTAGGGCAAGACTTACAGGCTGCCTCTGTCCATTGCAGACACAGGTGCTAGATCTGTGGTGTATTTCCAGTTTCCCATTCACTGGATTAGGTTTCTCTTGAATAGTTAGGGAAGAGCTCTGCTCCACATGGATGGGAAGCCTGTTTCAGAGAAGGGTAATTCTCTTAGGCACATACCTGTCCCTCCAACATGTCCTATTTATATTATAACAAATTTTAAATACTTAGATTGAATAATTCTGATGCTATTCATTTTGCAGATATGCAAAAGGTCCCTCAGAGTGGGATCCAAGGATGTATGCCATACATAGATTGCCCTCCACAGTATGTAGGAAACAGAGTATAGGGATAGGGCTTTGAGGTGATCTGCATAGGACATGCTGTTTATGCTCTGTATTCTTTTTGTGATGAACCTCTGTGGATGTTCCACTTGTCGCATGTGACTTATTAAATACATACAGAGGGAAGCATTCTCCTCAGTGATGGGCCTGATGAGGGCCAAATGCAGTGGAGTGATGACTTCCTTGGACCTAGATGACATACCTTTGTTTATAAGTTGAGCAACATAGAATTATTTCCTTACTCCAGGTTACTATTTACATATGCACCTAACTCCCTGAATACTTGTTCTACTCTTAGGGATGGTTTATCGATGAGGTAGTTTCTCAAAGTGGTAACTTCCCAAAGGTTACTATTATGCATTTCTTGGCAATGAGATTTAAGGCATGGCTTTGGCACTGGCCAGTTATCTGTGCTAGTCTTTTCTGTAGGAAGTTAATGTCTTGGGGGGGAATTCTAGTTTGCAGTCATTTGAAACATGGTCAGCCAAAGACCCTTGACATTGCCTTGCCAAAAAAAAAAAAAAAAAGAACCAGCACAGAGCTCTGAGGAACTTTGCTAATGACTGGAATCTTTGTGGAGGTGGTCTCCCCATTCTGATTTCCTGGAGCCTATCTGAGAACCTGCTGACTAAGGGTTTATGCCTATATCTGTGAGTTTGTTATAATGCCTGAATGATAGAATTGTATCAAATTCCTTAGCCGGGACAAGGTAGACAGTATGAACCTTTCTGCCCTCATCCATTGCCTTGGTGTCCAACTCAAGGAAGTTCTCCTGGCTGAGTAAGCATGATCTGCCCTTGATGAAACCAAACTGTCTTGAGTCCAGTATTTGAAGGTTTTCTATGCCCTTATTAAGCATTTCCATAAAAATTATTTCCATGGCTATGCATATGAGACTAGTAATACTGATGGCTTTGTAGCTCCTGTGGTCCATTGATGGCCTGTCCTTGTGCAGAGAGATGACACACAGAGTATGTGGCACAAAGCTTGTCTGGAGGCTATGGTTAAACAGTGACTCCATTGGTCTTGACAGGTCATGTTTCAGGCTATTTAGGAGGCATCCTGGGATATTATTGGGGCCCATCGAAGTAGTGTTTATGTCCTTTATAGGATGCATCTAGGACCTGCCTCCTATTGAACATGGGGCGGGGGTGTTTGATGGTATTTCCTGGGGGAACCTGGGGGAGAGAGGGGATAAAATTGATGCATATTTTGTTGGCTATCAGATTTCCTATATCTTCTAGCTCCATGTAGGAGGCAGTATTTACAATCAGTTCTGCACACATTGCTGTGTGTTGACTTTGAGATTTTGAATATAGCTAAAAATGCCTTATGGTGGTCCTTTGTCTAGTTGGCTATTTTTACCTCAAATTTACTTTAGTAGACTTAATTTGCCCTCTTAGTTGCTTGTCTAGATTGATGAGAGTGTTTTTATCAAGCTGGGAATAACACTTCCTAATCCCAGCTATTTCTGATAGAGTATTCTGTAGGAAATTGTTTAAACCTACCAGCTCATTACAATCCCCAAACATGTTCTCAGTTGTCTCTTTATATCACATCATACCTTCTACATTTGCTATCTACCTGAAGAAAAAATAAAAATTCTTTGAAGTATTCCTGGGGTTTAACAATACCTTCTCAAACACTTCCAACCAAAAATCCTAAACCTTCTGGATTTTGCTTCATACTTGGGAACCATTCATATGTCCTCCCTTAGCTTCCTTGTAAATTGATTTTCTGGTATCTCTTTCCAATCTTTTCTAACCTTGTCTGATTGATACGTATAATTGTCATGCAATATTTTATATACCTTACTAATTATCACCCTTTTCACAGTAGCTTATGTTGGTTGTAATTAGTAGGGGATGGAATGGTAAATTCTAGTGTGTAGGTTTTAGTGTGAAGTATTACAATTATTTCAAGCCTGTAATAATTATTGAAAAAAAAATTGTATTAATGAAAATGTTCTGTATTATTAAGAACTGGGGGTTGCCTTTTAAATGTAAATAATTTAATATGATAGCCTTATGAATATTACCTTTGGCAGAAAACTGGATTTATGGGAAGAAAAATATACACAGGCCAGTTTATAAACACCTTTATTAACTTCATAGCAGCATGGATAAACATATAATTATAAAAGAGAAAACAAACCATTATGGAAAAAGTTTCTTTTTCATGTATTGCATCTGTGGTTTCTTTCTTAATAGTTATTATTCAGTTTAGCATTACCTAGATTGCTCAAGTCATGCCTTCCATGAAATTTTACTCAAGTCATGCCTTCCATGAAATTTCACTCATCCTCCTGAATATTATTCTGCATAAATTGTTCACACAGATTCCATTAATTTCTATGCAGTTTGCTCCTTCCCTTTTCTAAAGATCCATCTTCAAATTCATGTAGCTCCCTTGCAATATTCAATAAATCTGTTGTGGTTGGTTTAATTTCTGATTTACATTTTCTAGTAATTTTCAGTAGCCAACATCATTAAACTTAGGCCTTACTATGTTTAGGCAATTCAGTTTCTATATCCCAGCTCAAAAGAAACATTTCATAAGATACAATATTTTTCTCAGTCAACATTTCTGACAAAATCTACCTTCCTGTTGCATTCCCCAAAACTTGATCTGAAGACTCTCTCTCTTTCCAATCACATCTTCAATAACTGCTGTCTACCCATGGAAAAATTCTCTGTAGTCTCCTTGAAGTGTATAATGTCTTTGCAAACACGTCCTTGCAAAAATCCCAAAACCTTCTTGATGATGTTGCATACATGGAAGCAATACATACATCCTCCCTTTGTTCTTTTGCATATCAGCATTCCATTCTCATTTCTCAGTCTTTTCTAACTTCTTCAGATTGATTCTTATAGTTATGCATTATTTTATATGTCTTACTAATTATCCCTTTTTTACTGTAGCTTCTGTTCTAGACTCAACTATAAATTCAACCAGAACAGGTCTTTTATTTAACACTCCCATATTCTTTTCCCTTTGCCAGTACTCTACCAATCTCTGGTAGGGGAGGCAATCTCCAACCCACAGCCCAAACTTCTGCTTGGCCTTGTCCCACCCTATAGACAGTTATTTGCTCTCAATAAATTGTTTTTTTTGCTAAATTTCTACAGTACATTCCAGCTCCCTCTTGCCTCTCTTTTATGTCCTTACATTGCAGTAATTCCTATTGGTAAAACCTACATTATACATTCCCATGGTGGCTTATTTCTCAAAATACTTTCTGCTACTTTGTAAATATATTTTGTATGGTTGTTATTGCACCCAAAGTCCTCCTCTTGTCTTAGTTCATGAACTTCCTCCTTGTTAAAACATAATTTCTTTCCACTTTGACTTGTAGTCTTCTACTTGTGTTAGATATGTGAATCTTAAATGTGTAGCTATAAAGTATGCAAAACTGGTAATCTTAAACCACCTAGTCCTTGGTGAAAACATAACTTATCCCACTTAACTGTCACCGTCTTTCACTCTCAAATAAATTCCTTTGATTATTAATGGTCAACAACTTCTCCTCTAGTTGATAACAACATGCCTGATCTGTGTATAATACAAAAGGGACTAAAATATTTTACTGCTTGTAACCTTCTATCGATATTCCTAGTCAAGAGTTTCCAGCTTCTCAATTTTTGCATTATCTTTTGTCTAGTGTCTTCTTACTGAACCTTGCTTTTCATAATAAAACAATTTTAGTCTAAATCCCTAAATACTTCATCTTATCATATCCTCATAAATATGGGTGCTGCAAAACCACAGTTTACTACTATAGTGTTTGCTTTATTCTCATTTATTGTATATCCTGAAAAAAAAACTAAAACTGTGTCAAAACATTCCATAATACTAAAATAACATTTTCTGGATATAATAAATACAAAATAATATAATCTACAAATAAAGCTTTTTTTTCTTTTTCTAACACCTTTACTTTAATTTGAAAAATATTATTAAATTTTATAGAACAAGAATATGATTCACAGTGTCATAGAAAACTAAACATACATTATTGATTAACAACACTGTGAAAACTGGTAGAGATGGGTGAAGGCTGCCAGCCTAGTCAAATAGAATTTGGTACATAATTCTGTCATTTGTAAATATGAATGTTGAATTACAGTCTTGTTTTCTTAAATGAAAGAATATGCTGTGAAATGTTGAACTTACAACAATGTAGCAACATTGTACTCTGCTATAAAGAAAGCTAAGTCAAGCATTTCTTGTCTGTCCTTTGAAATTAAAATTATTTCATGTCTGTCCCTTTGAAGTTAGAATTTGGAGTCGATGAGTCTGGAGTGAACCATCCTGCCTATTGTTTGCATCTATATTATATTATCGTGCGATGAAAATAGCGAATGCTATTTAATCGTACTGATAATATCTAAACAACAAAATATCGAACAAACGGAACAGCAAATTTTTTCCCAGGGAAAAAATTCGCTGCTCAGTATAAAAAAAAAAATTTAAACAAAAATTTAATCCCCCCTACTTAAATATATCAACTCCAAGATCGCACCACAGTGGAGGAAATGGCAAAGTCCTGAAGACAGCCCACTAAAATTTTTCCCTGGGAAAAAATTAGATGTTCAGTGACTTCGCTATTTTGCCATTTCGACAGTATCAGATTGACTAAATAGCATTCACTATTTAGTCCATTCGATACTGTCATATAGACCCTATTGTTCTAACTTAGGGAATAATTACTAGAGTTTACATGTGGAATGTTTTTTATTGATATAGTTTCCTGCAGTTGCAAGATAACAAGAATGTAGTATCTGTCAGCCTGGGAACCCCAGGAAAGTGTGAAATGATGTAATGGGAATCAGGACTGAAAATAGCAATTTAAACAGAGAGAATCAGAAGGCATTAAGCATTTTTGTCTTGACTATCCAACTCACAGCACTGCCTGTTATCTTATGTAAGTTATCTTAGACTTGTGTTTTCTTTTAGAAATAGCTAGAAACTAGAAAGATTAGAATAAGTGTTTTTCTGTGATGTCTGAACTGTACTACTGAATTATTTTAAGTATTTCTCTGTGATCTCCGAACTCTTGACTAGCACTGCGTAGTAAGAAGTATTATCTTGTGTTTTTATTGTTTATTATTAAATATTTTAAAATCCTTTTAACTGTGGCTGTTTTGTGCAGAGATAATTTAAGCTCTAGAGTATATTGCATATTTATAGAGTTTACTGTCCAAGTCACTCTAAATAAGCCTTGACTGTTTAGTCACAACTAGCAATAGGATAATAATATTGCACAGTAATAATTGGACACCCGTTCAAGGGCCTTTGAGTAGCTTATAAGTATTAGTGGGTCTTGGCAAGTGGAGCTACTGTATAGTCTGGGAGAAAGGGGCACAGTTGGAGAAACTGTGCCAGCCTTACCCAGGAGTGTTTGTGTGGTTGTATAAACTCTTCTCAAAGTGCATGTGCATTTGTGTGTGTCAGTTACTTGGGCAGGGACATGAAGCATTGGTTGGACAGAGAGGGTACTAGAGGTTTTAGCTTGCCCACAAAGCTGAGATCTGGACCCTATAGCTGTGCCAGTGGGGAGTCTTATTGGGGACCTGGAGAGCAAGGGAGCGACCAGCCCCAGACTGACTGTGATCTTGGTGTGCTCTTAAGGGAAATTGCACTTTACTGTGTGTATTTGTTATCCTTTCCTCATATATGAGACGCCCTCTCTCATGTTAGTGGTGAGGATTGAGGCTCCTTGATTGCTGGGCCAGGGAACAGGTGTCACATTTGTGGTGGCAGTGGTTGGGATATCCTCATATTTGTGGTTTGGCAGCAGTGGGATATCCACATCACATACTAATTAGTTGGCAAATACTAATTGGCTTGTAGTGCTGTGGGTAGAGTGAATTCCTGTAGCTTGTGTACAGTGAGCTTTGAAGGTGTTTTGCACTCAGCCATGCAGTGAATTCTCAGAGTTCAGATCACAATTGTTTTATTTCTTTTGTTAGCTTAGTTAGTCAGGGTGAGCAGACAGCATGTCAGCAGAGCAGTATGGAAAGCTGACAAGGAGCCAGCTGGCGGAGATGTGCCAGGCTGAGGGACTGATGCATGGAAACCCAACTAAGGCAGACCTGATTGCAGCCTTGGTTACAACTGCATCAGAAAACAGCAACCAGGAGGACAATCAGACTGGCAGTGGAGATATAATATCCTTGGAGAATGGACAGTTCAACCTTTCTGCAGTGGACTTAAAAATCCAGCTGGAGCTAAAGAGACTTGAGTTGGAGGCCAGGCGTGTGGAATTAGAAGCAGCTGAAAGACTGAGGCATCTAGAGAGTGAGAAGAATGAGAAACTGCTACACCTAAATGAGAGGCAGAGGCAGCATGAGAAGTAGATGCTGACTCTTCGCCAGAGTCATGGAGGTAATGGGGAAGGGAGTAACTGGACCCCAGAAGCACAAAAGGTCAGTAAATTTCTTCCACAGTTTAAAGAGGGGGATAATTTTGATAGTTTCATTCATATGTTTGAGAGGGTATGTAAACAGTATGAAGTTGACCAAGGGCTCTGGGTATGGTTCCTGACCCCCTTGCCCCATGGTAAAGCTGTAACTGTATTATCTAAAATGTCTGATGTTGAATGTTTTGATTATACTGCTGTAAAAAAATTGTCTATTAGAGTTTTTTAAACTAACACCTGAAACATATAGGAAAAAGTTTCATGAACATAGATGCAAGGCAGATGAAAGTGTGGGTGAATATGTTGCTGAATTGAGCACTTATTTCCATAAGTGGGTGAGTGGATGTCAGGTCACCACTTTTGAAGGGCTGGCAGACCTTTTGGTGAGGGAACAAGCCCTGAGCACTTTGCCTGAGGACATGAGAATCTGGTTAGCTGATGGACAATGTGCTATTTCAAATGAATTGGGGAAGAAGGGAGACCTATACCTGGCAAGTAGGACAGCCCTGCATGGGAAGTGGACCCCCAGTACTGCTCATGGGTCTAAAGGAACTCATGGTGGGCAGCACAGACTACCACAACAGAATCTGCCAGTAGCAGGGGCAAGCCACTAGTCCAGGTACATGTCCAGGGGCTAGGGTTAAATGTCTTGAATGCAACCAGTGGGGCCATGTGGTATACAGGTGTCCATGGAGGCAAGGTGGGGAACAAATGTTGAGGGAGCCAGTAAGTGGGAAAGACAAAATGCCAATAGTAGGTTGTCTTGAGACAACAGGGGTACCAAACTACCATCCGGCAGATGTCCTGATATAGAAGGATTTGGATGAGGCAGTACCATGTGCTTATGCAATTACACACAGTCAGGCTAGGAGACAAGCATATGGGTCTGGTAGCCTGGGGAATACCCAGACAGACTGCAATCTTGCAGCCAAGACTGGTGAGGTGGTTACTTCAGGGAGGGAGCTACTCTGTAGCAGTGTAACTGAATGTGAGCCACAGCTGCTTTTGGGTACTGATGTTCCCTTGGACAGAGTGACTGCAAAGGTAGAGGTGAGTAGTAGTACCCAGGCTGACAGTGAGGCACCACTGTCAGAGGATGCCAGACTTCCTGTGGAAGGAGAGCTGGGAAGGGTTACAAGGAGAGATTTGAGACAGGCTCAGCTCTCAGACCCTACATTGCAAGGCCTGAGGCAGGTAGCTAGAGAGGCACCTGATTCTCAAGGAAAGGGGAAATCTGTATACTGGGACAAAGGGTTACTATACAGAGAGTGGACCCCTGAGGGAGGGCTAGAAGATGAGAGAGTACAGCAGTTGGTAGTGCCTGGAGCCTACCATCTGGTGCTTCTAGCCATAGCCCATGATATTCCCTTTGCAGTTCATATGGGCATAAAACATACAAAGAGGTGTATTATGCAGAACTTTTATTGGCCTGGAATTGCCAGAGATGTAACAGGGTACTTTAGGACCTGTGAGCAGTGCCAAAAGGTAGGCAAGGCAGGAGACAAGGTGAGAGCTCCTTAGATGCCTTTGCCTGTGATTGAGGAGCCATTTCAGAGGGTAGCTATGGATATTGTGGGTCATTGAGTACCCCAAGTTCCACAAGGAAAAAGTATATCCTAGTGGTAGTGCATTATACTACATGATACCCTGAGGCAGTGGTTTTGTCCTTCATTGAGGCAGGGAAGGTGGCAAATGCTTTGTTAGAGATTTTCAGCAGGGTAGGTTTCCCAAAAGAAATACTGACTGACAGAGGTGCCAATTTCATGTCAGACCTGCTGGCTTGTCTGTGGAAGTCCTGTGGGGTGAAGCACATGAAGACCACCCCCTACCATCCCCAAACTAATGGTCTTGTTGAGAGGTTAAACTATATAATCAAGTCCATGCTACGGGCATTTGCAGATCAGTTTAAGAGGGAGTGGGAAAAATATTTGCCCCATCTGTTGTTTGCTTACAGAGAGGTTTCCCAGGAATCCACAGGTTTTTCACCCTTTGAGTTGCTGTATGGGCATAGGGTGAGGGGATCTCTAGATTTCATTCAAGACGAGAAGGCAGGTGAGTGCAAGTTTTACGAGGAGTCTGTTGTGGCATCCATCCTAAACCTCAGGACAAGGCTCAGTGAATACATGGGCTTCGCCCAGGAGAACCTGGCAGAAACCAAACAACAGAAAAGGGTGTGGTATGACAAGAATTCTTGAGCTAGAGTGTATGCTGTGGGGCAGCAGGTAATGGTTCTCATTCCTGTCAGGCACAACAAGCTTCAAGCAGCTTGGGAGGGTCCGTACAAGGTGATAAGAAAGGTAAATTATGTTAACTATATGGTGGAACTGCTAGGCAGAAGGCAGGGGCACAAATTGTACCATGTTAACATGATGAAACCTTACTATGATAGGGAGGACCTTGTGCTGAGCATTTGCAGTGGATTGCAGGAGGAGTCTGAGGGAGATCTGAGGACTGATCTTCTCAGTGAGGCTTGGGCTGACACCTCAATGGAAGGGGTAGCAATGTCCCAGCAGCTATCTCCTACTCAGGTTTGAGAAATCCGAACAGTGTTGCAGGAATTTGGGGACATGTTCACTAGGAAACCAGGATGCACCCACCTGGTGCAGCACCAGGTGGATACAGGACCCAAAAGGCCTATTAGGCAGGCCCCTTATAGAGTGCCTAAGGGAGTGAAACAGACTCTGAGGGAGGAGGTACAGGAGATGTTGGAACTAGGGGTGATTTAAGTGTCCAACAGTCCCTGGGCCTCCCCAGTGGTGCTGGTGCCAAAGAAGGATGACAGCACCAGGTTCTGTGTGCACTACAGGAAATTAAATAGTCACACAGAGTCAGATGCTTACTCCATGCCTAGGACAGATGAGGCCCTAGAGCAGCTGGGTGGGGCTAAGTATCTTACAACCATTGATCTTACCAAGGGTTACTGGCAGGTGCCCCTGCCTCCCAGTGCTAGAGAGAAGTCAACCTTTGGGACTCCTTTTGGCTTATATGAGTTCACAAAGATGCCCTATGGGATGAAGAATGCCCCAACAGCTTTCCAGAGGCTGGTAGATCATATCCTAGCAGGAGCAGGAGGGGTTGCCCTTGCTTACCTAGATGATATTGCCATCTACAGCCATTCCCGGCCAGAGCACCTTCATCATGTCAGGGAGGTGCTGGGCAGACTACAGAGAGCAGGGTTGACCATTAAGCTGAGCAAATGTCAGGTGGGTATGGCAGAGGTCTCCTATCTAGGACATAGAGTGAGGAGTGATAAGATAAGGCTAGAACCTGCCAAAGTGGAAGCCATTCAGGCATGGCCTGCACTTATTACTATAAAAGCAGGTGAGGGTATTTTTAGGGACATTAGGGTACTACAGAAAGTTTGTCCCCAGTTATAGTACAGTAGCTGCTTCCCCTCACAGACCTGACAAGGAAGAACAGGCCAGATAAGGTAGTATGGACACCAGCATGTGAGCAGGCATTCCAGAAGCTTAAAGAAGCTTTGGGAAGACCCCCTGTGTTAGCCAGTCCAGATTACAGCAAAGAATTGTGCAGGTGGATGCTTCGAACCATGGGGTGGGGGTTGTACTTAGCCAGATTTCTTCAAAGGGGGAAGAGCACCCAGTGGTTTATCTCAGTTGTAGGCTCCAACCCAGGGAGGAATGCTATGCAGCTGTAGAACAGGAATGTCTAGCCATAGTGTGGGCACTGCAGAAACTTCACCCTTATCTGTATGGAAGAAAATTCACTGTTATGACAGATCACAACCCTCTAACATGGTTAAACAGAGCCAGCCAGCAAAATGCCAAGTTGCTAAGATGGAGCCTGGGGTTGCAAGCATATATGTCAGTGCAGCACCACAGTGGGATTAGCAATGCCAATGCAGATGGGCTCCCAAGACAGGGAATGGGGTAAGGTATACTCAGATAGACCTAACTCTCTCAAGCAGAGTTTCTCAAGAGTCACTTGAAAAACTAGCTTGAGATCTCTGGGGTGGGGGGGAATGTGAAGACTGTTAGAGATAGGTGAAGGCTGCCAGCCTAGTCAAATAGAATTTGGTACATAATTATGTCATTTGTAAATATGAATGTTGAATTACAGACTTGTTGTTTTAAATGAAAGAATATGCTGTGGAATGTTGAACTTAAAACAATGTAGCAACATTGCCCTCTGCTGTAAAGAAAGCTAGGTCAAGCGTTTCTTGTCTGTCCTTTGAAATTAAAATTATTTCATGTCTGTCCCTTTAAAGTTAGAATTTGTAGTCAATGAGTCTGGAGTGAAGCATCCTGCCTATTGTTTTAACTTAAGGAATAATTACTAGAGTTTACATGTGGAATGTATTTTAATGATGTAGTTTCCTGCAGGTGGAAGATAACAAGAATGTAGTATCTGTCAGCCCGGGAACCCCAGGAAAGTGTGAAATGATGTAATGGAATCAGGACTGAAAATAGCAATTTAAACAGAGAGAATCAGAAGACATTAAGCATTTTTGTCTTCACTATCCAACTCATAGCACTGCCTGTTGTCTTATGTAAGTTATATTGGACTTGTTTTCTTTTAGAAATAGCTAGAAACTAGAACGATTAGACTAAGTGTTTTTCTGTGATGTCAGAACTGTACTACTGAATTATTTTAAGTATTTCTCTGTGATCTCTGAACTCTTGATTAGCACTGTGTAGTAAGAAGCATTATCTTGTGTTTTTATTTATTATTAAATATTTTAAAACCCGTTTAACTGCGGCTGTTTTGTGTAGAGATAATTTATGCTCTAGAGTACATTGCATATTTATAGAGTTTACTGTCCAAGTCACTCTAAATAAGCATTGACTGTTTAGTCACAACTACCAAGTGAATAATAATATTGCACAGTAATAATTGGACACCCTTTTAAGGGCCTTTGAGCAGCTGATAAGTATTAGTGGGTAGTGGCAAGTGGAACTACCATATAGTCTGGGAGAAAGGGGCACAGCTGGAGAAACTGTGCCAGCCTTCCCCAGGAGTGTATGTGTGGTTGTATAAACTCTTCTCAAAGTGCATGTGTGTGTGTGTGTGTGTGTGTGTGTGTGTGTGTGTGTGTGTCAGCTACTTGGGCAGGGATATGAAGCACTGGTTGGACAGGGAGGGTGCTAGAGGTTTTAGCTTGCCCACTAAGCTGAGAGCTGGACCCTATAGCTGTGCCAGTGGGGAGTCTTATTGGGGACCTGGAGAGCAAAGGAGCGACCAGTCCCAGACTGACTGTGATCTCTGTGTGCTCTTAAGGGAAATTGCACTTTACTGTGTGTATTTGTTATCCTTTCCTCATATATGAGAAATGGTGAGGATTGAGGCTTCTTGATTGCTGGACCAGGGCATGGGTGTCACATATAACAATATAAAAATACATAAAAACAACAAAACAAACTATTTACATGAGTGCCTAAATTAATATAATCAAGAAAATGTTTTCAAAGTATAATATGTGATCAGAGTCATCTCTCTCTGTATTATTTCCACGACTTTTTGCCAGGAGTTGTAATAAGAAGTGGTCTTTTCTGTTCTTTTCCTGATAGCTGTTAATTCCATCTGAGATACAGACAATGCAATGATTCTGAAATCTGTAAAAGTTGGAGATGTTTCACTCTTCCAGTTTAATTTGTTTGCCTTGCAAGCAATGGCTAGAAGGATCCATAGAAGTAAAAACTTTGCTCTAGAGACACATTGTGGAATGGGAGCATTAAACAAAATTAAAAATGTTGATGACTGAAACTTATCATTAAAAACTGTTTGTAAAAAATGGTTTACCTTATCCCAAAATGTTTTAAGCAGTTGACAATCAAAAACATGTGTTGTCAGTCTGCCTTTAATTTTGCTTTACATCTCTAGCAGTGATTTTCTTGCTTAAACATTAATTCCACCTGTATGGTGTCAGAAAAGACCTTTGACAGGAAAGTACATTTAGAAGCAAGTATTAATCTTTTCACATTATCATTAGGAGTTTGGTTAATTATTTTATAATAATCCCAAAAGTTTTCTTTATAATATATTTCAGTGCTTTTAATAATTTTATAAATTTTTCATAAAGAACATTTTCCTTGGACAGTATGATTTGTTAAGTAAATGAGATATTCAACAAATTTAGGGACACTTTGTCTACTAGTTGGACTTATTAACTCTAATCTATTTATAACATATTGCCTTAGATGTTGTATTGCTAGCCACATATTACTGTCCAGATTAAAGTTATTTTCAACTTGCTCCATTGATAAACGTTTACCAGTATGTAACAGTTGATGCCAGTAGATTAGCTCCTTTTCTCTAAGAATTTTGATTATGGCCACATCAAAAGTATTCATATAATCTTGAGTACTGGCAATGGGATATAACAAAAATATCCAGGCCTTGATATCTGGATTCTTGTTTACATAATTATTGCATAATTTAATGCATCTGTTATAAATTTAGAACTTATATATGTCTTTTTATCAAAAACTGTATATTCTCTCACCATTCTGAGGAAATCATTGTATACCAACTCTATGTATTGCAGTGACATTGAATGACTTAACCAAGTACTTTCATGTATTTGTTTCCATCTAGCTGAATAAGAGATGTTTAGCTACAAGGATAAGGTCTTTATGACAGATGATAATGCATAAACCTCTATATCTGGAAGAGTTATGTCCCCCACTACCCAATCACTCAAGTGATGATTAATAGCTATTCTGGGTCTACTATTAAATGATAAAAATAGCATTAATCTGTTGAATTGTTTTATATATTGTTTAGGGGGAATAGAGAATGCTTGTATAAAATACAATAGTTTTGAAAAAAGAATAATTTTTATTATGTATAGTCCGTCTTCCACTGTAAAAAAGAATGTGTTCCATTTTTATATGAAACTTTTTATATGATTTTAAATATTTTTATAATTAGCAGTTAATGTTTCATTTGAATCTTTGGTTAATATGACCCCTAAGTATTGTATTTTGTCAGGGGTAAGATATTGAGAACATTTCTTATTTAAATTATTTTCATTGGTGTTTATTAACAGCAATTTTGTTCTATTTTCATTGAATTTAAGACCAGAAAGATACTGACAATAATCAGTTTCAGCAAAGCAGATAATGAGCTTACATTGTCATTTAGAGTTAACAAAATGTCATCAGCAAATAGTTGAACCTTCATTTCCCGATTATTCCCAACCACTATACCTTTACTGTTTGTATTCATTCTAATATAGTATGCAAAGGGCTCTATGAGCAAAGCAAACAAACTAGATAAAGGGCATCCTTGCTCTGTGCCCTTAGTAATTGACATAGGAGTAGAAAAACATGACCCAATCTTAACATAGGCTAAAGACCTCTCATAAAGTGATTTTAATAATTGAGTAAACTTATGTGAGAATCTGTAATTTTCTAGAGCTAGGATTAGATAATTCCAATTAACTAAATGAAAAGCATTCTTTGTATCTAGACTCACTAAGGTCATATTCCTCTTTGTAAGATTTATATTGTCAATCAAAAAAGTATTATTTTACTGTTATCATAAATGCTCCTGTCCTTTATGAAGCCTGTTTGATCTTTATCTACTAATTCTATCTGCATGAATCGACATGAACAATTTGTAATCAACATTCAAAAGGGATATAGGTCTATAAGAGGAACATTCATTTCATATTTCAGAATAGGAGAAATTACTGTATACTTCCAAGAAGGAGGTATAGCTATGCCTTCTGTTACTAAATTGAACACTCTTAAGAACAAACCTGCAGCTTCCTTAGGAATTTAAACATCTTGGGAATATTATCTATACAAGGTGCTTTTTTAAGTTTTAGCCTATTAATTTGGGATTTAAGTTCAGTCATACTTATTTGTTTATCAATTAACTTATACTAATCCTGTAATTTAAATGTAATGTTTGTCTTAAGAAAAGAACTTATTATATTTTGTGGCTCTAGTTCAGCACTTTGCAAGTTAATATGATGATAATGTATTTAAATGCTTCCAGTATTCCTTCTAAATCTGACACTTTCTTCCTCATGTCTGGTATAATACTTCCTTTGTCTGATTTTATTTTATTGTCTTTTTAGTTCTATTTGCTATTCTCTTCTGATTTCTAGGGTTCATCAAATAAGAAACAAATCTAGTCTTCTCTAGATCAATCATAGTTTTGTGATGCAATATTTCTAAATATTTTTTATTCTTCTCTTCTAGTTCATTAGTTAAGTGCTTCATCCCTTTTTGAATGTTAAGATTTAAGCTGTCAATGCTGGTTTGCAGTTCCTCCAAATCTTTATTTCATTGCTTTCTCTAATTATTATACCATGCTAAAGTTTTGCCATGCAAGTAAGACTTCAGTGAGTCCCATATATATATAGTTTCACTTCAGTATCTAGAAATACTGAAACACCGAAGCTCTAATGGCCGAGAGCAGAACGCCAAAGTTTCAGTATTTCAAAATATTGAAGCAGCGCTAAAAACAAAATTAAAATTAAGAAAAGTACTGTTTCTACAGGGGGCAAGCCGGTTGCACTACCCCTCACTTAAATATACCCTCCCTTGTCCCCCTCTGTTTGTTTCTGGCGAGCCATAAATACGAAGATTATTCCTTCTTGATCTATTTTCTAGATCATCAATTTTACAGATAAAAGAAGTGTTTTGTTTTAAGGGAAATTCCACTTGAAGCTCTTGTTTAGTTACTCTGTCCTCTAGGTCATTTAAAGTATCTTCCATACCAGCAATCTGAGTTTTATGTTGCATTATCACTTCTTTCAACAGCTCCATTCACTTTGTATTCTCCTGTTTAAAAGAATCCAGCTTACTCTCCATTTTATCAGTTTTTTATAGATAAATATTTCATAGTGGAAAGCAAGGCTTATAGTTCCTTCTTCATTGACTGGTCCTGCACACTACTTTTGGAGTAACTGATATTGAAAAACTGTCAGTGTCCTTTCTTAGAAGATTTTGACAGAACATTCACAAATAAAGAAAAGATATTCCAGTATAGTCTTTCAAGAACTTTAAGAAATATAAATACATGGGTCTGATAAATTAACTGGTCTTGGTTTTTAAAATTTTCTGTCAGAAATGCACATTAGATAGCAGAGCTAAGGGAAAGTGCTGTTAAGCAGCCAGCATCGTTGCCACTCCCCTTAAACACTTTTACTAAATTATCACTTGTGACATAGGCAAACTTACATTTATATAAAAGTAATCAAAACATATTAACAAGTTCATATTTACAAATGTTATATAATTCATATATTGTTGTAAATTATATAAATATAAAATAAATAAATATTAAATCAATATTACATAAATTGCTCATTTCCTACCATCTCTTAAACCTCATTCCTCCTCAAAACATAGTTTTTCTGCATGTATTGTTACCACAGTTTCCATTTGTTTTTACTTATACCTTTTTACTTATACCTTTTTGTAAAGATTCACTTTCACGTTCTTTTATCTCTGCTACAATATTCACTACTTCAAGTATAGTTGGTTTAGATTTTTATTTCCATTTTCTAATAATTTCTTTTTTGGCAGCAACTAGAATTAAACTTAACAAGGCCTTACTATGGTTAGGAAATTTAGATCTTGTATCCCAGCTAAAAAAAAAATAAATAAATTCCTTTTTTTATTTTTTATTTTATTTATTTAACATTTGTTGACCGGGAATGTCCGACTAGGTTCCACAGAGCCTGTTTTCAGCGGAGGCCCGGGGAGAAATGCTCCAGATGCATGTCTTTGGAATGTGGGAGGAAACCGGAGTACCCGGAGGAAACCCACGCGAACACAGGGAGAACATGCAAACTCCACACAGAAGGCACCCCAGCCGGGAATCGAACCAGAGAACCTCTTGCTGTGAGGTGACAATGTTAACCACTGCACCACTGTGCCGCCCTTAGTTACTCCTTATTCCTTTGCTTGCTTAGTATTCCTGACAGAGTGCTCTGTAGGGAATTTTTAAAGTCTGCCAACGCACTATACTCCAAGAACATATGTTCCCAGGTACCCTTTTCTTCCCCGTTAAGCCTCCATCGTTTGCCATCTACTTGAGGAAAAATTCAGTGGAGCCTGCTTAGGGTGTAAAATTATCTGTGCAAACACTTCCAGGCAAAAATCCTAAATCTTCTACATTGTGTTGCATATTTGGAAGTCATAAACATGTCTTCCTATTGTTTATTTGTGAATTGTATATATAATCTCTCTTCCCAATCTCTTCTGACCTCTTCTTATTGATTCCTGTAGTTATCATGCATGATTTTATATGCTATACTAATTATCCCTTTTTAAACAGCAGCTTCTGTTCTAGATTCAATTAAAACTCAGCCAATGTATGACTTTCATTTATGATTCTCCTTATCCCTTTCTCTTTGTCTATATTTTAAACCTCTTGAATCAGAGACAACATGGGATATATGTAAATTACCCTTTAAGGATAGCAGGTGTTTCAGCTAAATGGCAATTCTGAATGTCCATGACTTTTTTCTTTTACTTTTAAGTCTTTTTATGGACAATTTCAGGCCAATACAGATAAACCCCTCTAGCTGTGGACATGCATATTTCTGCCTTCTTATGACATCATCAGCACAACATAAGAGGAATGTTTGACTTTTGGAAACACAGGGTAGTCATACCCAACTGCTATCCATAAACCAAAGGGTGTCTACAAAATATCCCAACTAACAAATTAAAACAATGTTTAAAAAGGTCACACAGGAAAATCTTAAAGGGTAATTTACATATATCCCATGCTGCCTCTGATTCAAGAGGTTTAAGGTATCACACAGTGAAGATTCTAGCTTTGCTAGATTTTTCTTTTTGTATTTTTAACCAATTGGTTTTCCCGTGTGACCTTTTTAAACATTGTTTTAGTTTGTTAGTTGGGATATTTTGTAGACACCCTCTGGTTTATGGATATCAGTTGAGTATGACTGCCCTGTGTTTCCAACAGTCAAACATTCTTCTCATGTTGTGCTGATGATGTCATAAGAAGGCAAAAGCATGCATGTCCACAGCTAGAGGGGTTTGGCTTTAGTGGCATGAAATTGTCCATAAAAAGACTTGAAAGTAAAAGTAAAAGAAAAAAGTTATGGACTTTCAAAATTGCCATTTAGTTGAAACACCTGATATCCTTAAAGGGTAATTTACATATATCCCATGCTGTCTCTGATTCAAGAGGTTTAAGGTATAACACAGTGTGCTAGAATTTTCATTTTTTTTTACCAATTGGTTTTCCTGTGTGACCTTTTTAAACATTGTTTTAGTTTGTCTATATTTTGATATTATTCTCTGATAGAGAATGCGGCCACTATCCTGTAAACCAAATGTCTTCCTGGTCTCTTTTCATTTTAATACCTTTCCATCTCTAATTATTTATTACCAATACATTAGTTCCTTTGCCAGCTTCCTCTAGTAAATTCCATTCCCCTCTTGCCTTTTCTCTGTACCCCTAGTTGCAGTCATCCCTATCAGCAGAATCTCCTTTCTCCATTCCTGTGTTTGCTTAGTTCTTAGTATACTTTCTGCTACTTTATGAATATAGCATTCTGTATGACTGTTGTTATTCTCCTTGAGGATCTTCATCCAAAATCCTATTCTTTCCTTATTTCTTGAATTACCCCCATCTCATCATCTTCCCTTTCCACTTTGAATTGTAGATTTCTGCTTGTGTTGTATATAGGAGTCTTAACTGTGTAGCTCTAAAATATCCATCAAATCTGGTAATCCTAAACCTCCTTATTCTGTTGGGAGGATCAGCTTATCACACTTGACTCATGCCTTCTTCTTTTATTTATTTATTTACTTACTTATTTTATTGGGTTCTGTAAGACAGTCTTTTGGCTCTGCAGACAAGTGCTGAAGTCAAGCACTTCAGTATGGAAGGATCTTATTTTCATTTATTTTTCCCAGCTTCTGTAAGAAAGCCCTTTGGCTTTCTAGATCTGTGACTGGTAGATAAAAAGACCAACTAATGGTTCTACAATTGCAATTTCATCTGAAATATTAGAAAATAATAATTTTACATGATTTTAGTGTAGTTTCCCCCTCATGCATAACATCTGGGGAACCACCATAATTTAATGCACACATATGATCAGTTCACTTCAAACTCTTCCCCTTAGTAGGCCAAGATTACATTATATGACTGATATCTAGCATTTATCTTGATACAGTACAAACTCCACATATATTACAGTTAAGAAAAAAGTACTTTCTACTTTAACATTACTGACATTAAAATCAGTCACTGATAAGATTCCCCACCTCACATTTAAAGTATCTCTAAATACCATACTAAGAAATAAAGATTTTTTTACTCACAGTTATATCTTCAGTTCTTTCATTATTCTTGTAAACATTAATGATAAAGTGGGAATTATACTTTAGAGTCCCCCCTCCCCTAGTTTAACACAGTCCACACATTTCCAGTCTTTTTGTCCCACTTCTAGCATAAACAGATTTCTCATATCCAAACTACATCTTATGGAAATGGCACTTTATAGTTCATCCATTTATTTTAACTTTTGTATGCTCACTGGCCTCCTTCTTCATCATATCAATCAGCCTAGACTAGTTTGTGGTTCAAGTCCAAGCTAATCTTGTTTTTTTTTCAGTTGTCAGCTTCTGACAAATGTCTATTTTTGAATGTTGGTTGTGGGTTGTTTATGTGAAAAGGTATGGATGTTAAGTATTTATTTAATATTTAATACAAGGTTAATATATGGCAGGGAATTTAAAGCCTATGTACTAACCATAGTCATTCACCTTAGATAATTAAGGAATTAAATATTGGCTGCTGGAGCAGAATACTAGGATGAAATTGAAAGTTTGTTATGAATAGCTAAAGATAAGGCAGGCTTGTAAAAAATGAAATGTGAATGAAAGAGATTATGAAACAGTTAAGTGGCATAAACAGTTAAAGCTGGTGACAGTGAATATGATCATTTTGTGTTAGTTCTGTAGATAAGGGGTGATGGGATGAAGTAAGTAAAATGGAAAATAATGTCTCTCTCTGGTGAAAAATAATATATTGAAAATCTTATGGTGCTTATTATCCATTATGGACTTGGAAAAAGCTCCATGTATATTTCTAAAGAAAGTAGACATGTAAAATATCAGTATCTATTCTCTCTTTTTAGGATGTTGACATTGAATTAAAGATAAGAATTTTGAGCAGGGATCACATAGCAGGATAGAATACAAAGTACACGGGAATAAGTAGAAGGCTGTGGATACATAATGTTAGATGAATAAGAGCTTGAGTTTTAATAGGGAACTAAATTATTAGCTAACTGTTCGAGAGTGTGAGTAACTAAGCATGTGGATAAGCATGAGATGTAAGCTAGCTGTAAAACTGGTTACACTATGTATACATTATGTATCCATATTGACCAACTACTGACTTCCACTAGACTGTACTTGGCATAAGTGTCTATGCAATGGTGCTGGAAGGAGTGAAGGCTTAACTTTATATACCAGCTTTGTGAGTGTATACTCTTGGGAGTATTTCCGTTAACAACTTTGCTGTTACTAGAATTTATCTATGTTCAAATAAAGTCTATTATACTTAATTTGAGTTTGCATGTAGTCATTGAATGTTGGTGTGGTATGTATAGGTAGAGGTATAGTTACGTTCAACTTAAGTTTACTCTCTGTAGTTTAGTTTAGTTTATTACGTAGTCACAGAATGTTACTGTAGCAAGTATAGGTATGTTTATTATACTTATTTATTATCTACATGATGCATACCTATCTTATTAAGTTTTACATTACTTTTGTATGTTGATCTGCTACAATTGACATTCTAACTTCAAAACACAGGACATCTTCCACCCTTGTTTTTGCAGTTGCAGAAAGCTGCCTCCTCCTGGGAAGTGGCATTTAAATGGAACTTTTATGCATAGTTTCTAACTTTGTTTATAGTTTACATATTTTTCTTCGTCTGTTTAAAGCAGGTTATAAGATAGTGGAGTATGCTTTATTTAAATAAAAACACTGATAGAGTTAATGAAGGAATGAAGACCAGCAATTGCTTAATTTCAGTTTCTCACATGTACTGGCAGGTGACTTTATTAGACCTTTGTACAAGATGTTTGATATTCATAGTGTTTACCTAATGCTGTTGTAGGTGGTTTGAATATCAAGAACTTTTAGCTCCTGGAAATGATTATCCTGGAATGTGAATGGATTAAAAAGTCCAGTAAAGAGAGACAGGTATTTACTTTGATAAGGCATAAAGGAGTTTTGCAAGAAATGTACTTGAGCCCAGCAGTACATGAATGGTTAAATAGATCAGGATACTGGGTCCCAGCACATGATTCTTACCCTGGAAGGCATATGAGAGGGTTGGATACTTTGCTTAAGAGGGGAACTCACTTGCAGACAGTTGTCCAGTTAACTGTCTGAGAGGTAAGATACGTTTACATTAAAGGCTATATAGAAGATGTTTAATATCAATGCAGAATTTGGATCCTTCTCAAGTATGGTGCAAGGCAACTTGGGAGGGATATTAAGGGAGTGGATTGTTTTCCAAGAAGGAAATGTCTGGATGTCTATTTGTGCAGGTGACTAGAACATTGTATTTAGACTTGGAGAGGTGCTAACAGGACTGAGGTCTTGTACAATCCCTTCACTAGGAAAATATATTAAGAGGTACGTTGGCTTCATGGGTATGCAGGATCTTCACAAGGCTCTTGCATTATCCCCAAGTATATATTCTTGTCATTCCCCCAGGGTTTTTGTCTTACTCCAAGAATGATAAGATAGTTATGTCTAAGGAGAAATTCAGGCTTTATCCTATCTATTAAATATGACCACTCTCCTTTAGTCCTTTGAAAGGAAGACTAATTAAGGAGTATCTTAATGAGGGTCTTAAATTCTAGTGATACAGAGTCACCATATAATAGCAAGAAACAGGACACTTTGAAAGAAGAGATTAGCAAAGCGCCTCTATCTTATGGGGTTGAAGGATATATGAAAGTAAAGTCTTCAGCTGAAAGACCACAGCTAGAACTGTTGGTCATGCAGAAGGAATTGCCATTGGGTAAGGACAGAATAAAGAAAAGGACTGAGGAAATATAGAGGAAAATGAGACTTTGCTTGATTATAAAATACACCAAATGAAAAAGGCAATGAAAACAAGGTACTCTGAAAACGATCCTAAACACTTAAATCATCTAGCACTGAGATGTAGGAGCCATGTTGCAGAGTGTCTAGTGACTAAACTCTGAAGCACTGCTCCTAGGAAACTAGTCATAATTCCAGGTGAAATATTAGATGAATCTGAGGGCTATTACAAGGGGCTGTCTTCTGATGACATGGGTCCAAGGAATCTATGCCAAACCCAGGAAAAACTGCAAACTCTTAACATAAAAGAATTGCTTCATCCAGGCTCCTGTTAGAATCCCTCTCAAGATCTTCATTGTGGCAAATTCCAGGATGGCTGCACACTGATCAACAGATTAATTTCAGCTTTCTTTTTTAAAAACGGAAACAGAAATAAATTAAATTGTCATTTTGGGTAAAATTTGTTTACAATCTAGTAAATACACTGCCTGTTTGCAAGCAATGAAGAAGTTTGTAGAATGTGAAAGTAAACCAACCACAAAAGGTGAAGAGAATGCAAAGAAAATTCAAGATGCCGCTTCCATTAATTCAGAGGCAAAATAAATCAAATGTACTTGGATGTGTTAAAAATAAATGAATACTGAAGGAATATATCAACTCAAATAACAAAAGGATGGAAAAAAGTTTTAACTAGCTTTTCTGATAAACTGATAAAGCTACAAAAATTAGAGCTGATATAAAGAACAAACTGGCTGAGTATGAATTTCCTCAAGAAGAGCTGTTTCAAAAAATAGTAGAGTTAGAAGACACAGCACACAGAAAACCTGAGATTTTCTTCTGTACCAGAGAAACTGAAAGGAACAAACTGTATTACTTTTATGAAAGCAAAAATAAGCAACTGGACCAGTATTCCACAGCAGGATTTGCTAATTGAAAGGGTACATCAAGTGTATGCTCCAAACATGGCCATAGAAAGAAGCCAAGATCAGTATTAGTAAAGGTGTAATCATACCAGTAGATTTAATCATTACAAAACTGTGACAGAAGGGAAAAGTTAAAGACAGCATAGTATTTGTAGAAAATGATTATTCAATGTACACCAGGCAGAAGAGAAGGAAATTTATCCCAACAATCAAAGAACGGTGACAGACATATGTGAGACTGAAGCTGCTGTATAGAGCTGTCTTTAAAGTATTTTTTCCTGGAGGAGCAAAGACATTTTTGATGCAGAACAGGCTAAGAAGGAAAAAAAATGTTATTTAACAAAAAGGGAGACAACAATCAAAAGGGGACTCTGCCTCTGGTTCTACTGACAATAAAGCTCATAGAAATACTTTGCCAGTCAAATCTTTTCCAATATTCCAAAGGAAAATGTGTAAGAGATAGAAAAAAAAGCACAGGAGTTTAGTTGAAGAATCAAGAGTACCTTGGACTTGAACCAGAATTTGATGTTGGGAGATGGAGATGATCAGGAAGAAGTCCAGCAACACTGAAATTTAGTAAATACATGAGAGACAATAAAGCATCAATCACATTTGTGAAATATAGCTTTGCAAAAAAAAATGTGGTTGAGAAAAGACTTTGTTAAACTTGTGGGTGGACTGTAAAGCATATACCCTACATTATGCCAGTGATGTGTAAAAGGACATTAAAGGGGAAAAAGTAGCTGTAAGTAAAACAATTTTTGTTATTAGTATTTGTGTTTAACATTTTATGGTATAAATTGTATGTATGTTATATTGTACAGCAGTGTTGTATAGTGTACAGTTAGAGATATTTTAAATGTGGAGGGAGCTCTTTTCAGTGACTGTTGTGTGTGTAAAATATATTAAAGTAAACAGTCACTTTTTTAGCTGTAAGAAATATAGGCTTTATAGTATAACAATAGAATAAAGGCTGGACAGAAGCAAGTTTTAAGTTGATATAATGCTGTGATCTTGGGCTGCTCATGTTGTATAAAACTGCAGTGATTATTTTATATGTAGAATTAAGTTGATAATTTCCCTTGTTTTTACAATGATGGGTGTCTAGATTAATGTCCTCAGCTTAAGCTATAAACAAGTTTTTTTTTTTTGTAAGGAAATAGGCTTGGAAAAAAATGCCAGGCTTCTTGCATCTGCAAAGATGTCAGTTTGTTGGGTTTTTTTTTCCATTAGGAAATGTTCTCAGTGAGAGACAATACATTTGCATTTGAAGGCAGTTAGCCAGGGGAATTCTGTACATTTTTTGAGTGAAATTTACAAGGATTCCTTCATGCATCTGCAAAACTGTTACTTACTTTTTTGTCACTACTGACTACTTTTACATGGAGACAGCTGTCTGCAGGTGCAAGCAATTAATCTTTTTTTTAAAGAAATATCTTTATTAAATTATACAGGACATTGCCAATCATACATTTATTTAAATGAAAACAAACCATATTGACAGAATTTTAGTTGCAAACATTATGCATCACAAACCATATTGCCATAATTGTAATTGCAAACATTATACATCACTTCTAATCTATCCAGCCATTGTCAATCAAACATTACACAGCTCATTCAAATTCTGCCTTCTTTTAAATCTTGTTCCTCCTCTGCATGTATTCTTCCCACGGTTCCCATTTATTTCATGTAATTTGCACCTGACCTTTTCTATTGCAAGCAATTAATCTCGAGAGTTCTGAGCACTTTGTACTAAGGAAAATGCAAAACTTAAAGGAAAAATGGCAAGCAGTTCAGTGAAAAATAAAGTTTGAAATTATGGGAAGTGAATAAATGATAGTAACCTCCCAACAGCCTAAATACTTAAATGCATTTAATACAACAGTGCATACTTTAATTTTATTTAAAAGTATCCAGTGCACTTTTTTTAAGCAATAAAAGTTAATGTTTTCTGAAAGCATAGAAACTTTTTTTTTTTTTACATCTACGAGGGGAATAGGACTAAGAAAAGAATTGACATCAATTAGTGTAAGTGGGAACACAGGCTGTAACATGAGATTTAGCATGTGTAACCTTAATTTTAGATTAGGTTATGCTTGTGGGTACAGCTGTCAATTTACTGCAATTGTTCATATCTGGAGGGCTGAACTTCATTTGTTGAAAATGTACATAGTTTGGTGTCTTTGTTCTAAGTTAATAGGGGATGGGGTGTTCTGAAAATATATTTAGTTTATTTGTCTGAGAGTTTTCTTTAAAACAAAAAGTCTGGTAAAAAGTAATGGTTTCAAATGAAGATGAGAAGAAATAACTGTCTAAAAGATCAGTCTGCCAACAGTGTGTGAATGTAAGGCAAAAGTTAGAAATACACATTCAAAAAACTGTCATGCATAACAAGTGATAACAATAGTTTTTTATTATAATAGCTACTATATCTGTATTATCTTGGAATGTGAATGGCCGTACAGGTATAGAAAAAAAATGAAAGAGTACTTAATTACTTTAAGGAATGCAAAGTACAAATAGCAATGCTACAAGATACACAGTTGAAAGGAAATGAGCAAGTAAATTTGACAAAGAAAGGATTTTGGGATGGATATTCAGCACAATATTGGAGACAAAGGAAAAGGGGGTAATAATACTTATTGCTAGATATTGACAGAAGAGGGGAAAATATAACAATGGTTAATTAAAAGTAGGAGAGGACTTTTGGAAAGGGAGGAGGTTTATGCAGGCATGTATCTGTATCCCACCAAAAAGTACTACTATGGAGCTTAAGATATTTTTGAAAGAAATAATCAGCTTTCAGCAAGGAATATTACTTATAGGTGGGATTGGAACTTGATTTGCAATAGTGAGGATATAAGGAGGAGGAGACCTAGAGAGAAAAATGTAACAAAAGAGGGTAGACGTTCTTATACATTTATGAAAATATTTGTTATGGAAGTCATGAATTCAGTAGTAGGAATTTGGAAAGAAGTTATATATTATTCCCCAAAGTACAATAATTGGGCTAGACTGGAAAGAAACCATATTTCACAGGAACATGTGCATTTAATGGAAAGGTTTGACATGCATCTAATAACTATTTCAGATCATGCACCAATAGAAATTAAGGTCAAATGAGACACTTGCACTGTCCTGCCTACTTTTTAAAAAGAGAAGAATTTAACAACTGAATATTGGGAAACATTCAAGAAATTATTAGGAAAGATAGATTTTTTCTTCAGAACAGATAGCTAATGAGTGAGATAAAATGAAAATGCACTTTAATATTGTATAAATAAAAGAGAAAGAGATGTGGTTAAGAAAAAAATAGGAATTATTTAGGCTGACAACATTTAAAGTACAGTAGAATAAAGGGAATCTCACAGAAAAATATGAGGAACAACCAAAGAGTGCTAAAGAGAAAATAGGGGAGTATTTGGATAATATGTATGAGTTTAGAAAGATTGCAGTTAATTAACTACTTTTATTACAACTTCAAGAGCACTGAAAACTTTTAGCACAATGACTTAGGTAACAGAAAGTAGAAAGGGAGCCTAGGACAAGGAAATTAACCAGAGATCATGTATAGGTATTAGAGATATTTCAAAATTTTATGAAAATTTCTATAAAGCAGAGGAATGTAGAAACCAAGAAAGATCACAAATGGAAATGTTTATTGAAGACTTAATTATGCCAAGATTAGCAGAAGATGAGGTTCAACACCGAAGGGTTAAGACAGAATGTGATGAGATAAAAATGCTGTATAATCAATCTGCAAGGAAGTCACTAGGAACAGATGGTATTTCTGTGGAAGTTTGGAATTTAGGAGCATAGAAAGTGATAAAGTTTGTTTAATAGTACTTTAAAATGAAGGGGAGGAACCACCATCTTGGAAGTAAGCTGTAGTGGCTGTACTGCCCAAAGAGAGCAAAGACCTATCAAACCCAGCTTCATATAGACCCATTTTAAATTTAAACCATGATTACAAAGTGTTTATGTCTACACTATCTGAAAGAATGGCAAAGGTGTTGCCAAAATTGATAGATATGGATCACAATGGTTTTATGGAGGGGGGGGGGGCAAACATTTGACAACATTAATAGAACAATGATGATCCAGAGGGAAGCAGAATGTAAAAAAATACCACTTCTGCTTTTGGGTCCTGATGCAGAGAAAGCATTCAGCAGAGTAAGCTGGGATTTTATGACAATAGCAATGTAAATTAGAAGTTATATACTTACCATAATGTTCCATCTGAGTAGGTAAACTTAATTTGTCAGCAACCTATGGGTTATCGGATCCATATCGGATCCGAGCCGGCAGCTTCCAACAGCTAAGATCTGAGCTCCCAGCTCCTCCCCTTACCCATAATCCCCTGCTATCCCTTTCTGACCTCAGATTGAGTTTGCTTAGCCATAAAACATACGATACCAAGAACCACCTCCCTACTCTAACCTGGAAACAATCCACCATGACAGCAGGAGTCCTTTGAACATCCATATAGGTTAGGGGGACGGAGGGAGGGACGGTTGCTGACAAATTAAGTTTACCTACTCAGATGGAAGATTATGGTAAGTATATAGCTTCTAAATCTGAAGTAGTTAACTTCATTTGTCCATCAACCTATGGGACAGAGTCTCCAGCTACCTGATTCTTGGGAGGTCCTCATGGAAGGATGTTCCGGAGCACTGCAGAGCCAAAGGATGCTCTCCCTCTGGAAACAATATCCAACTTGTAATGATTTATAAATGTATGAGATGAAGCCCAAGTGGCTGCTGAACAAATGTCATCCAACGACACCCCAGATCCCAAAGCCGCAGAGGTAGAAATCGATCGAGTAGAATAGGCATGAACTCCTTGAGGTGCCGGCCGGCCCGAACTCTCATATGCCAAAAGAATACATTGGGAAATCCATCTGGACGTTGTGACTTTTGATACAGGTTTTCCCAAAGACGACTTAGCAAAGGATACAAAAAGCTGGTCAGATTTCCTGTGATCAGCTGTCCTGTGCAAATAGAATCTTAGTTGCCTATGTAAGTCTAGAGAGTGCAACTTGTATTCACCTTTGTTCTGATAATTTGGGAAGAAGACTGGTAAATTAATAGATTGGTTGATATTAGACTCCAATGCAATTTTGGGCAGAAAGGAGGGGTTGGTCCTGAGTGAGAGACTATCTTTGTGGAAAATCAAATACGGTGGCTTGGCGCAAAGGGCTTGAAGCTCCGAGACCCTTCTGGCCGAAGTTATGGCAACAAGAAAAGCCTTCTTCCAAGATAAGTATTTCAGGTCCACTGAAGTTGCAGGCTCAAAGGGAGGAGCTGTTAGAGACTGAAGTATAAGAGTTAAATCCCAAGGAGGGACTGCATCTTTTACCGGAGGTCTTAGTAGGAAAATGCCTTTTAGGAAGGTCTTACATAATTTGGACGAAGTCAAAGGGCCGAGATCACTGCCAACATGATAATGAGAGATTGCGGCCAACTGGACTTTGACCGTAGAAGAGCTAGCACCTTGGTCGAATAACCCTGACAGAAAATCTAGTACTGCAGGCAATGGAGCTGTAAAGGGATCTAAGTTCCGATGCTCTGCCCAAATAGAGAAACGCTTCCATTTACTATTATAGAGTCTTCTAGTAGATGGCTTGTGAGCGGCTACCAGAATAGCCTTGACAGGGGATGAGATACTAGGAGTCCTAGCTATCACTGGAACTGGATCAACCAAGCTGTGAGCTTGAGGTTGTCCAGATTCAGGGTTGACCGGCCTGATGGGTGAGAGATCAGATCCAGGATGGGATCTAGAATCCATGGGGGATTCACTAGATGAGATCATAGATATGGGAACCAAGCTTGACGAGGCCAGAATTTGGCAATGAGGATTATTCTGCTCCCCAACTGTCTGGCTTTCTGTAAAAACTTTAGCATCAGGGGCAGAAGTGGGTAAGCATAAAGTAGACCGGGTGGTCAAACATGCACCAGAGCATCTCTGGGGAATTCCCCGGGTGGGGGAATTAGAGCGAAGTAGTCACTGCACTTTGCATTCGAAGGAGAGGCAAAAAGATTGCAATGAGATTGACCCCATTTGGAGAAGATTTGCTTTGCTACTTTTGGATTCAGAGACCACTTGTACAGTGACAGGATGGATCGACTCAGTCTGTCTGCCAAAATGTTGGACCATCCCGGAATGTGCATCGCTATGAGAAAGCGGTTGGTGGACATAGCCCATTCCCACACTCTCATGGCCTCCCGACAAAGTGGATAGGATATGATTCCCCCTTGTTTGTTGATATACCAGACGATCGACATGTCGTCTGTCTGGATCGCAATTGTCCCCAAGGGAAGAAGGCCTTGAAGTGCTTGCAGTGCCAAAAGCACCGCTCTCATCTCTAGGACATTGATATGCAGTGAGGTCTCCGAATGGTTCCACGTGCCTTGGACGGTCCTGCCCAAGCAGTGACCCCCACCTGATGCGAGAGGCGTCCATGGTCAATGTGGCTAGAGGAGGGGACACAGAGAAGGGGCACCCCTTCTGGAGGTCCGGGGACTGGATCCACCATAAGAGGGCTTTCTTGCACACCCTGCTGAGAGGAATGGGGAAACTCAGGGGATGTAGCAGCAAGACCCACTGGACTTGTAAGGTCCATTGAAGAACTCTCATGTTTAAGCGAGCCATGGGTAGTAGGTTGATGGTTGCCACCATCGAGCCTAGAGCCCTCAGGACCAATTCCGCAGGGGGAGCTGGGGATTGTAGAAGGGCCAATACATTGAGTTTCAGAGTTCGTAGCCGGTCCGGAGTCAAGAAGGCTAGAAGCTGATTGGTGTTCAATCTGGCTCCGATGAAATCTAGGATTTGAGTTGGAAGAAGGGAAGATTTTCCGATGTTGATCATGATCTCCAGCTGGGGAGCTAGATGGAGAAAATAATCCCTGGCAGTGCAAAGTAGATGCCTGGTGGGGGCGGTCAGGAGCCAGTCCAGGTACGGAAAGACCTGAATTCCCTGGAATCTCAGGTGGGCCGCTACAACTGTTAACACTTTGGTGAACACCCTGGGGGCTGTGGTGAGACCAAAGGGAAGGACCTTGAATTGGTAATGGATGGCTCCCAGCCAGAAGCGGAGAAACCTCCTGGATCGTCTGTCCATCAAAATGTGGTAGTACGCATCCTTGAGGTCTATGGAGCACATCCAGTCATTCTCCTGCAGAAGGGGGAGAATGGATTGAAGATTGACTATCCAGAACTTTTCTTTGGCTACTGACAAGTTCAGGAAGGCAGGTCGAGGATTGGTCTTGGGTCCCCCATCTTTTTTGGCACCAAGAAGAACCTGGAGTAAAAGCCTGATCCAGACTGGTCTGGGGGGACGTGCTGGATTGCTCTTTTTTCTAGCAGCTGGAGTATTTCCTCGGCTGCCACCTCCCTTTGATTCGGTAGGACTGAGAGGGGGATTGAGAAAAGGGATCTTGTAGCCTCTGGATATGATCTGAAGCACCCAGCGATCTGTTGTAATGGACTCCCAAGCTGCCAGGTGCCTCGAGAAATGCCCCCCCCCGACTGCCTCCAGAGTGGAGCAGTCGGGTAACCCCTCAGGGTTGCTGTGTGGGCCGATCAGAGAAAGGTTCTCTGGACCTAAAGTTCTTCGGGCTCCCTCTGCCTCTACGGCGGCGTCCACCCTGTCCTCCTCTGCCTCTGAAGGATGAGGGGTCCGGAGAGAAACGGGACTGTTGAGATGTCCAGAACCACATCTTTTTCTGTCCCTTTTGGTTCCTGGAGAAGGACCTCTGGGGAGCAGAGAAGCAGACTCCGATGGCAGACAACGTCTTCCTGTCTTTTTCGCTCTGGACCAGTGTGTCGCATACGGTCTTGCCAAAAAGGGCAGAACCATCAAACAGGGCATTTGTGAATGATGCCTTAAAGGGTTCCAAGAAATCACAATGAAGGAGCCATGCCTGTCACCATAGGACGATGCCCGCTCCGTTAGCTCTAGCGGCTCCTTCCGTGGCATGGGATAGTAGCCGCATAGAGGTATTGGAGATAAATTTGAGAGTGGCCATTCGGGTAGAGTACACTTTCTTGTCCTTCACCGACATTGACTCTGGGGGTGACCCAACATATTCTTTGATAAGATTCTGCTGGAGTCGTATCACGTGTGCCATATAATTCAGCGACCTCACAGAAAAGGTGGCTGAAGTGAACACCCGCTTCCCCAGACGGTTCATTGTCTGATACTCCTTGTCTGGAGGATGGACCGAGGAACTCTCCTGGGCTAGTTCCCTTTTGGTGGTGGCCGCCACCAACATGGCATCTACCGGGGCTCCCTTGCTCCAACATGACCTGTCCGAAGGGGGGCTGAGAATTTTGTCCAGCCTCTTTGGAATGGGCTCCACAGTGTCCGGTTCCTTCCATGCCCTGGTAGTAATCAGGTCTACCAGGGGATCAGTGGGAGGGAACACCCAAGAGGTAGACGGGCCTGCTTCAAATGCCTCCAGAAACACAGACTCATCAGAGGAAGGTTTTGGAGCAGACCACACCCCTCTGATCTGAAGCATCTCCATGATGTCTCCAAAGGAGACGTCTTCGGGGGGGGTGACCTTGGGGAACCTTCCCCTTTCTCCAAGTCTGTGTCCTCTGTCAAGGACTCAGGGAAGTCCAAGTGCCTCCTCTTGCACTTGCGCTTGTGAGGGACTTCCTCAGGGAGGGCTGTCACTAGAGGCCTCACCAACCACATCCTGTTCCAGCAACGGAACTATCTGGGATGTCTGAGCAGGCTGTCCCTGGGGCCAGGTGATGGAAGGCAGACCCGTCTGAGAGGGAGTGCAGGGTGGAGCCATAGCTGAAGCCAGGGGCCTGGAATCCCTCAACAAAACCCTCTCCATGACATTGAATGCCGAAGGAGAGCTGCTCTCCCTAGGATCCGAGAGCAGAACCTCCCTCAGATCCGATGTGTGGATCGGAACCGGCACCGACGCGGTCAGATCCAAAGGGCCAGTATGTTCCGACCAAGACAGAGCCAAAGCCATACTGACACCTCCGGATCCGAAGCTCAGCTCTCGGCTCCGAGAGCTCAGATCCGAAGAAAATGGACCCGACAGACTTGAAGGTGCCATCGGCGCCGAAGTACCCGATACTATCAGTGCCAACCATCCCCCGGCTCCGAAGGCTCCAAACCCCAGTAGTGGGTCAGAGAAGGAGCAATCGGGGTGAAAAAGGGGGTCGAGGCAAGAGCACTCCCATTTGCAGCTGGGCCTGGAGAAACCTATGCATCATCCGGTCCAAGTCTGCATCGGACATACTCCGGGTAGACCTTGAGGCCACCGAGGCAGGCCAGGAGTGCCACCTCGATGACCTCAAAGGTGACCAGGTCTCCTCCTCCTCTGGCCCCAGCGAAAAGCAGGGAGATCGGAGCCGGGAAGGAGAAGACTCGGAGGCCCTAGGAGGAGAAACCCGTTTGGCTAGCGGGGCCGATGCAGAAGCTTCGGCCCTCCACTTGTGGTGCTTTTCCCGGCGTTTCTCCTTTCTGGATTCCCTCTCCTCCTGGCCCAAGGTGGGAGGTTGAGTCCTGGCCAGGGGAGGGGGAATAGCAGGTGGCACTGCCGCAGCCATGGCAGGTGCCATGGAGGGACCGGAGGACGAAGCCGGGTCCGGGGGCTGAAGTCCCGCCAAAATCAGCTTCGACCTCCGGTCCTTGAGAACCCTGGGGTTGAACATATGCAAATAGTGCAGCCGGTGGACAAATGTTCAACCCCAAGGCATAAAACGCACCGAGTGTGGCCATCCGCTGAGGATAGCTTATGGTCACACTCGGTACATTTTGAAAAGAATGTTTTGGGTGCCGCCGCCATACCTACAAAGAAAACAACACACTCTCTTGGCCCCAAAACCACACACCCTAACGTGTACACGAGGGGGAGGGAATAACACTAAAAAGGATAACTAAACACTAGAAAAGAAAAACGTTAATGCTACTGGGGAACTACGTTAACTCAGACACACACAAAAATTTGTTTAAACTAAGAAAAAAGGAGATTTTTTTCTCACAAAATCCAACAACCACCACACCTGGAAGCTCAATCAAGCTGCTGAGAGAACTGCGGCAAACTAGATCTGGGGTCAGAAAGGGATAGCAGGGGATTATGGGTAAGGGGAGGAGCTTGGAGCTCGGATCTTAGCTGTTGGAAGCTGCTGGCTCGGATCCAATAACCCATAGGTTGATGGACAAATGAAGTTAACTACTTCAGATCATTTAAATTCCCTGATAAAATAATAAGGTTAATTAGCAAGATATATGAAGCATTAGATGCAAGAGTTAAAGTGGGATGGTTCTTCTTGAAAAGTTGTGTTTGAATTGAGGAACCACGCAAGTGTGTTCTCTTTCCCCTTTATTTTTTTATATTTAGAAACAGTGGGAAAGAAAATAAAGGACTCAAAAATTCAAGGATATAATTGGTATGGCAATCAAGAAAAGGCGGCTTTATTTGCAGATACTTGCTGCTTGATAAATCCAGAAGAAAAGATTATTTCAGTGTTGTGGAACATTTTGAGACAGTTTCATGTCTTTGTGGGATATAATATTAATGAAGATAAAACAAAGGTTGTAGCCATAAATTATGTACCTACTCATGATTTGGTTCAGCAATACCCATATTTATGGGGACATGATAAGACAAAGCATTTAGTAGAATGGATTGAAAAGGCTCCTGTTGTGGCAGTTAAGGATATGCGAGAAGAGAATAAACAAAAGATAATACAAAAACTGAGAAACTGGAGGTTCTTGTTTTTGGATATGGATAGCAAGATACATGCAGTGAAAACATTTTAGTCCCTTTAGTTTTATACACAGGTCAGGTATATTTTTATCCAAGAGGGGAGAAGTTGTGGACAGCAATGAATAAAGAGTTGCAGGATTTTTATCTGACGGGAAAAAGGCAAGGGTCAAGTGGAGTAAGTTGATTCTTCTGACAGAGTAAGATGATTTAAGACTACCTGTTTTGAAGGGATATTTTAGAGCTACACAGTTAATGCACATGCACATAACAGAAGCAGAAAGTTATAATTCAAAGTGGAAAAGTATGATGATAAAGTATGGGGGAAATTCAAGAAATAAGGAGAGAGTGGGATTTCTGGATGCAGATCCTTAAGGAGAATAACATCAGCCATACAGAATATTATATTCATAAAGTAGCAGAAAGTATTCTAAGAACTAATCCAACCTGAGAATGGAGAAAGGAGATTGTGCCAATAGGGATGACTGCAATTAGGGGTACACAGAACAGGCAAGAGGATGCTGGAATTTACTGGAGAAAACTGGCAAAGGAACCAAGATAATGGGAGTGGATAACTTGAGATAGAACAGAATAAGAAGCCAAGAAGACATGTGGACTGCAGGCTAGAGACTGCCTTCCCTATATATCAGGGAATTGATATCAGATATAGGCAAAGAGAAAGGAATAGGGGGAACCTAAGTGAAAGACCAGCACAGATAGAGTTTTAGTTGAATCTAGAACAGTACCTGCTATTAAGAAAAGGGATAATTAGTAGGGCATGTAAAATATTGCATAACTACAGGAATCAATCAGAGGAGGTTAGAAAGGAATGGGAAAAGGGACTGGACAAGTAATTCACAAAGAAACAATGGGAGGATATATTTATGGCTTCCAAATGCAGCAAAATCAAGACTTACGATTTTTGCATGGAAGTTTTTGCATAGGTATTTTATACTCTAAGCAGACTCCAAAGAATATTTCCTCAAGTAGAGTGCAAATGTTACAGTTCTGATGGGGAAGAGGTAACTGGGAACATATTTCTGGGTGTAATGATCTATCAGAATTTAAAAATTTTCTGAAGACTGCTCTGTCAGAAATATTGAGTGAGCAAATTGGTATAACCAAGGAAATTAATTTTTGAGATGTGATATAGGATCTAAATTACCTAGAAATAGCAAGGTCTTGCCGAGTTTAATTCAGGTGGCTGCCAAAAAAACAATTACTATAAAATAGAAATCAAAGTCTAAACTGACTGTACACTGTACTTAAAGTAGTGAATATTGTAAAAGAGATAAAATAATTGGAAACAGAATCTTTAGAAAAAGTACAATCAAACTACATAGAAAAAATGGAAATTATGGGAACAAAACACAGAGTAATGTTTTGGAGGAGTAGTGAGGTTTAAAGGGAAGGCAGGAATATAGCAATTTATGTAATGTTGGATTGATAATTATAAAAAGAATATGTTATGTATAATGTTTGTAACTGTAAATATGTTAAAATGGTTTGTGTTACTTTATCTAAATGTATGTTTGCTTATGCCTTAAGTGATAATTCAATAAAGGTGTTAAAAAGTAATCTCTTGAATATAAAATAAGTGCATTATGTGGAATACAGCTTTCCTGGTTTATGGTTTTAAAAATAGCAAGGGCTATGCCTAAATGCAGTGCAAATATGAAATAATTGTTTTTGTTTTGATTTTATATAGTTGAACAGTTATTAAAGCTGCTATTCAGAAAATTTCAATAAACCTTGTTAATAAAAAGTCTGTAAATAAGCCAGCAAAAAAATTGTGTCAAAAGTGATAGATGGTTAGTATTTAAATTCAGATTAAATGAAGTCCTCAAAACTAACCAGATGAACAACAAGATAATTCAAGACAAAGTAAAATAATAAAGAAACAAAAGTTATGTACTTACCATAATGCTCGATGCATGTTGCCTTCTTCTCACCAGCTCAATGTATGGGTTATCAGATCCAACCTCGGCACCTTTTTTCCAGCTCTTGGATCCAGGGCTTAGGCTCTTCTACTCATAAATACATCCAATCCCTGTAGTAACTCGGATCAAGTTTGCTTGCTTGTGCCTATCACTTTATCTAATAGACATAAAGATATTGAATGGTCTATCAATCATGAGAAGATTGAGAAGTCAGCTCAAGGCTGAATTTATGTCAAGGCCCTGTGCAATCTGTTGAGAACCATCTTGTTTGCAAATTTAGGTAGGGGGTGGAGAGAGGGAAGTTGAGCCAGACAGAAGACAGCACAGCTGTAGCATTATGGTAAGTACATAACTTTCATACCTGTTGTCTTTGCTGTCTGACTGAATGGATTGGACAGATTCTAAAGTTAGTAATAACCCCAGGTGGTCTCATATGACCTAAACTTGCTGGTACTTGCTTGTATTTTTGTTGTGATGAAATCCACTTTTATTTTAGGAACAAAAGCTATCGCTCAATGAATGTGACTTAGTAATAAACTTTGCTCTGGTGACTTCTTGAAGGCTGCATATTTTTTGAATTACATCTTTGTTTCCTGCTCGGTCTGTACATGGAGATTTGGTTATTTAGTTTTTGGTGCATTCACTTCATTGGGAATTCCCTTGGTCTCATGGAAGGATATTCTGAAGAATGGCGCTAGCGAAGGATGCACAGGATTTATATAGCATGCACAGCTTATAATGAAAGATAGAGGTGTGAACAGTAGACCAAGTAGTCACAGCATAAATCTCATATATTGGCATTCAAGTAAAATAAGCAGTAGAGATTGCCACTGCTCTAGCTGAGTGAGATTTGGGTTTCTGTGGTAGAGACATTTCCTTTTCTTTACAGACAAAAGCAAACAATCAGAGAGCCACCTGGAGAGTATGGCCTTACAAATACCTTGGATCAATTTGATCACTAAGAAGGAAAGAAAACATTTCAACTGTTTTTCTAAGGTCCATGGTATGATGCAGGTAAAATCTCAGCTGACAGTGAACATCTATCAAGTGTAAGGTATAGTCTCATTTGTTAGAGAAATTTGGAAAGAAAACTGGTAGGTTAATAGTCTGGTTAATATTAGCTTCAGAGGCCACTTTAGGAAGGATTGAACCAAAAGAATACTCTATCTTTATGAAAAATCATGTAGGGAGGTTTGCAAGATAAGCCTGTAACTCAGAAATTCTCCTAGTTGATGTGATGGCCACTAGGAAAATAGTTTTCCATGACAGAAACTTCAAACCTACTGAAGTTTCTGGCTCAAGATGGGGAAGGGAATCGGGCTACAGTCTGAAGCACCAAGGTGATATCTCGAGGAGGAACTGGGTCTCTAACAGGGGGTCTGAGAATAAAAATTCCCTTTAAGAATGCTTTAAAAAGTTTCATAGAAGCAATGGAGTTCTGGTTTTCTCCAAAGTGAAAATTGGATATAGCTGCGAGCTAAACCTTAATTGTTGAAAAACTGGCACCTTTCTGGAACAACCACACTAGAAAATCCAGACTACTATGTAAGGCTGCTGAGAAATGATCCAAGCCTTTAGAAGAAGCCAAGATAGCAAATATTTTCCATTTTCTTCTGTAAGCTTTTCTCGTGTTTGGTTTTTGGGATAACAACAAAATACAAATAAGAGAAATAGAAGACCTGGCATCCCTGGACATCACTGGACATCACTGGAACTGGAGGAACCATGTGGTTAGTTTCAGTTCTTTCAAGTCTCAGTGAAGCTGACTGGACAGGTGAGACAGAAGGTCTGGAAGAGGAAAGGAAAGCAAATCTGTCAAGGCCAGAAGGAGGCAATGAGAATCAGTGCTGCCTTGCACTGGATTGATTTTTGCAGAAATTTGTTATAAGGGGAACAAGTGGAAGGGCATACAGGAGACCTGGAGGGCCAATTGTGAACTATAGCATCCACTGATGACTGCTCTCTTAGGATATCAGGTCTAAGTATCTGCTACACTTTGTGTTTAGGTGGGAAGCATAAAGGTTGCAGCATGGCTGGCCCAAGTGACTGAAAATCATAGTCACCACTGACTGACGGAGAGACCACTTATGAGGCAGAAGAACAGATCTGATCAGTCTGCTCGCCAAGACATTGGAACTCCCTGGGATGTCCATTGCCATTAGAAAGCATTGAAAGACATTGCCACCACCACCACACCCTCATGGCTTTCTAGCATAAAAGATGTGAACAGGTTCCTCCTTGCTTTTTGATAGACCGGACCACTGTCATGTTGCCCATCTGGATGGATATCACACCTCTGGGGAGGGAATCCTCAAAAGTCTGCAACACTAGGAGGACAGTCCCCATCTCCAAGACAGTAATGTGAAGCTTGGCCTCTGCGGCTGACCACATGCCTTGAACCATCTTCCTTTTGAAATGTTCCCCCACCCCAGAAGGGAGGTGGCCATGGTCACAGTGACTGTGGGTGGAAAAGTGAAAGGTCAACCCCATGTGATAAGAGGAGAAGTCAACCACCAAATAATGTGACACCTGCAAATTGAAGTGAGCCATATGGGGAAATGAAGGGGATGGTGAACACTGACCATTGAACAGGGTTCACTGCTGCACTCTCATGCAGTATCTTGTCTGAGGAACTGGAGTAATGGACACAGCCACTAACCCCAACAAATGAAGAATTAGCTTTGCTGGGGGATTTGAAGAAGAGTGGACCTCAGAAACGTGATGATGGAAAAATAGAACTTTTGATACCAGATGTTTGGCAATTTGGGATATTTGGGACATTGTGTCCAGGTGGCACCTTACGAAGTCTATTGTATGAGTCTGTGTCTGATGGCTTTTCTTAATTTTTATGGCAATTCTTAGGTGATAAGAGAAATGGAGCAAGAAGTCTCTGCATTGGATCAGTAGATCTCTGGTGAGAGTGGTAAGGAGCCAGTCATCTAGATAGGGGAACACCCAGAATCCTTGCAGTCCTAGGTAGTCTGCCACCACTACCATCCATTTGGTGAACACCTTGGGGGCTGTGGTGAGTCCAAAAGGTAGGGCTCTGAATAAGAAATGACCGGCTCCCAGTCAAAAGTGGAGAAGGCTCCTAGGCTGCCTTGCTATCTTAGCATGGTAGTATGCATGCTGAAGTTTAACTGAGCATATCCAGTCTTCCTTTCCCAGAAGAGGTAGAATGGACTGAACTGTGAGCATTTGGAACTTTTGTCTTTTTCACAAATTGGTTTAGGTGACTGTAGTTCACAACAGGCCTGAGGTCTCCTGTCTTTTTTGGAACCAAAAAGAATCTTAAAAAGCCACTGGATCCTTGCTGGTCTGATGGGACATACTGGATGATTCATTTTTGTAGCAGCTCTGATACTTCTTGTGCTGCAAACTCCTCTGATGGGGTAGAATATTGGGAATTCTCTTTTTGCATGTTGGGGGGAAAGCAAAGGGGATAATGTAGCCTTTGGTGATGATCTTCTCCACCCAAGAATCTTGACTGAAAACTAGCTAGGTGTGCAGATGCAGAGATAATCATCTTCTGACTGTCTCCAGAGTGTGGCAATTGGGCAACCATTCGGGACTGCTGAAAGGGTTTCTTGATAATGAGACCTTGTAACCCTTGATTCTGTGGTCCATGTCTGCTTCTTGGGCAAGGTCCCCCCTCCCACCATGGGGGATTCCAGATGTGTCCTGAGCAAAATTCTGGGACTTATCAATTTCTTCTCATTCTTCTGCTTCTTTGGAAAATTACTTTCGGGGTAGAGAAGTATATTCCTAGAGCAGACATCTGAGTGTATCTTTGACCTTTGGTCCAAAGAGTGTTGAACCACATGGACACATTGGACATACAAGATGTAGTAGATAGCTGTGATTCTAATTTTCTGTACATGAGAAGCCAGATTATCTGAGAGGGATTTGAAAAGTTCCCTAGTCAACTCCTTCTAGAAAAGAATCATGTAAACTAGGTAGTTCAGCATGAGAAGAGGAAATGTCACTGAAGTAGAGGTCTGCTTTCTAAATCTGTCCAATGCCCTGAACTCCCTATTAGGGGGATGGTCAGAGGTACTGTCCTTGGATAGCTCCTTCTTAGTGGCTGCTGTTACAACTATGGCATCTAAAGGGGGATCATTGCTCCAATGTGGCCTATTTCTATGAGACACAAGAATTTTATCAGGTTTTCTCAGGATCAGCTCAATCACATTAAACCTGCTGTGAGACCAACTCAATAAGCATGTCAGTGGGCAAGACCACCCAGGAAGTAGATGAGCCAGCCCCAAAAGCCTTGAGGAATACCAGCTCCTCTTGGGAGGGGGTTTTGGAGGACCAAACCCCTCTTTGTTGTATCAATTCGAGGATCTCTCCAGATGTCTTCCAGGAAGAACCTCTCCTCTTCCCCAAAGTCAGTATATTAAATTAGTGAATCCTGAGTGAAGTCAAGATACCTCCTTTTGCAAGATAGATAGACTTTTACCCCCCCCCCCACAAACTTCTGGTGAGTGAATCTTTAACTTTTTGTCCAAGCAGTGTTGAACCATCAAAGGCAGTATTGATGAAGGACATCTTGAAGCTCTTTGCAAAATCACAGAGGCACATCCAGGTGTGCCAGAAAATAGCAATGCCAGTGCATGCTGCTCCCAAAGTGCCATCCTTTGCATTAGACCACAGGTGCATAGACACATTGGACATAGATCATATGGTAGATAGCTGTGATTTGACATATTTCTGTACATCAGAAGCCAAATTACCTGAGAAGGATTTGAAAAGCTCCCTAGTCAAGTCCCTTTGGAATAGAGTCATGTAAACTAGGTAGTTCAGGGTGTGAAGAGCAAATGTCATGGAAGTACAAGTCTGTTTTCTAAATCTGACCAACTCATGGAACTTGCTATTAGGGAGATGGACAGAGGTGCTCTCCCCAGATAGCTCCTTCGTAGTAGCTGCTGCTACCACCATCTAAAGAGAGACCCTTGCTCCAATGTGGCCTATTTCTAAGACACACAATAATATATCAGGTTTTCTGGGGATCAGCTCAATTGTGTCAGACTCCTTCCAAGCTCGCTGTGAGACCAAATCAATGAGCATGTCAGCAGGCAACACCATTCAGGAAGTAGATGAGCCAACTGCAAAAACCCTGAGGAATATCAATTCCTCTTGGAAGGAGGCTTCAGAGGACCAATCCCCTCTGTGTTCCATCAATTCAATGATCTCTCCGAAGATTATGTTTTCCACAGAGGACCATGGAGATCACTCCCCAAGTTGGTATACTCAGTTAGTGACTCCTGAACAGAGTCAAGATTCCACCTTTTGCAAGATCATTTCATGCAGCTTTCTTTGGCAGGAGACTCTGGAGAAGGTTGAGAATCAAAGTGGGAACTCGCCAAGTGTGGAAACCAGAGGCTAACTGAGGTTGGTTGTCCCTGTCAAATATGCATGGAAGGCACTGCAGGTTCCAAAGGGGGTTGGGATGGTGCCAAGTGTATGTGGGAACTTCCTCTCTAGATCTGAAAGGATACTCTCAAATGCTTCAAAAGCCAAAGCCAAAATCTATTCCAAGGAAGACCTCCTAGGATCTGAAGATTCTAAGGAAGGAATGTCCTTTGACCCAACTTGTCTCATGTCTGAGCAGAGCTGTCTAAGGCTGAAGCACATAAGGGCAGAGATGATTCCAACAACTTTAGAGTTGAGCTCAACTCCTGTACCTCAATACTGACCCCTTGGCTATGAGATCCTTCATGATCCAATGACATAAAAATTGAAAAGGTGAGAGAAACTGTCAAAGTCAAACAGGGCACACTATTGGCTGCAACAAATGTCGCTCAAGGCCATCACTTAGAAACATGGGCACCAGATCTGCACAACAGACTGTAGGAGGACTAACCAATAAAGGTGTTGCTTGGACCAGACCTGGAGACCTCAGTGGGGGAGGACCCTATCTTATTCTGCTTCCAAAAAAATTTCCTCATCATCCTATTCTGATCAGCTTCAGAAATGATCAAAAGGACCTGCATGAAGATGTCGCAGAAGATGGTCTTGAATAGTGGATCAGTCTTTCCTGAAGTGTAGGAAAATAGAGATGAGGACTAGCTAGTTCTGGGGAAAAAAAGGCATGTCAGAGACAGAATTGGTCCACATTTGTTCATGTCTTGACACAGAATCCAAAAATCTAGGGTTTTTGGTACAGGGCCTGATGGGGGTGTTGAATCCGGGGATCTCTTCCTAGATGTTTCCTTTTGTGTTTCTTTTTCCTTTTCTTTGCTTTTCTCCCTTTACTCACCTTACTCCCTTGAAGGTTTAACCTTGTCTGGCTTCTTAGCAGAGGCTAGCCAAGCTAGAGTTTTCACTGTGTGATACCTTAAACCCCCTGCAATAGAGGCCAATGGGATATATGCAAATGACCCCTTAAGGACAACAAGTGTTTCAGCTATATGGCTTCTGAATGTCCATGACTTTTTCTTTTTAAGTCTTTGTGGATACATTCAGGCCAATAAAGCCTTTTGGATTGGATGCTTCTTAGCAGAGGGGAAATGCTGATGTGGATGTCAAAGAGGGTGAATCTCCCTCTTGGGCAGAGAAGAGTACTCTGCTTTTGAGCAGATCATTCTAAAACACTGCCTAAGCCACCAGTACTAGACTCCATAAGCACAGAGATTGGTAAACAAAAGACTGTCCACAAGAAATCTTAACTCACAACTTAGGAATTACTAACAATCCCAATATGGAACAGCCCAATACTTGAGTTAGGGACCCAGGTAGGGATAAGAAAACTAAGCCCAATATTTTGATTGTTATTTGAAATCAGAGTGGAAGCTAATGGAGCCCCTGCAGCACAGAAGCACTATGATGACAACAACATGTACCAGTTAAGTAGCTATGATGCACAGCTTTGCACAAGCTGTAACTGGTCATTCTCAGTGTCAGGAAGCCCAAGGTAAAGGGAATTACAACTGCCAAGGTGAGAAGATATCAAGACATCATATGACCCCTGGATCTCTCTACTGTTATTCAAGTGCTTAGTTCTAGTGATAATCCTTTGGGGGAAAATAACACAACCTAACAACAACTTACACTTGATTTATACACAACCTAACAGCTTACACTTGCTTTGTAAGTGTCAACTGATCAGTCAAGTGCCACTATTACATATTTTTGACAACAATTCCAGTTTAATGATACCATAGAAAATATATGAAGGAAGGGGCAAAGCAGAGAATTCTCTGAAAGTAATATGCTGAGTCAAGGCCTCTGTCATGGACATGTTCAATTTCAACCTGCTACTAATAAGCCAAAAACAACCGACCTCCAAATTGTCTGCTAAATAATATACATTTCCCATTTGGTCCTGTATCATCAGCACAGCAATAACAAGTGAACTCTCTTCCTTCTAATAAAATGTCTAAAAGGAAGCATAAATAATGAGAAAAGTTGAGGACCCAGGATCAAATCCTGTAGTACTCCTTACTCCACAAGAGGTGACAATGCCTGAAAACACCTTCTGGGTACATCCAGAAAATTAGGAGGCAAACTAATCTAGTAGTGTAGAGGACAGGCCACACAGTAAGAATGCAAATGCTCTATGACACCATGATCCATATATACAACACCACAGAGTGATCAAGTAGCTCCAAAACAAAACATAGGTCCTGATCTCTAGCCTTTAGGATATCATTTACATCCTAATGAAGGCAGTTTCAGTACAATGGTGAGTGAAAAGTCCACAAAGTTATGGGTGAATGAACATACTGACTGTTAAATAAAATCCAAGTCATGCCTAAAAACTTTCTCAAAAACGTTTCCCAAAAAGTGATGTGCGAGTTAAAGAAATTACGATTGGAAAACAAACATGGTTGCTTGGGAAATACTTCTCCTTTAATGAAGATGAAGAATAAAATGAAGCCCTCAAGGAAGATTCCATGATAAATAGTAATCCTTGATTATCCAGAGATGCTAGCCTGTCTAGAGGGACAGGAATCTATTCCATAAGTTGAGCGGCCTATGCAGGATATAACAGGCATTAATCAAAAATGGAAATACAGATGCAAAAAATGAAAACACATTCATTCCAAGTAAAGGTACATTTTCTCTGAGACTCAACAAGTAAATAGCTCACTTGATCTGAAGGAGGAAATGCAGATCTAATTGTTGGCATCTTTGAAATGAAAAGCCTAGCAGCCATCTCACACTTTTGCAATGCAAAAATGTAACATGGAAAGACAGGCTGTTCTTCACAGACTGTCTACTACTCAACAAAGCATGGCCATTCAGTTAGGCACAGCTGTGCTTTCTCTTGGTTGGAATGCTGCTTTTTTGTAAGACAGCTTGGTGATAAAGAACATAATGCCCCTCCAAATCAAGTCTGTCACTACAAAGACTAGCACTTGTCCAAAGACTTTCCAACCTCTGTCTTTCCTCTTGTAAACCATAGTTTGCAGTCCCTGAATGGGAGAGGACATGCAAGAAATGGGGTAAGCAAATCCAGACTTTTGGTCTAGAAATTAGTATTACAGTCACAATTGATAATTAAAATAATACATGATAATACATGATAACTATAAGAGCCAATCAGAAGACACATACACACAAATGCATACATATCTATGTACATAATTACACACATGCACACAAAATGTGTGTGTGTGTGTGTGTGTGTGTGTGTGTGTGTGTGTGTGTGTGTGTGTGTGTGTGTGTGTATATGAATATGGTGACACCCTAGTTAGTACCAGCCAGATACCATTTGAATAACACAACAGCAATCAGTTATTTTAACAGTACTGTTAGCATGTAAATGTCTACAGCACCTGAAAAAAGATGAAGATGCATAAGGGCTCATAATAACCTCAAACACAATAAAAATTATAACTATAATAAAATCTTGTCTGTATATAGATTATAATGCAGAGCATGGGGATTGTAGCGTATTTAAAGTCTGTGTGCAGATGACAAGATTTAAGGGTAACCATTACTTAGAAAACAGGGTCATACCTTGAAGTGCCAAAATCATACTAGAAAATTAATTAAGACCAACAAAAATAAGAAATAAAATAATGGACACCTCATAGTACAGCATAAACCTTGGCCCAGCAAGTGGAATTCTTGGTGGAAAAAATAGACTGAAGATATAACAGACTTTTGTCATGCAGTTGAAAGTTGGAAGTGGTAATTATCCCTACAAAAAATCTTTAACTTGCAGCATTGACCAAATCAAAGAAAAGAGTAGGAAACCAGAGTCTGCAATAGATTACACACAGAAGCAGTAAACTCCAGAGTAACAACCCAAGACAAAGCAAGCAGGACAATAGGAAAATACTGATGCATAAGTACCTTCAGAAGGTGTCCAATTGCTCAAAACTCCTGGGAACATGCCACAACAACAAAGTCAAAGTGAACTTCATTGTCATTCAGATCGCACAACAGTGCAACTGAATGAAATTGCGTTACTTCAAACTCAATTTGCATACAACATATACTGATATTAAAACTCATTACAGCAGTGTGCTCCTCCAGGCATTTCTGCAGTTACTTCCTAGCATGCCTCTAGGTGTTAAATATTACTTTTTCATATTTGCATTAATACCAAAACCATGCTACATACAAGGTATTGGAATATTTTATCTTGAAGCATACATGATGGCAAATACAATTGTATTGATATTTGACCTCTGTCAATTAATGTTTTTTAGAACTGTAAGATGATAACTTCATTTTTTAAAGGCTTAAGCCACACCCACTGGGAGTTAAAGCTACACACTCAAAAGAGCTGTACTGGAGGGAATGAGTTAATACAACAATAACACATATACTAAAGCTAATCCAACTATAACAACAGTAAGACATTTATGCAGTGCAGTAACAAGTACAATGACATACCAAGACTATTCCACTTACATGTCTTTGTCAGTACCTAAAGTACTGCACAGATAATATAGTAGCATACCAAAAACATAAAAGGAAACTTTCTCAATAATAGCATTTACTAGTTTTGGACACATTAGTATATGTATTAGCATCATTCAATAGTGCTTTCATCTGTTCTACATATAAATTTTTACCAAGAACAACTATCACCCCACTTTTATCTGCTTATTTGATAACAACAGAATGCATCTGTTTAAGTTCAGCTAGTGCAGTGTATTCATCTTTGTTCATATTATAAAAACTAGCTTTAGCCCCATGTTCATATTCGTGCCTTATCTGTTCTTCACAAATATTAATAAAGGCATCTATCATGGCATTTGGTGGAGGTACAAAAGTACTTGGCTTTTTAAACAGTTGAGTTTGTTCAGTATTTTCCCTGAATATGGCTTGTAAGGTCAAAGTTCTGCCAAAAAGTTTCAAATTATATAGCATATCAACCAGACTGGCCCTTCTGTGCAGGATAAATGAAAGGCCTTTGTTTAGTAAATTGATTTGTGCTTGTGTAAGCTCAATATCTGAAATATTAAAAACAAGGTTATTGTTACCATGTATATTCATATTCATCTGAGATGATTTTGCATTTGTACACTGTCCATGAGAGGTAAAGGCTACTGTTTGTCTCTCCTTCCTCTGCTTGCAGATCTTGTTTTGATGGGTAGAGGTGTTGAAAGCATAAATGGAGTGGTAGGACCTGTTCTCTTGCCATGCTACAAGTTCCCAGCTGTTAAAAAAGCCGCTGAAACAACATGATTTTCAGAATTATCAGAGCTAGTGTGTGTGCTGGTATTCACAGTAGCTTCAGCTCCTCTATTGTCTTTTCTTCTAGCTCCGCCCCCCAGATCAGGCTGTATTTCATGATTCATGTTTGGAACACCTCCTGTTGGTCTGGGCTCAGTGGCTAGTGAACTTGACTGGTTAAAGTTCGTAGATGCAGTCTCAGACTGTGAGAGTTGATTGACATTAGCTGGTTGAACAGTTCTATTACTTCTCAGCCATGAGAAAACATCCCCATTTTTGAAGTCTGCTAGATCTCTTTGTAATTTTCTAATTTTGTGCTAATTGTAAACTTTTCTCATAGGAGATAATGCTGTCATTGAAATAATCCAGCTTATCTCTAATAATTTCAGCAGAGAAAGTATCATAAATATTGTTTTGTAGTACATTAATTCCATCTTGTAATTCTCTTTCTAGTGGGATAAAAAAGTCAATCAAAAGTTGTATATATCCACTGCTGAAACATAAATTCAGGCTCTGCCATCTCATCGGTAGTTCTGGAAATGTTTCACCGTAACTAGGCATATTTAATATCCGCAAGCCCCTTGGCACAACTTTAAACTTAAGGCAGGCTTCCAAATGGAAGCGCTGCCATTGTATGTAGCCTCTTAAACTTATAAAGTTTGTTTTCCAAGTCTCTGTATATATGTAGAAAGTTGGCATGCATCTCCCCATTGTCTCTCACTTCATGACTGTCATTACTTTCAAATGCCACGCTAAGCAATGGATTCACATTAAGGACATAATCCTCTGTAAATGCTGACTATGCAGTCCAAACACTCCTTGTCTCTCAGTCTCAGGATTGTAAGGAAGTTCAATTAGGTTACCTTCAGCCATGCTCCAGGCCTGAATAAACAGCAAACTGTATAAAATGACAAAAACAGGACCAGAGAGTACCATTTGATGCCAAAAACAACTGTAGCAAGAGTCAGAATAAGAATAATGGCATTGCATATCCAGGCTTCAGGTAAAAAAACACTTTATTGTAAGAAAAAAGTAAGCGCTTTCATAAACATACAGATCACTTCATCAGACTAAATGCAACATCACTCCACAATTTAAAGCACTCAGTATCCAATCAGTAGCTCTACATAAACACATGTACCTAATAAAAAGCACATTTATATAGTATAAAAATTGTTAGAAATTTATGAGTAAATAAGAACATAACAAAAACGGGTCTACTTCACGTTGTAAACTGAAAATATTGAGTATGATACTGTCGGCACAACAATATCGAAAGTGAAGAACATTGTGCAAGTAAACGGAAATCTCCATAAGGGGAGATTTCCATTTACCTCAATGTAGTGCAGTCTCAGAGTTGGTATATTTAAGTAGGGGGGTGTGGGGGTACAGGGGGGCAAGCCCCCCTGCCTACACCATTTATTTTTTTTTTAATTTTTTTTTTACGTTATTCAATGTTTTACTTAATCGAGCAATAAAGTTCAGCCTTTATTGATTCAATTAAGTAAACTTTCGATAACGTGATATAGACAGATAAAAACATAGTGACATTTCAGTGCTTCAAAGAACGTCCCTTAAGAAAAGGTTTCAAGGAGGTGGACCCATTGAGACCTGGTGGTTTATCTACTTGTAGCATCAAAATCCGTCTTTGTTCGGCATCCTCAGTAATATTCTTAACATCACCATCCCTAATATTAGTATGAATGATTTCTATAGCCATGAATTTAAAACTATGGTCAGTACCAAAGCATAGCACATGTTGTGCTACTGCATTATTTTCCTTACAATTCCTTATGTCCCTATACTGTTCTAATATTCTATCTTTAAAAAGACGATTAGTCTTTCCAATGTAAAACATGGCATGTAGTACAAAAACAAAATATACTAGATTAGTGGTTCTACAGTCTGCATAAAATGTAGGTTCTTGACATGTAAGGTTCCCTGTGTCTTTTTCTAGCAATATTGATCCCTTTTGCAACATAGCTAAGATGAACTGGAATATTTTAAATACTATAGAAGAATTGAAAGGTATCATAGATGTAGTTCCCCATTTTACTTTTAAGAATAACAAATCATTGAAGAGACATCTGTGCCAACATGGGCACATGTATACAGAGCGTAGACTACCTAATAAACAAGGTACATATATATGTAGAACTTGCTCAGCATGTAAATATATTTATAATGGGGCTCTCTATAAGCATCCCAACAATGGCTTTAAAATAGAACCTATATTTTATGCAGACTGTAGAACCACTAATCTAGTATATTTTTGTTTTTGTACTACATGCCACACTTTTTACATTGGAAAGACTAATCATCCTTTTAAAGATAGAAAATTAGAACACTATAGGGACATAAGGAATTGTAAGGAAAATAATGCACTAGCACAACATGTGCTACGCTTTGGTACTGGCCATAATTTTAAATTCATGGCTACAGAGATCATTCAGACTAATATTAGGGGTGGCGATGTTAGGAATATTACTGTGGATGCTAAACAAAAATGGATTTTGATGCTACAAGCAGTTAAACCACCAGGTCTCAATGGGGCCACCTCCTTGAAACCTTTTCTTAAGGGACATTCTTTGAAACACTGAAATGCCAATATGTTTTATTATGTTTTTATTTACTCATAAATTTTTAATGATTTTTATACTATATAAATGTGCTTTTTATTAGGTATATGTTTTTAATTATGTAGAGCTACTTGATTGGATACTGAGTGCTTTAAATTGTGGACTGATGTTGCATTAAGTTAGTCTGATGAAGCGATCTGTATGTTCATGAAAGCGCTTACTTTTTTCTTACAATAAAGTGATTTTTTTACCTGTAGCCTGGATATTTGATGCCATTATTCTTATTTTGATTCTTGCTACAGTTGTATTTTGCATCAAATAGTACTCTTTGGTCCTGTTTTATCATTTTATACAGTAAGCTACCATATCTTCTGCCTGAAGACAAACATGGGAACAGAACATGGGCAGGGTGAGTGCAGTCTATTTTCATGGCTCTGCTGAGGTACCAAGCAGAGTGCAAGTCCTGGATAGATGGGAGCATGGACCTGATAATTCTCTCCGCCACTTTCACCACCCTCTGGAGAGATTTGTGATCTGAAACTGTGCAGTTTCATACCACGCTGAGAGATTACTAGTCAGGATGCTTTCGATGGTACCCCTGTAGAAGGCTGGGAGACCTGAAGGTGGTAGTTTTGCTCTCCTCAACCTTCTTAAAAAGTGTAGATGCTGTTGCGCCTTCTTGACATTTGTGTTTACTGACCAAGACAAGTCTTCAGCGATATGCACCCCCAGGAACTTGGTGCTCTTCACCCCTTCCGCTGTTTCTCCTTTGACTTTGAGTGGAGAATGAGCCTTGCATCTCTTCCTGAAGTCTACTATTATCTCCTTTGTTTTATTCACATTGTGAGCCAGGTTGTTACATATATGCATATGCCAGGTTGTAACATATATGCAAATTAGGTGAAGACAGCAAACAGCCAATCAGTGCTGTAAAGGACAAAAGAAAAAATATGCAGAAATAAACACCCTGGAGCCTAAACAGCTCCAAACATTCAGAAACTTCCTTCACACAAGATTCACAACTTCTGGGATCTTAAGCACTTTATACTGCACAAGATATGAGAAATCCACTCACAAGAACCAAGAAACAAACTGGAAAAATGTTAACCAGAAAAAAGTCCTCAAACAATCAACTGCACACAAAAGTCCTGGGAACATATACCAAGCAGAAACTTGCTATACCAAAAAAATATTTGAAAAATGTTCTCCTTGAGCAAGTCTTGTAGAATAAAAAATGTTCTCCTTGAGCAAGTCTTGTAGAATATAAACACAGCTTTATTACAAAATGCAGTAGGTAAGCCCTTTCATGGGACTACCTCCCACTTCATCAGACCATTACAATAGCAGTACTATCCACTTATTTATAAGGCAAGTTAAATTGGTGATACCAATTAAATAGTAATTACCCATTCATTTTAAAGAGATATTCCATCTCTACTTGAATCACCTGCATTGTTTCTATTCAAACATTACTAATATAAAAACATATATACAAGTATATCAAAAATATAAAATACATACATAAAAATAATAAAATGAATCCTTTAACTGTTTCCCATGTCATGCTTCAATTTCATCCTAAATATGCACCATTCTGTTATAAACTTCATAACTTTGATTTAACATACATGGTTAATACTACTGCTAACATAATTCTTATTCATACTGGGTCTCATTAATGTAGAGACCTGTTCTTTAGCATAGGCTTTAATGGTATCATGTCATTTAGTCCCTTACATCTGTTGCCTCTTAACCTGACTATCCACCTTACTTCTGACATTTCTGTTTTGTTGATTATATCTCCCCCTCTACCATTTTCACTAACTACTTCAAAGGCCATAAATCTAAAATTATGTGTGGAACCCATTTTCACCACGTTTGGCCAAAGCATTAGTTTTATTTAAGTTCCTGATGCTTAGTAAATGTTCTATTATCCTTGTTTTAAATTCTCTATTCGTCTTACCTATATAGTAAGATGAACACACATTACAGATAGCTAAATATACTATATTTTAAGTACTGCAAGTGGCCGTAACTTTAAATGTAAACTCTATTCCTGCATCAGGGTGTTCAAACTTATTACTATGATCTATCCATTTCCATTGGTTACACTTACCACATGGTATTGTTCCTACATGTTCTTCTTTTTCTTTTGCTTTCTTCTCTGTACTAGCCTAACAAAGGGGTCTGTTTAATGACTTCTTATTTCTATAGCAAAATACTGGTTCTTCTCCAACCAACTCTCTTATATGCGGGTCACTTGTAAGTACAGGCCAGTGTTTTCTCACAATATCTTTCATAATCCTAACATCAGACGTATAATCCGTGGCTATTTTAACTTTATCTGAGTGGGATATATCTATTTTTCTCATAATCTGACTCTCTCCTTGTGAGAAATAAGGTTTGCCCTTTATGGGCCTCAAAGTCTTAACTTCTGTCATTACTTCTTGTATTTCATTGTAATTATAACCCCTTTTTTAAGAAATTCCCACTTAAATCTTCTATCTCATTTTCAAATATTCCTCTTCTGCTGTTAATCTTGAAATTCTTAATGCTTGCCCCTTCATAACATTTTTAAAAGTATGTTGGGGGTGCATATTCCCTCTATGTATATATGTATTCTTGTAGCACTCCTTTCTATATACTTGGGTTGAGAAACTCCCTTGTGGGTCCCTATTCACCATCACATCAAGGAAAGTGATGTTACTTTCTGAATAACTCATCTCAAATTTAAAAAAAGTAGTGCTCTCATTCAAGCTCTTGTGGAAACACTTTAGCTCTGGCTCTGTACCCTGCCATAACAAAAAGAGGTCATCTATAAAGTGTCTATAGAATTTAACTTGTTGCCACTTCTCAAATACTATCCACTTCCTTTCCCAGTTAGCCATTACTATGTTTGCATAACTATTCGCACTTGAAGTGCCCATGGCTACACCTTCTTTTTGTCTATAGGTCTTATTACTGAATATCATGATGTTGTTCTCTAGTATTTGTTCCATTAATAAGCATATAAGTTCTAGTCTACTAGCTGTGTATGTTCCATCTAACGTTAAATATTTACGTAACATCTCTACACCCATGTCATTAGGGATAGAGGTGAATAGGGAGTTGACAACCAATGTTACCATTAACAGTGTTTCACTGGTCCTTAAAAAAACTTCAGTGTATCTAAATAACTTAGTTAATAATTGCTTGGTATCTGTTAGAATCACTTCATTTTTATTAACTACAGGCCTTAACATTTCTTCTATATAAATAGATATGGGTTCCGTTATCCATCCCCTCCCTGAGACAATGGGCCTTAGGGGGGGATGTATTGGATCCTTGTGGATTTTTGGAGTACCTTGTATTATAGGAATTAATGGCTTCTCTACCAAAAAATAGTCATATTGTTCTTTGGTAATTCGTTGCTCTAAAAAACAACCATACAAAAGTGTTTGAAATCCATACTTAACATTTTCTACTTCAACAGCAGTAACAAGTTCATAAACATTTTCATTTTGCAATAAACTCAACATCTGTGAGTCATAATATAGTCTGTCCATTACAAAAGTAGGGCCTCCTTTGTCAGCTGCTCTTATCACTATGGATGTATCATTCTTTAACAATTGTAATGCCTTATTTTCCTCTCTAGATAAATTATATCTCTTACTTTACTCTTATTCACATATAATTTTTCATATACTTCATGCTCACATAAACTGTTGAAAACTTCTACAACTGGGTTATTTGGAGGAATACATGATAGAGGGGGAGATATAATCAACAAAACAGAAACGTCAGAAGTAAGGTGGATAGTCAGGTTAAAAGGCAACAGAGGTAAGGGACTAAATGACAGGATACCATTAAAGCCTATACTAAAGAACAGGTCTCTACGTTAATGAGACCCAGTATGAATAAGAATTATGTTAGCAGTAGTATTAACCATGTATGTTAAATCAAAGTTATGAAGTTTATAACAGAATGGTGCATATTTAGGATGAAATTGAAGTATGACATTGGAAACAGTTAAAGGATTCATTTTATTATTTTTATGTATGTATTTTATATTTTTTATATACTTGTATATGTGTTTTTATATTAGTAATGTTTGAATAGAAACAATGCAAGTGATTCAAGTAGAGATGAATATCTCTTTAAAATGAATGGGTAATTACTATTTAATTGGTATCACCAATTTAACTTGCCTTATAAATAAGTGGATAGTACTGCTATTGTAATGGTCTGATGAAGTGGGAGGTAGTCCCATGAAAGCGCTTACCTACTACATTTCATAATAAAGCTGTGTTTTTATTCTACAAGACTTGCTCAAGGAGAACATTTTTTATTCTACAAGACTTGCTCAAGGAGAACATTTTTCAAAGATATGAGAAATGCTGTAGAGGTACAAAATATCTAAGTCAAAATATCAAGGGGCAGCAAACCCAAAACAATGGATTATGAGTACATGAAGAGTAAGGACAATCTACAGCAAAGATCTTTTGCAATGCCCTTCAAAACAGATTAGCAGTATGGTTTGATAGATGTAAAACAAAACAGCAAACTAGAAGCAAGTGGCGCAAAATCAAATGGTCACAAGCAAAATAAAAACACACCTTACTGCCATAAACAGCAATTAAAAAAAAATCCAAGCTATCTAGTAGCTAGGAAATTTATTATTTTATTTAATATTTGTTTACCGGGAAAGTCTGACTTGGAATGAAGCCAATTTTCAGTGGAGGCCCAGGGAGAAACGCTCCAGAGGCATGTCTTTGTGATGTGGGAAGAAACCGGAGCACCAGGAGAACACCCACACGAACCCATGTAGGACATGCAGACTCCGCACAGAAGGCACCCCAGCCGAGAATTGAACTGGAGAACCTCTTGCTGTGAGGCGACAACGATACCGCTGCACCACTGTGCTGTCCTAGTTGTCAGCATAGTGTCGCACTCAAAAAAGTATTCTTAGTTAAGGAACAAGAAATGCGTCAAGTGTTATACTGAAAGGGTGTGGTCACAAAAAACATGATGTACTACTAATTATCTATCTTAATATATACCACAGAACAAAGGGTAGTTTTATTGGTGACTGTAAGCATAAGACCTTAGAATGCAACTGAAAAATTTCTGGCTACACTACTGAAAGTGACATAACATTTGCGCACTATAACAAGTGCCAGATGGACGCATCAGTTTGATAGTCAGCACACACTTTCAGAATTCCTGGCTAAACCCCTGGCTGTAAGTTAAGACGTTAGGAATTTGTCTTGCACTTAAATTAGATCTTCATCCTTTGACTGGATTGTCTAATGAAATGAGTCAATTAAGAAGACACTTTCTCAGACAGCCTTGATAAGTTATTAATGACAAGCAGGGCATTTAGTTTTTATGATTCCCTAGCAGCTTTGGATGAATTCCCTGATTGTCATAAATAACTTATCACTGAAAGACTATAGTTCGTGAACATATAGTGGTGATAATTCAGTAACAACAATATTCTTAGCACAGGAACACAGCATATAGTGAAAGATGACATTCTGAAAAAATATGCAGACAAAAGAGGTGATTTAGGGCACACAGTGGCATCCAGTAAATTGAGCATTTTTTCCCTAGAGGCAAGAGGTACATGCTCTAGAAGAGGAAGGAATATCAGCTGAAGATGCTGATGCAGAAGCTGAAGCACAAAACAGGATGCTTGCAGAAATATTCAGAACGTGGGAGCAAAAAGTGGAAAGAGCAATAATGAGACTTAAGAGCCTTAGGTGGACTTTGAGGTAGCACCCAAGCCCATGTCACCCCAGACAATGACCTATGTGACCCACAGTTCTCTGCTTACAAGGCAGCAAACCAGCCAAGCAGGAAACCACCATTGCCATCCCCAGGATAGGCAAGCCGGTGCTAGTCACCTTTTCTCTACCACCTGGTTCTTCTAAAACCCAAGCTGTTATTCAAATGGTCATCTGGGTCTCAAACACATTAACAGGACTTCTGTGTTCTGGGTGTACAAACACATTTTGATGGCAGAAAATGACTACTTGCTCGATCTTTTAATTATACCTTATTTGTTTAAGTGCACTGGCTAGCATGGACACTTTTCAGGCAAAACCTGGGCCACAAGGCTAAGGGCAAGTGCAATACATATGGACATTTTTAGAGTGGTGAATCAACCATCATATTTTTGGGAGGTGAGAGGAAACAAGACTATTTGAAGAAATCCTACTGACTCAGGCAGACTCCACACAGATAGTGAATAGAGATCAAGACTGGATGTTGGAGATATGAGGCAGACATTTTACCCACTGAAGAACCATGCTGCCAGCACTACCTCATCTGCACAACTTAATTGGCAGCTTATTTTTCATTCTTCCATCCAGCATGAAAAGTGCCATATGTGCCAGCTCCATGGCAAAGCAGGATGATGTTTCGATTGTTACCAGTCTACTAAGCTAGATTAGCATCCACTGGAGGACTGGCTGGGGAGGGTGAGTGTGTGTGGCTAATGCTGATTTATTTATCCTGGGTGGGGGGGGGGGACTTCACTGAAATCACTGACTCCCAGTAGAGGCACATATTCTTGTATGTAGCAGAAAGGCTATGGCATACGCACCCACCAGGATCTATATCTGCCCAGTATCCACATCTCAACACACACAGAAACATGCATGAGTCATTGAGGCAGTACTCTGATGTTCTGTGGTTATCAGGCTGCCAAAGCGGTAGTAAGGGATCCCTGACTGGCTCTCAGTGAAAGAGGGATGGACTGGCTGGTTGAGTCATGGAAGGGCTGATGATCAAAAGGCAATAGGGAGAAAAACGTGTATTCTCCCAGCCACTGCTGAATTCTGTCACAGGTTTAGATATTTTTACATGTTCAAAAAGACTGTTGTAATAATTCACCATACTTTCTTTGAAAATATTTTTTGTTATGTCCCTTAAACTTTCAACATTTTATTTTTAAACTGTGAACTCCTTTTTCTCATGTATCTTTTTGGAAGGAGTGTTAACTACTTACACTCTACAGAGCCCTCTGAGATACTTAAATGCTTCTCTTCTCCTGACCGTCTTGTTTCTTCAAGGCTGAATGTACAAGTTCTAGCAGTCTTCCATTATTATGTGGAGTAGCCTGCCGTGTGAACCTGTTAATTTTAATGCTGATGGAGGCTGTGAAAGTCAGTCTTTGGAGGCTGCCTATTTAATAACAAATTCAGGCTCATAAAATCCTGACTTATGTGGGAAGCATGCAGAACAACAGTGGCACTTGCATTGACTTATATTACAATATATAAATCTTTGAACTCGCTTCTTGAGCTTACAAGTTCTTTATCTACTACATTTGATTACTTGGCCCAATAAAATCTCTCCATTTTGGTAAAAAAAACTATCAAATGGCACTGCTTATTACAACAACCAAGCCCATAATTTAGCATCAGTGGAAGCAGACATCAGATCTGCACGTTAATTGGTGGGAAGTCAATACATTGTCAGCATCACTTGTGAAATAATTAACTGATATAAAATATGACAGGTGTCAAACTTCCCAATACAGGACAGACTACTTATGCACTACTATGTCTTAAACAATAAATCATGTATTCTATGGTAATCAAAACTAGGGCTTCCTGCAAATACATCAATTAAGGAGTTTTGTTTGTTGAAGACTGACTCATTAGGGACTGACATTAACATTTGCTTATCAACACAGTAAAATGTTTTCTTTTAATTCTATCTTGCTCACCGACCTTAGTTTTACAAAATTTGGTCTCTTTGAAAAGAAAATTATTAATACAGATATAGTTAAATACGACACAATTGCCTATTTTCTTTCCCTACCTCACAGTTAAACAAATTCTGACAGAGTCATTACCTGAAGAAAGTAAACACATTTATGGTGTTTTCCTGGTCAGTGCAATCATTTTTCAATGTCAGCAACAGAAAGAAAAATAGAAAGTATGCATCAAAATTAATAGCCAACCTAGGAAATGGAAGGAAGGGTGGAGAAAATCACAAAGAAATTCTACTTCAGAGAAATGCATACAAATCTCATAAGGTACTGAGAGGGAAAAAGGCAGTACTTACCGCTACTCCCTTTGTGACACCGAGGGTGGCCACACATTATTATTACAGTAAATGACCCAAGCAATGACAGTAGACAGTAACCTCAGTATAAGAAATTCAGACCATATATTTGTACCGCCAGTGATGACAACTATGACTATAGATGCTCCAACAGTTAAAGCCCCGTATTTCAACAGATACAGAACATGCTGTGAAACCTCTGCCAACCAGAAGTGGAAACTCTTAAGTGCCTGACCTGCTGAAGACTAATTATTCTGTAATGGATAACAAAATCTGTCGAAATATGAGTGTTGCTTTATTTTCTATAGTAGGAAAACACTTCCACAAAAGCATAGATTAGAACAAGGCAAAGCACTTTTATTTTATTTAAAAAGGCCTTTATGGCATGAATGCAATGTAAACTTCTTTGAAAACGCTACAAGGCAGTCCGACATTTTGAATTTACAGGTCTATAGTACAAAAATTACAGTGTGGTATGTGGTAGAACATTTCCGCTATGTGTTCTCACTCGCCATTCTAATAATTCACAGGCCTGGAGATCGGCATGTTCACGCCTCCATAGTCTAGCATGTACATTGGCCACTGCTGCAAAAAAAGCAAACATAAGATGTCAGTGAGCTGAGCATACCCATTATACATTTGCTCAAATTCTGTCATCATCTCTCTATACATTCATATTTCAGCTACACATCCTTGAAAAGTATAGAGTGAGCAGTGGAAAATGATAGATTGTTAAATCTCCATATACCCTAACAGTTGATGCCGATATTTATTTTCTTACTCTTTGGCACTGTCTCTCATCCACATCTGCCTTAGTTTTACAACTTTCTGCTCAGTATTCAGATGTTATCATTATAACTCAAATTTATAGGTACCTAAACAATGCAGTTCATTGTCCTGACACTCATACTTTGGTACTACTGCTTTCATATGCACATGCGAACTTAAACTGAAAATACTCCGAATGCAAGTAAACTGCCATAATACAAAACTATATCTTGATTAAAATGTATGGATTTGATAACCAAGTTGAATAACCCTTTGAGAAACTTGCAAGGATGAAAACGTCGACCATCAAATGGTGACTTCAGGGATATTTTGCTGATACTTTCTAGCTTTTGCTCTCTCATTCCTCTGGGACTGTCTTGTATTACTGTCAGACATACATTTTCACTATCTAGTTTAGATAAAGACCTAACCCTCTTTCACAAAGGCTGTGTGTACTATGGACATTTTCTTTGTTAGGGACACACTGTCAATGGGGGCATTCCCTAAGTTCTTCACACACCTGTAACAGAGCTCATGACATGGCAACTTGCCCACATCAAGAAGGCAGCAGTGTGCCTTGTTTCCATAACAGGGATGCACCTTCTACACTAGGAACATGAATAGGATACTACCTCCATTTCACTGTTATTGATCTGACATAAAAAGCACATTACACACAGACACACACACACACACACACACACACACACACACACACACACACACACACACACACACACAGACACACACACACACACACACACACACACACACACTCACATATTTATATGATTTTTATCTTGAAGTTATGTACTATACTAAGGTTCCCTGCAATGCTACAGGTAATTATTACAAACATTAATTTCTTATAATAATAATTACCTGATGAATGAACTCATAATGAAGTAATTTTGTTTTCTAATAAAGCCTTCTCTTTCCCGGTGTAATACTGGTACTCAAAAGAAGAGACTATAATGCCCTACCTTCTCATGCAGGAACATATTTTCATTTACTTAGAAATGCAGTCCTCAAAATTACTGCTTTCTTTCATAATCTGGAAAGAATGTCAGCAATTTTTACAGTTATTGACTCCGTGTTCTTTGCCATGTTTAAATATGCTGCAATACATAACTTATTTTTTAATATAAACAGTGGTTAAATTACATGGCTCTTTTACAACCAGGAATCAGCTGCAATGACTCATCTTCATGCAGTCACTTTTTCTATCAGTGGTATCAGGTTTCTGTCATTTAAGCCTTACTTGCACTCAACATTGTGTCATAAATGAGTTGTGACTCTTCAAAAACACAGTTGTATTATGGCTCAAGTGGGACGGAAAGAGGTACTTTTAAATGAAAATATGCAGTAAAAGAGATTGAAATTCCCACAAACCCAAGACATTTATGACCCCAATGGAAAGAAAGAAATAAAACACTATGAACAGCATGCTATGCTGGGCCAAAGTCCTTGTAATAACAATGTCATAATAACAACAAACTTTTTGACAGCAAACTTGCAGATGACCAGCTGAAAAGGTGGTGATAATACCTGCAGTATGACTCTCACTCACTGCCTGTTAAAATGGCACTTACCATGGTCACAAGCTCTGTGGCATGGAGAAATAAAGCCCTGACTACATCCCAGATGACCCAGCTTTAGTTAGTGGCTCAGACACTGGGGAGTTGGCAAAGTAGAGGGAGAGATGTGATAAGCCAATGCCTACTTGCATCTCTCAGTTGGAAAGATGTGGGGTACACATATCCATGGTGCACTTTCCATGTCAAGAATTCACTGGAGGCCTCACCAATGCACTTGTTTCAATGGCCTTCTAAGGGACTGCACTACTAATGGAAGGAGGTGACATGCCCTCACTATGGTCAACAGCACAACTAAATCTTGAGTGTGTCACTAAGCTCTGCAACAGGAATGACTAAGCCTTAAAGTGACCCTCTCCAGATTATCCACCTGGATGATGGTACTACTCCAATCACCTGATCCTCACCCCTACGTAGAACAAATAGGCCGCAGGGCTGTTGTCTATTAGGGGAATGAATGAGCCAGTTGACTGACTGGGAAGAATGATAGGGGTTTGGTGGTCATCAAAGCAGCAAAAAAAAAAAAAAAAAAAAGATAAAGATGGTACATTTCATGTAGGATACAAGTATTTTATTTTTAATCACTACAGTTTGCGATTACTGACGCAAATCCATCCATCGAAAACCCCTTTTTCCCATTTATACACATGGGTCAAGGTGTCACATCAACAACCAATGTTCAGATTGTCAGATGGTTACGACTTATTTTATGAAGTAACTAATACTTGGAGATAAGCCTCCAATTAAGACAGCTTTCCTTTTTAAACATCTATTAAATCATCACATTTTAAATAATGATACGAGTACAAATGTTTTCCTAAAAAAAAAAGAAAACAAAAAGAGAGCAATATTTTCCATTGTTACTGTCATATAGTACACATGTATGTTTTCACCAGTGTTCATTCACTCCAACATAACATAAAATAACAAGATAAATTTTTCAATTCTTGCCCTCCCATAAACCTCAGTCTTCCTCCAGAACATTAGTCTGCATGGAATAGTCCCACAAATTCCATTTATTTATATCTAATTTGCTGCTTCTCGTTTCTAAAGATCCTACCGCCAGTTCTTGTATTTTCTTTACAATATTCAATATTTCAGTTACAGCTGGTTTAGATTTTGATTTACATTTTCTAGCAATTGCTTTTCTGGTTGCCATTATTATTAAATGTAATAAGGCTCTACTATGTCTAAGCAAGTCAGATCTTATATCCCAGCTCAAAAGCATAATTTCTCTAGTTACAACCATTTTCTCACACAGCATTTTTGACAAAGTACTCTGCAGAAAATGTTTAAACTCTGCTAATTCATTACATTCTCAAAAAACAACAAAATTGAGCAAACAGCAATCCAAGAACCACTCAACCAAAGAAAGGGTCCAATAAACGATCTCCAAACCAGTAGTGAAAAAAATGACTTCTTTAATAAAATCCAATGCAGAACGATACACACAACACAGTAGAGTTAAGCGCTTTCACCTAGACTAAATACGAGGTTTCATCAGAACTCTGTGCCATAAAATGAATCGCCTTAAATAGCTTAAGTTAGCTTAAATTACATCATGTGACCACCCCACCCGAAAAAAAACAGTACAATTGTTTTAAAATTTTTTTTTAAAAAACAGTTATTAAAAATCAGTTCTTTGAAAATACAGTTCTATGAACAAAATGTATAGCCATATTTTAAAAACCATATTTTAAATGCATATTCCAAATAAATATTTTGAATAAATCTTTTAAATGAGACCTGGCCCACTAAATTAATGAATGACAAACATGATACAAAACATCTTGCCAACCCAAAATATGAGAATGTGTAAATGAATGCAAAGAATCATATCTGTAAGTACAATGTGTAGTTCCTAAAACAGGAAAACAGATTACATTCATAGTGGAAGTACATAATTGCAATTTCTCATACTCATAATCTAGCAGATCTTAATTTTAAAACACTGCTGATATTGATGTTATCATTTAAACCCGGTGCTCTTCCCACGTCCAGTTTGAGTTGCCAAAGCAACTCTCTGTACTCCAGTTTAGATTCCCAACTACCTCCCCGGGGATCTGTACAAACCTGCTCCAATACAAAAAACTTTATAACCATATTTTTTACAATTTTGGGAATGTTTATAAAAGGCATTGGTCTCTTTCCCTTTGCTGACTTGATATATGTGTTCGTAAACCCTTCTATTTAAATGCCTTTCTGTTTTCCCTACATAAATAAATACATTTATAAAGTTTTTTGTATTGGAGCAGGTTTGTACAGATCCCCGGGGAGGTAGTTGGGAAACTAAACTGGAGTACAGAGAGCTGCTTTGGCAACTCAAACTGGACGCAGGAAGAGCACCGGGTTTAAATGATAACATCAATATCAGCAGTGTTTTAAAATTAAGATCTGCTAGATTACGAGTATGAGGAATTGCAATTATGTACAACCACTATGAATGTAATCTGTTTTCCTGGTTTAGGAACTACACATTGTACTTACAGATATGATTTTTTGCATTAATTTACACATACTCATATTTTGGGTTGGCAAGATGTTTTGTATCATGTTTGTCATTCATTAATTTAGTGGACCAGGTCTCATTTAAAAGATTTAAAAGATTTATTCAAAATATTTATTTGGAATACGCATTTAAAATATGTTTTTTAAAATATGGTTATACATTTTGTTCATAGAACTGTATTTTCAAAGAACTGATTTTTAATAACTGTTTTTTAAAATTTTTTTTTAAAACAATTGAACTGTTTTTTTTTCGGGTGGGGTGGTCACATGATGTAATTTAAATTAACTTAAGCTATTTAAGGCGATTAATTTTATGGCACAGAGTTCTGATGAAGCCTGGTATTTAGACTAGGTGAAAGCGCTTAACTCTACTGTGTTGTGTGTATCGTTCTGCATTGGATTTCATTAAAGAAGTCATTTTTTCACTACTGGTTTGGAGATCGTTTATTGGACCCTTTCTTTGACATTCTCAAAAAACATGTTTCCAGTTAGCCCCCAGTTTCTCATCCCATCTACAATATTTGCTCTCTAGCACAGAAAATAATCCAGACAATTAAGGGATGTGTTGTTTAACAGTCTATGTCTAATGGATACACACCATGGAATTAAGTGATTGGTACAAACTAGTTCATACTGAAGCATCACATGACCCACAATAAATTAATAAGAAAGGGGTCACACTTTCCAAGCTGGCAGGATTATGGACCCTAATATGATTTGGGGAGATCGCTAGTGTGACTCCAAGGGCCTACCTAGCTGGGAGGATGAAGGATGCCAATCTCCCAGTATTAAGAATCATGTGTTTACACAATAGTTGCTTTTTCAACTTCATCAACATGGGTCTTTCCAAGACAACAGAAATAAAATGTCAAGTTTCCCAGATCTGATGTGTTTTAAACTTTACTGTGTATTTGAGTCTTCCCTGGCTATGAATGTGGTTTCAAGTGTTTTCCAGGCTAGCAGAATAAAGGTTACCAGTTCAATGTCACTGAAGATCTCCTCCTTGATTTAAAATTATCAACACTGTGTCCTATAAATCTACTCAGCTCTTCAGTGTCTCACGCATTTGAAGTACGACGGCGAGAAACCCTATTTGGTATGGGAAAGCTGGGAGCATTTAGAGGGAAAACAGGTTGCTAAAGTTCTCAAAGCTGGCTGCAGGCAACTTAGGGATTCTGTGGTAGACGAACAGATGTTTGGCAGGAGTTAAATGTGAAGATCAGGAGACAAGGAAACAGGCTACAAATTTATACATACCTGAAAAATGTAGGGAATAATCTCCTAATTATATTAACTTTCATATTAAATTTAGATCTGAATTTCAATAATAACAGTTAATATGTATGAACAAGGGATGGAGTGGGCACACTGTTGTCCTAACAGTTTCAAAGTTCATATCTCTGCTTCACTTTACCTTGATTCATCAAACACGTTTTGACATCATTAATGCTTCTCTTCTGATTTATGGACTTTTAGTAATTCCTGATGTACTTGTTGTTCAGCAGCTATCTTAAAGGAAAGCAAAACTGTGCCAAATGATTAGGTCCTTATCAGCCTCAAGACTGGTCACTACTGCTGTGCCTCAGGGTCCTGTTTTGGGACTGTTACTATTTACAAGCAATGTAAACAATATATGGAACTAATGTGATAAAACAATACACAGAACATTTAAATTTTTTAACTATTACTTGACTGTACAAGAAAGTGTTAATACTTTTTGGAACAGTTGATCAACGTTAAACTTTAATTATATTGAAATCATTACTATTAATTGTATTTGTATTATTGCAATAATAAAATGAGTTTTGCTGCTCAATCTACTGCTATAAAACAAAAATATATTTTATATCTGAAGCAACAATGGTTATTATACTGTGTATGAGCAACAGCTTACACTGGGGTGTGTGAAGAGTCGAAGCTACTGCATATGCCTTGCTGTTGTGAGGCAAGAGTTCATTACGTGACTGCACTGCAGGTAGGGGTGTGTATTAATATCTGTTTAATCTGCAATTCAGTACATACGTATTGCACTTATGAAATACCATTATTGGGTGAATTTCAGTGGGGGTTTACTTTAGGTCTAAAATGACATACTTTACACACAGCTGTTAGATAACCATATCGTTTGGTCTTCTGAACCCATTTCATAGACAGACAGACAAGAAGCATATAGTATATTCTACATCTTTACTAAGCTTTTTTTATTTGGTTTTACTTTACTCCAGCTGACAATTTTGATTTTGTATAAAATGGAAAAGCTTTCTGTTGCTTAGAAACACTACTACTGGTATCTCATCTAGTACGCAGGCTGAATAAAAACCTGCAAGAACATGTGAACAAGCAACACGTGAACAGACTTGGCACAAAGCCACAGTAACAGCCCAGCAGCCATAGGTAAGGACACACTATTTTCATCCTGTATAAGTAGGTTCAATACTTCAGGATCAGGTGGAATATGACTGGACATGAGCACTGATAAGCTATGAGAAAGCATACTGTGCTGTCAATTTAGTAAATAACTGGGCTTATGGCTGACTTCAGAACAAGCAAGTACAAACTACATTTGCTATTCAATTTATGCTTCCTTCAACACTGGGACATGTTCCCTTTCTGTCTCATTTTCATAATATTACCCAGCAACCGAGCCAATCAATATGGTCAGTCAAGTGACGCAAATATTTACTTGGTTGGTATCTGACAGTGTCTCACTTGCTCTTATTACGATGTGTAATTCAGTTATGGGGATGTCCTGCATTTCTTTGATGAAATGACTATATTTTTATTTACTTATTTTTACAGAAGTAGGAAAACAAGGAAATGTAGATGTAACACTAACAAAAGATAAAAAAACAATTCTGCACGTAATATCGATATTTAACAGTCCTATTTAAGAGGCCACCCTGTATGAGACAAATGCACTTGCTGCCACAATAAAAACACTATTCAGTAGTTGCAATCAGTGCAATATGAAATGGAAGAAACCTTGTCCCATCTGCTATAGACAATGACAGAAGTGCTAATAATTAGGACAGAACATGCTTAATTAAACAACATTCAGACTGAAGTCCACATTATGGTGGACTTCTACATCAGTGTTTGGAAGACAGTTTCATTCTTTTTATTACCAAGTTGCCCCATAGATCAAAACCCAAATGTCAAGCAACAATAAAGGTAATACAGTATAATACACTGCAAAGACAAATATGGCAAAACCAAAGTTAAGTTTACTAACAGTTTTAGTGCCATGGATGTTTCCTTCTAAGGAGTCCTTGGCAATTGATGAGGTACCAGAACAATCATTAAACATGGATTTTATTTTGCTATACTATATAGTAGTTTATAACTAAAAATCTAAATTTTGTTTGCAGCGTGTTTTTGCTCTTTTTTAAGCCATGAAAAAAGATTAAGCATTATAGATCTGCAGCTGGTTCATCTAGTGTCCATTGCCGATCCTGAGCTGCTGTTCCTCAACTTAAAACAACAAAAAGGTACAAGAGTCTGTTCTCTGACCTTGCTCCTCCCCTTCCTCCATGGTCTGACATCATTAGTGCCAAGTCCGACATCATTAGATATTTAAGTAAGTTTAAGGGTTCCAAAGCACTTGAGCGGCCGTGGTGATACAGCAGTTAGCATTGCCGCCTCACAGCAAGAGGTTCTCCAGTTTGATCCTCGGCTGTGGTGCCTTCTGTGCAGAGTCTGCATGTCCTCCCTGTGGTCGCGTGGGTTTCCTTCGAGTGCTCCGGTTTCCTCCCACATCCCAAAGACGTAGGTGGATTGGGCACTCTAAATTGGCCCTAGGTGTGAGTGCGTGTGTGCGTGTGTGTATGCCTTCTGTGGAAAGCTAGGCGCCAGGCTGGCAACTTGACACTGTAAAACTCCACTGCCAATCATGAGTGGACAGGTGATCTGCTGTGGAGACTTCTAACCGGGAAAAGCCAAAAGAAGAAGAAGGGTTGCAAAGTAGTTACCCACATCTGCTGGAGGAAGACTAAGACAATGAACCCCAACTGAACACATGAAAGGAAACGTATGTAAACAATGGATAGCCCATACACAAATAGTGACTACTGCTTCCATGCCATGATTCTTCTTAATTAATTCATTTGCTTTCATCCTATGGCAGTGGAATTTAAAGTAAAGCTTAGCTATTTTACTGCAGTATTATGCACTGGAAAATGTTTTGCTACTCATCAGCTAAAGGATTGTAAATAAAATTAATAAGTTTTGGATTTTAGAGTTATCTTGAAATTGGCTGGCACATCCAGCAAGACTAGCTTCTGTGCCATACTCATTGACTCCTGGGATAGGTTCCCGCTCAAATATGTCCTTAAATGGGATTAAGTGGGCAAAGAGATAATGAATAATTCCAGACTTTTAATTTATTCCCATCATTAATGGCAACTGTGACGCCCCTGCACTGGCCCAGTAATCAGGGAGCATCAAGCCTCACCACTAGCACTAGTGAGGAACGTGCACATTGGGAGGATAACAAGTACACTCACAGTAAACAACAATTTCCCTTAAGAGCACACAGAGATCACAGTCAGTCTGGGGATGGTTTCTACCTCTCTCTCTCTCTCCAGATCCCCAATAAGACTCCCCACTGGCACAGCTACAAGGTTAAGATCTCAGCCGAGTGGTCAAGCCAAAACCTCCAGCACCCTCTTTGTTCAACCAGTGCTTCGTGCCCCTGCCCAAGTAGCTGACACACACACACAACACACAGACACTCCTGGGGAAGGCTGACATAGGTTTACTAGCTATGCCCCCTTCTGCTAAGACTACAAGCTAGTACCAACTGCTACCAACCACTCTCATCAGCTACTAAAAGGCCCTTCCTAAACGGTGACCGATTCTACTGTGTAATGTTACTATTATCCAAATGGTAAGTGTGAATAAGACATGAAGGCTATTGGAGTGGCTTGCACAGTATCACCAAATACATATGCAAGTCCTTTAAGATCTTAAATATCTCTATACAAAACCAGCCACAATTAAAAGGTTTAAATGTACAATACTCATTAACTCAGCACATTGACAACATAGTTCAGATTCACAGGAAATACTTTAAAACAATATTGCAGGACAGTCTCACATAAATACAGAAAACATCCAGACTATTCTTGCCGCATTCCTATCTCTAAGGGATACTAAGCCCTATATGTCTTACTAACAGAGCCAGGCAGATATAGATGAGAAGTGCTGAACAGATGTTTACAGGTCCAGAACAAAATACACAGACTTTCTCTCTGAGATAGTTCTTAAATTATTATCAAACATTTCTGCTGGGTTATCTCAGATTACATCATTCTCGTCACCTATGCCTATAGTTTCCAGGCCAACAGAAACTTAAAGTTAGCACCTCAGTGTCAAGTGTCTGGAATTAGGAATCATAAAACTGTTAAATAGTTTTACCCCTGACACTTATAATTATCTCTGTCTCAAACAATAGAAAGAATTTCCAGCTGCAGACATTCTGTCTTCTAGTTCTGGTAAACACACTTGTAAAATTATTTATTTATTTTCTCAGAGTTTGCAAGTTAGCTCTGTATGTCCCAACGTCTGCTATAAAAACATACATTTGCATAGGCATATAGTCAATATACATTTTGCTCTTCTCCAGCAGAGTGCACTGTGGTTACATTTTTGAAGGTCAGCACATAACACATAGTTTAAGCATAACATATAGTTCCCTTACATTTGTAAGGCAAGCCGGTGGATCATATTAATACTTACAAAGGCAAATCTGTGGATCATATTAATATTTACAAATGACACAGGATTATTTACAAAATTCTAACTAGCTGGGCTGGCAGCCTTCACAACCCCCCCCCCAAGAACTCAAGCTAGTTTTTTGAAAAACATTGCTTGAGAGGGTTGAGTCTATCTGGGAATACCTTACCCCATTCCCTGTCTTGACAGCCCATGTGTGGTGGTATTGCTAACCCCACTACGGTGCTGCACTGTCATATTATATGCATATGCTTGCAATCCTAGCCTCCACCTTAGTAACTTGGCATTTTGCTGGCTGTCTCGATGCAGCCATGTTAAGGGATTGTGGTCTGTAACTACAGTGAATTTCCTTCCATACAGATAAGGCTGAAGTTTCTGCAGTGCCCACACTATGGCTAGACATTACTATTCTACAGCTGCATAGCATTCCTCCCTGGGTTGGAGCCTACGACTGAGATAAACCACTGGATGCTCTTCTCTCTCTTAAAAAATCTGGCTAAGTACAGCCCCCACCCCATGGTTCGAAGCATCCACCTGCACAACAAATTCTTTGTGAAATCTTGACTGGCTAACACAGGGGGTCCTCCCAAAGCTTCTTTAAGCTTCTGGAATGCCTGCTTACATGCTGGGGTCCAGACTACCTTATCAGACCTGTTTTCTCTTGTCAGGTCTGTGGGGGGGAGCAGCTATGGTACTATAATTGGGGATGGACTTTCTGTAGTACTCTGCTGTCCCTAAAAATGTCCTCACCTGCTTTTTGGTAACAGGTACAGGCCATTCATGGCTTTTACTTTGACAGGTTCTGGCCTGATCTTACCACTCCCCACTCTATATCCTGGGTAGGAGAGCTCTGCTATACCCACCTGACATTTGCTGGGCTTAATGGTCAACCCTGCCCTCTGTAGTCTGCCCCGCACCTCCCTGACATGCTGAAGGTGCTCTTGCCAGGAATGGCTGCAGATGGCAATATCATCTAGGTAAGCAAGGGCAAAGTCTCCTGCTCCTGCTAGGATATGATCTAGCAGCCTCTGGAAGGTTGCTGGAGCATTTTGCATCCCACAGGGTATCTTTATGAACTCATACAAGCCAAAAGGAGGCACAAAGGCTGACTCTCTCTAGCACTGGGAGTCAAGCGCACCTGCCAGTAACCCTTGGTTAAGATCAGTGGTGGTAAGATACTTAGCCCCACCCAGCTGCTCTAGGGCTTCATATGTTCTAGGCATGGGATAAGCATCTGACTATTTAATTTCCTGTAGTCCACACAGAACCTGGCGCTGCCATCCTTCTTTGGTACCAGCACCGCTGGGGAGCCCCAGGGACTGCTGGACTCCTGAATTACCCATAGTTCCAACATTTCCTGTATCTTCTTCCTCACAGTCTGTTTGACTCTCTCAGGCACTCTATAAAGGGCCTGCCTAATAGGCATTTTGGTTCCTTTATCCACATGGTGCTGCACCAGGTGGGTGCACCCTGGTTTCCCAGTGAACATGTCCCCAAACTCCTGTAACACTGCTAGGACTTCTCAAAACTGGGTAGGAGATAGCTGCTGGGGCATTGCTACCCCTTCCACTGAGGTGTCAGTCCGAGCCTCACTGAAGAGGTCAGTCACCAGATCTCCCTCAGACTCCTCCTGCAATCCACTGCAAATACTCAGCACAAGGGCCTCCCTATTATGGTAAGGTTTCATCATGTTAACATGGTACAATTTGTACCCCTGCCTCCTGCCTAGTGCAGTTCTACCATGCAGTAAACATCACAGACCTTCCTTACTACCTCGTACGGTCCCTTCCCAAGCTGCCTGCAGCTTGTTGTGTCTAACAGAAATGAGAACCATTACCTGCTGCCCTAAAGCATACTCTCTAGCTTGAGCATTCCTGTCATACCAGACCTTTTTCTGCTGTTGGGCTTCGGCCAGGTTCTCCTTGGTCAAGCCCATGAGTTCCCTGAGCCTTGTCCTGAGGTTTAGCACATATGCCACAACAGACTCCTTGTGGGATTCACACACACCCTTCCACTCATCTCAAATTAAATCTAGAGGCTCCCTTACCTTATGTCCATACAGCAACTCAAAGGGTGAAAAACCTATAGATTCCTTGGGAACTTCTTTGTAAGCAAACAACAGATGGGGCAAATATTTGTCTCATTCCCTGTTAAACTGGTCCACAAATGCCCATAGCATCATCTTGAGTGTAGAGTTTAACCTTTCAACAAGACCATTAGTCTGGGGATGGTAGGGGTGATCTTTAGGTGCTTCAACCCACAGTACTTCTGCAGACAAGCCAGGAGGTCTGACATGAATTTGGCACCTCTGTTAATCAGAATTTCTTTTGGGAAACCTACTCTTCTGAAAATCTCTAACAAAGCATTTGCCACCTTTTCTGCCTCAGTGGAGGACAGAGCCACTGCCTCAGGGTATCTCATAGCATAATCTACTACCACTAGGATATACTTTCTCTCTGTGGAACTTGGGGTACTCAGAGGCCCCACAATATCCATAGGTAAGTGTAAATGGCAAGTGTGACTAAGACTTGAAGGCTATTGGAGTGGCTTGTACAGTATCACCAAATACATATGCAAGTACTCCGAGAGCTTAAATATCTCTATACAAAATCAACCACAATTAAAAGGTTTAAATATATGTAATAATAAAAGCAAAAGACAATATTCATTAACTCAACACAGTGACAACAGTGTTCATATTCACAGGAAATACTTTAAAACAGCATTGCAGGACAGACTCACATAAATACAGAAAACATCTAGACTACTCTTGCTATATTCCTGTCTATCTCTAAGAGATACTATGCCCTACATATCTTAATTACAGAGCTAGACAGATATAAATGAGAACTGCTGAATAGATGTTTACAGGTCCAGAACAAAATACAAAATGCACAGACTTTCTCTATGAGATAGTTCTTAAATTATTACCAAAGATTTCTGCTGGGTTATCTCAGATTACATCATTCTTTTCACCTCTGCCTATAGTTTCCAGGCCAACAGAAACTTAAAAGTTAGCACCTCAGTGTCAAGAATACTTATCTCTTAGAAGCTTGCCTGGAACTGGGAATCATAAAACTGTTAAATATTTTTACCCTTGAAACCTATAATTATCTCTGTCTCAAACAATAGAAAGAATTTCCAGCTGCAGACATTCTGCCTTCTAGTTCTGGTAAACACACTTGTAAAATTCTTTATTTATTTTCTCAGACTTTACAAGTTAACTCTGTATGTCCCAACGTCTGCTATGGAAACATGCATATAATATAGGTTCATAGGTAGGTACTAGGCTATTGGCCCTAAGGACTATATAAGCCTAGCCAAAAAGGTACCCTGGCTTTCGCCAACCAAGAAAATGATTTTCCTGTGTCCCTGTCGAGCAGAGCC
>NC_056747.1:517463657-517526157 GCF_019279795.1 Protopterus annectens | reverse complement strand
ACTAACTCTGAATATGTCCACTGCAGTGGAAAATTTTGAAACAGTAAAATTAAACCTCCTTTCGAGGCTTAATCCTTAGGAAAGCCCAAATGTAATGGTTCAGAAAGTTACGTCCTAAAGCACTGAGCTGCCAAAGGAGGCCCAACTGATGGAATAACAGTCTATACATTGAGAACAGACAATCATTTGACTACAGAATAAATCTCTTCAATGGACACATTCTTGAAACAGTTGTTGCTGGTAAAGCAGTCTGACTGTAGCATTTTACAAATGGTGGGCAGCCACCTAGTGCAAAAGATAACACAGTCAACAAGGCCCTTAGAAAGGGTTTGCTTAGTTAATGCAAGATCTTCCTTTTTGAAGAAAAAGAAGAAAAACAGCAGGCTATTGTTTTTTTTTTTTTAGGTACTTTCACTCCTCTGCCTTTTGACCATCTGGCCTCCCCCTACTGGACTTCAGACAATGTAATGCTTTTGGTGGGGAGTCCCACAGATTCGCTGTGGTAAAAGCCATCCAGACCATAGGGGCTGTCACACAGGCAGACACTGAGTTTGTGCTCGCACTACTATCCTTGTAGTGAGGACATTTTGTATACAGCCTATTATTACCCTCAATATAACTATACCAGTGTGGGAAACTACAAATAAAAATGTAAAAGCTAGTAATTAACACCAATCTGTATAAATAGTTTACAAAGGATTATAAGAAACTCTGGATGCCTCCTAAAAGGAAAGAAAATAACGGCTGGAATTTCAGAAAAAAAGTGACTAAAAAAGCAGCACTGGCTAAAGAGCATGTGGCTGTCACCTAAGAAGTAAAACAAAATCTGAGATAACCAGTAGAAAGGCTGCAAGCTCGTGTGATTCCTAGGGAAAGAATTCGGTTGTCCGTTATTGTCACTTCACTATTTTCAGCTCTGCAGTGGAAAGTTACGGTTGGGTTCAGGTAAGTGTGCGATTGTGTGGACATAAGGGTTAGGGTAGGATAGGTGAGTTAGGGTTAGGGCGCGGGTCAGGTAAGTGTGCGAATGTTTGGACGGGAGGGCTAGGGTGGGATAGGTGAGTTAGGGTGCGGTGAGGTGTGTGTGCGATAGTGACGGACCTTAGGGTTAGGGTTTGGGTTAAGGTAAGTGGGTAGATAGTGGTGTATGTACAGTTTAGTGTAGGTTTAGATGTAAGATTTTAGGTGTATGTGTGTGGATTGCTGTGTGTTTGGTGCATTTGCGTTGTGTGTATGTGTTTTGGAACAGCAATTTTTTTCCCTAGGAAAAAATTTGATGTTCTAAATGTTCGGTCTTACCGGTTTTCGGTTACTAGGTGTCGATATTAGAACATTCGAAGACCTGAAACTTTGATGTTCTAATATAGACCCGTCTAATCTTAGGAGAGTGTTATCAATGTAATCTGCTAGGGGTTGCTGTCTTCCCAAAGAGTACAGTTATGCATTTTTTTAACTGAGTTTTAGGCCATGGCTCTGGCACCAGTTATTTGTCTGTGTCAGATCCTTGTGGTAGGATATCTTTGGGGGATTCAGTGATTGTACCCAGCTTGCAGTCTTCAGTAAATTTGGTCAAAGGCCATCTACATTTGCCTTGACTTCAGAGAAGTCTATTCTGAAGAGGAGATGTTCCAGTACTGAACCCTGTGGAACACCACTAGTAAAAGACTTCTTTGTGAAAGTGTATTGCCCCACCCTAATTTTATGTATCCTATTCATTAGCCATTTGGCTATACATCGGGTGATGTGGATTTATACTTAACTTTGTGGGTTTATTTATAACAGCAGATTGAGATATTGTCTCAAGTGCCTTTGCCAGGTGGAGGTAGGCAGTATGCACTGTTTTGCCCTCTTCCATGGCTCTAGTGACCTTCTTGAAGACATTCACCAGGTTTAGTAGATATGACCTGCCCTTGACGAAACTGGAATGGGATGGGTCCCTTTTTTGAAGAATTCCTACTTCTTTGTTCATCAGGCCCATGATAATTCTTTCTGTGGCATTGCATATAAGACTAGTCAAATGTATGGGTCTGTAGTTCCCTGGGTCTGTTGATGGTTCCCCTTTGTGTAGAGAGATGACCACTGCAGTCCTCCATTCCCTAGGGATGAAGCCTGTCCCGAGACTGTTGCTGAATAGAGATTCTAGTGGACCTGACAGGTCATGTTTCAAGCTATTTAGGAGGCATCCTGGGATATTATCAGGACCTACTAATGCAGTGTTTTTAGCTCTGAAGAATGCAGTGAGGACCTGTCCTTTAGCGATAGTTGGGGGAGAAATGGTAGACGGTATTTCCAAGGGGGAAACTGGGTTCATAGGGAAGTGAACTTGGAGTTAACTTTATTGGTCAGCAAATTTGCTATATCCTCCACTTTAGTATAGGGCGTTCCTTTTACCATTTTCAACTTTCCACTATTTTCAACTTTCGGTTACTAGGTGTCGATATTAGAACATTCGAAGACCTGACACTTCGATGTTCTAATATAGACCCGATTAGACCCAGTGGTAAGGGACTCGGGAATTCAGGCTGATTGTAACTTGAAGTTTAATCACCATGTATCCATGGTGGTGAGAAGATCCTTCTACATGACATATCTTATAAGTAAGGGTATGGTACGTAAATTTAAGGAGATCATAGTCCTACTATAATCTGCCCTAATTAGACCAATAATTGGGTACAGTACAACCTGTGGCATGTACCTGACCACTCATTTTCCAGCAGCTGGACTGGCCACAGATGTTTCTCACTAAAAAATATAGGGTGTAAATACGTCCTGTGCAGATTATGTCAAAGCCCTGTCTCCTACAGACTACTGAAGAGTGATGTATGCCTAACCTACATGGCATTCTTCAATCTAGCACTGATGGATTTGCCACAAATATGCAAAACAGGCAGCAGCAGAATTACCCAAGCTAAGGATCTAGACCTCAGGCCAGATTCATAAAGGTTACCACAAACTTTACAATATGGGTACACTTTGTACACACTTTCTAAATTCAAGAACAGTCCTCCTACAATGCTTATGCTGTTTTTTTCACTCAAAAAGGTTACACCAAGTCTACAAATAGTGTACACTTGGTGATCACCTTTATGAATCTGGCTCATCATCTTTGACATAAACAAAACATGTTGGAGAGACAGGTGGTGTTCTCAGAGATTATCTCTTCTCTGGAACAGACTCCCCATTCATGTAAAGCAGAGCTCTTCCCAAAGCCTATTCAAACAAAGTTTGGACCATTGGTTGAGGAAATCACAAATTCAGTTGTGGCTTGTCACCTGTGTCCCCTTATAGACAGTGGTGGCTTGTAGATCCCCTAAGGCACATGCATGTACCAAAACCATTCTAGTCCTTCGGCATTGATAACTGGAAAGTTTGGGGAATGAATGGCTAAGCTTAAAAAGGTTCTTGGCCCTTAGCCTAGCAACTTGGCTTTAATGGCCTGAAGTTGTCCATACAAACATTTAAAAATGAAAGTAAAAGAAAAAGTCATGGACATTCAGAATTGCAATTTAGTTGAGTCACATATTGTGTTAGGAATTCTGCTTAAGAATGAGGTGGTTGTCAGTAAACATGAGACAATTGCTACATTGTCTCAGGATTCCCATTTCCATGGTTACAAAGACAGCAGGAAAGCGCACATCCATGGCTGCGGATCCTCTTTTTTTCTGTTCTATGAGGGGCGGAGCAAGAAGGGTTTGTAATTAAGTAAACTGTGAGTTGTTGGGCTTCGGTGGGGGGAGAGGTCTAGGACTGATCTAAAACCGTAATGCTTCTCAGTGGGCAAACAAGCTGCTCTACACTCTTACAATAAAAGTCCATACTAGTAAAGCAAGAAATTATGAAAGGAAATTTGATAAGCCTGAATAAGCTTGCTGTAGTAACTATGAGAGTGTAAGAAAATGTTCTTCATGTGACTGTAGTAGGGAGGTGTTTGCAAGCAATGAAGGTCAGCAAGTGCAAAGGCTGATTACTCCACGTGCAGTCATGCAATTTAGATTATGCCAGGGTCTTTTTAGCTGGCAAATCCTGCAGGGTCAAATGTTTATTTGCAGCAATAGCTCAGACAATGGAAGGACAGGTTGGACTAATTTTGTTTATAGTGTTGACTGTTGTAAATTTGTTGAAGAAAAGAGGGTGATGTTCTACACTACATGCTAGTGTGAGTTCAGTTATATGCAAACTGAAGCAGGCAAGTCATTATGGGGGGATTGTCTATTTTATTATGATAATGTATAGTATAAAGCTGAACTAAAAAAAGCTTTTGGAAAATGATGTAACCAATGGCTTCCAGCCTTGTTGGCATGCACACATAAATATAACAAAGACAATGCTAGTGAAAGGGGTAAGCAAGGAAAATAGGGCTTTATTTCCACTTTGACAAATGGATAATCTTAGGATATTATTATGGAATATAAATGCTCTCACTAATCCAGTTAAAAGGAAGAGAGTACTTGCATACATACGAAAGATCACTGTGAAATTGACTTTGTTGCAGGAGGCACATACAGGCTGGCAGGAGCACAGCAAACTAATTAAAACAGGGTTTCAAGAAGGATATTCATTAGAAAGTCAAGGATCTGGGAAAGGAAGAGTGGTGATACTGACACCTGTAAATATACAACAGGAAAGAAGCAGCAAACAGGGAAGGTATGTTATAGTTTGGGGGGTGCTGGACAGGGGTGAGAATTACACTAGCCAGCATCTGTACCCCACCAAAAACAAAATCAAACAGAATGAAAGAAAAATCTGGGGAGAGATTTTAAACTTCCAACAGGGACTCCTGTTTTTGGAAATTGACTGGAATGTAGTATACAATGGACAAGATGTATCTGGGGGTCCTAGAAAAGTGGTGGTTATAATGGAAGGGGAATTCTTAGAAGCCTAAATGGGAACATCTGGCTCAGAAGAGATTTTGGCAACTATGGAAGGCAGGGAAAGTACAGTTGTGTACACTTACCATAAATGTAGATGTTCGAGTGTATTCACTGTTGTAGTCATTACATTTGGGTAATCTGCTGGCAGGTTGCCCTCAGTCATCCTGATTAACAAAGTCTTGGGTCCTGTGCTGGTTGCTGTCCACTCTTCCATGATGTCAGGGGTATAAAACATGCAGCCGAGGCCATTACATCAGTTTTTCTTGCCCCAGATGTCAGGTGCCCCCCAAATGGGGAGCCAATATTTAAGTAATTAAAAACACAAAAATATACCTCCAAACAAAAGCAAATACTCCAAAAAGGCTTTTAAGCATAGTAAAGGAAAGAAGAGGTATAGTAAGAGAAAAAACAGGGGGTTGGAGAGAGGGTAACCAGGACTGCAACAGTGAATACACTCGAACATCTACATTTATGGTAAGTGTACACAACTGTACTATGTTCTTCGTGTTTCACTGTTGCAGCCATTACATTTGGGTAGATTCCCAAAGCTATGATTGGGAGGACGGATTTATACAACATTAGGACCAGCTATAATCCCTGCAGGACAGCAGAGGCAAAGCCAGCTCTGGATTTAAAGAATGGTAAATGGTAATGTTTGGTGAACGTATGAACTGAGCTCCAGGTAGCAGCTTCTAGAATGTCTCTGGTAGGAACACCTCTGAGAAAGGCTGTAAAAGTAGATGCAGCCCTGGTGGAATGAGATCTGATCCCCTGGGGAACAGTTTTTCCATGGTGCGTATAGCAGAAACAAATGCAATGGCTTATCCATTTGGAAATAGTCTGCTTTGAAATAGCCTTTCCCTCTGCCCCTGTAGTAAATGCCACCAGTAGTTGTTCAGATTTTCTCTGAGATTTTGTCCTGTTTAAGTAAAATCTAAGTTGTATGTGTACATCCAATGAATGCAGAATCCATTCTCCCTTGTTCTGTGGATTGGGAAAAAAAGTTGGCAAATGAATGGTCTGATTAAGAGCCACACTGGATACCACCTTAGTCATGAAGGATGGATTGGTCCTGAGAGACACCCTGTCCGCATGAAAAATAATGAAAGGCTCCACTGCCATAAGAGCCTGTAATTCGGAAATCCTTCTAGCTGAAGTGACTGCTAAAAGGAAAGCTGTTTTCCAGGAGAGAAATTTTAAGTCTGCAGTTGCAGCTGTTTCGAAAGGAGGGAGAGTGAGGTTTTTCAAATACAAAATTGAGGTCCCAAGCAGGGGTTGGAGCTCTCCTGGGTGATCTTAAGTTTTTGGCCCATCTGAGATGCTGCTTTAGCAGAGGATGAGAGAAGAGGGGAGGTTCTGTGTTATAATGAGCTGAAATGGCTGAGGCATGGATTTTTATGGAAGAAAAGGACAGGCCCTTGTGAAGCATCTCAGTTAAATGTTGTAAAATCTGAGGAATATTGGGCACTGTTGTGCTTATCCCTTATGACGGATTCCAGGCACAGAATCTTTTCCATTTGTCAGCATATGATTTTCTAGTACTGGGCCTTCTTGCCTCCAAAATGACATCCATCACAGGTTTACTGAGGGATGTCAAGGGTGAATTTAGGTGACTAGCCACGCTGCAAGATTCAAAGTTTGGAGCTGAGTGTGCAGAATTTGGTTGTTCTGCTGAGACAGTAAGTAAGGTGTCTGAGGCAGGTGCCACGGTGGAAGGTGTGACACACTGCACAGGAGTGGGTACCAGTGTTGGCGAGGCCAGTCTGGAGCAACCAAAATAATTTTTGGTTTGTCCTGTTTGACTTTTAGTAGAACTTTGGAGAGCAGAGGCAGAGGGGGAAAGGCATAGACTAATAGACTTTTCCAGCTGAATGATAGAGCATCCACTTTCCAGGCTTTTTTTGTGATGAGTTCTTGTGCAAAACTTGTCCAACTGATAGTTCTGGGGTGAGGCAAAAAGATCTATGTCTGGACTCCCTCATTTGCATGCCAGCATGTTGAAAATCCGTGTTTCCAGTTTCCATTCATGTGGGTCCATGAGATTTCTGCTTAGTCTGTCTGCCAGAGTATTCAGCTTTCCTGGCAGGAATTGAGCTTGTAGTTGAATTTGATAGTTCAAGGCCGTGTTCCACAATGCCATGGCTAGTCTGCAAAGGGGGTAGGAGTGCGTACCCCCCTGCTTGTTTATGTACCACATAACTGTGGTGTTGTCTGTCTTTATCATTAATTGTCCTGGATGAAGGTAGTCCTTGAAGGCTGTCAGTGCATTCTGTGCAGCTAGCATCTCTTTTTGATTGATATGAAGATGCATTTGATTTAGGCTCCATTTACCCTGAATGCACTTCCCTGCCAGATGAGCCCCCCAAGCATAGTCCAATGCGTCTGTAGTTAGGGTTTGGGCGGGGGGGGTGAATGGCAGTCCCTTGTTTTGGTGGCAGGCCTCTGCCCACCATAGGAACTCTAGTTGCAGGCAAGTTATGATAGGAATCATTGTTTCCAGGCTGTGAATGTTGACTCCATAAACTTTTTAAGTACCACTGAAGTTTCCTCATATGCAGTCTTGCATATGGAATTAGAAAAATGCAGGAGGCCATGAACCCCAAGGCTTGCATAATTTGTCTTGCAGATAGCAGGGTTTTTGTAGCCACCTGTTTGAAGTAAGTCACCAAATGAATTTGTTTTTCTGGCGTAAGGTAAGCCATTTGGGCAGTTGTATTCAAGCTTGCACCCAGGAATGTAATTTTTTGAGAGGGTACCAGTTGTGATTTCTTTTCGTTTATGGTGTACCATAGACAAGCTAGAACTTTTTTTTTACAAATGCCAGATGTTTTTGAAGAATGTCTCTGTTTTCTGCCTGACTTAAGCAATTGTCCAGGTATGGATATATCTGAATATTTCTTTGCCTGCAAAATGCAATTACTGGAGTCATGCACCTTGTGAAGACCCTGGGCACAGCAGATAAGTCGAAGGGCAGTGCAGAGAACTGGTAATGCAAATAGTCTGCTTTGAAGCGGAGATATCTTCTGCAAGATTCCCTGATTGGGATATGCAGGTAAGCCTCTTTAAGTCTAGAGTTACCAACCAGGCATCTTTGCCTAGCATAGGAAGTAACTGTTGAAGAGTCAGCATCTTGAATTTTGGAATGTCCAGAAATGTGTTTAGAGTAGATAAGTCCAGAATTGGATGCCATGAAAGTCCTGGGTACCAGGAACAGTCTTGAATAGAAACCTTGTCCCTTTTCCTCTTCTGGGACTGGTTGAATAGCTCCCATGTTCATGAGAGACAGTACTTGTTTCTGGGCCTCTACCCACTGATTTGGGGGCAGGTCTGGCCATCCGGTTGGGGTTGGTAACATTTGGAAATGAAATCTGTATCCCTGGGATACTATATATAAAACCCATTTGTCCTGGATTATAAGTTGCCAGTTTCTTACATGAAGTGCCAGTTTCCCCCCCAAAGGGGCGGCTGAAAGATAAGTGCTTGGTAAGTGTAGAGGGAAGTCATTGAGACTGCTTACCATAGGGAGGCGCCTTGTTGTTTTCAGATTTGGAAGAGGAGGCACCCCATTGTTTTGTTTTAAAAGTCCCTTGTGACTGAAACCTGGAGCCTTTTGAATGTCTGGGATTGACTTGAGTGGCTCTGGAAGGAACTGGAAAGGACCAGTTCTTAGTAGGCCAGCGCCTACTAAATCTTGGAGGTTGCACTTGTAAGAAATCTTTCACAGTTTGCATAGATTTAGCTTTATCTTTCATCTTTTTTAAAACTTCTTCAGCCTTATTACCAAAGAGATGGTCCTGTTGTAAAGGAGCATCCAACAATTTTGCTTTAACATGATCAGGCAGAGTTTGCTCTTCGAGCCAAGCATGCCTTCTTAGCACAGAGCCAGTTACAGCAGCCTTGCAAGAGGCCTCCAAAGAATCAAAACCACATTGCAAAGTATGTTTTCCAACTTGTTCAGCTGAATGCAATAAATCCTGTAAATCTTTATTTTCCACACAGTCAGAAATTAACATCATTTTCTGTTTCAGCAGTCCCATGATATGCTGCTGGTATTTAAGCATATGAAATTGACAGTTTAAAGTCCTGATTGCCAATGTTGCAGAAGTGTAAACCTTCTTACCCCATCTATCCAGCGCCCTGGAATCTCTATCAGAAAGGGTAGGATTTTTAGCAGTAGAGGCCTTAATGCCCTTGGGACCTTGAGAAATAGTTTCAGGATCTGCAATAGGATTTTGAAAAGGAATTTCTAGGAGTCAGGAACCCTGTAGCATCTGTCAGGCTTACAAGGAGCGGAGGCAGAGAATCAGGAGCCATACTAGATTCTGGAAAAACATCATCAACAATGTCTAGGACAGGAAGTATGTTGAGGAAGAAGAAAATCCCTAAGTCTCTTTTTAGATTCAGAAAAATCCTGACTTTCCCAGTGGAAATGTTCCCGTAAGGTATGTAAAGTTTCCCCAAAAGAAAAATCCTCAGGGGGAGAAGCAGAAGGAATGGAATCTTCTGCATCAGAGTCCTCATAACTAGGTATAGACAAATCTTGTTCATTAGAAGAGTCAGAAGAAATAGAATCCTGTTCTGAAGATTCATAATCAATGTCTTGCCTAGGCCTTTTAGAAGGGGGGGGGGGGTGGCTACCCCTGATCAGAGTAATTAAATCTTCAGCCATTTTGATCATTTGTTTTTTAGGCATAGGGGCCTGCACATGTGGCCCAGGCATCGTTTTTTTAGACACATATTTAGATTTTGGCCTTAGTTTTGAAGATGGCGTCGGTCTAATATACCATCTGTAGGCCTGAAAATGCCCTCAGAAGCCGGTGCCTGCACAGCGGCTCCAGACCCATCTAAGGTAGAGACATCCGCGGGTTCCATAATTGAAGCATCTGACGGCATACCGGACTCCAAATGGGTCTCAGTAGAGGCCTGCGAATCAGAAGTAGTGGGTATCAGGGGCTGCGAAAGTACCTCGCTGAGTACCGGCGAACTGGCGACTGGCTTAGGAGAAGTGCCGTCATCAGTTTTGGACCTCAACGGCCTGTCTCTGTCTTTTTCTTTGCGTTTTTTAGGTATTCCGGTAGCTGGATTACTAACCAATGACATTTCTGGACAATTAAAGCGTGAGCCAAAATATTTAGAAGCAAAAATATACAGACTTTTAATAATGCATTGATTAAATTTAGCACAAAACCGACAGCAAGGCACGTTGTGATCAGGGCCTAGGCAAGGAATACAGTACAAATGAAAATCCTTATGAGGTATTTGCTTCCCACAAGTAATGCAAGTATTAACTTTTACTGACATAGGTAAGGTGCAAGAAAAAGTTTCCCCAACGGGGTACTTAGCTTTTTAGTTGAAGTCTTCGGTTCTGAAACTCGAAAACGAAAATTTCAGGAGTCGGCTGACCGGCACTTGCGAACTGCTTCTGCTTCAGGCACCGCGCGGCAAGAAAGACTGATGTAATGGCGTCGGCTGCATGTTTTATACCCCTGATGACCTGACATAATGGAAGAAGGGGCAGCAACCGACGCAGAACCAAAGACTTTGTTAATCAGGCCGACTGAGGGCAACCTGCCAGCAGATTACCCAAATGTAATGACTGCAACAGTGAAACACGAAGAACATCAGTATATATACTACTCCCTGATTATCAGTTAAATGAGGCCAGATTAGGCAAGATCTGTTTTTCTGGAGAGCATGTTTATATGATAGATAAATTAGGTACTCACCCAATAATGGTATCTGAACATGGTCTCTATAGTAATCAGCCTAACATCTCAAGGAATTCTGCAGAAAAAGAGGCACTGCCATTGCCTATGTATTTATTAAAGAAAAAAAGCATTCAGGAAATGAGAAAATAATAAATCACATGATGTCCTGGAACATCTGAGTATACAGTTATCCCTATGGGATACATTAAACTTAGATTTTAGGTCACTGGTGGAGGGGCTTTTTTTCATTACCTTTTTGTTCTATTGCCACAACTGATTTTTTTTCTAAATGACTATAAACTCTGTCTGCATCAAATCCAGTATATAATTTTATATTATCAGAAGGCAAGTTATTGCTCCATAGGTCTTTGGATAGCTTGAACTTTCACTCTTAACAAGGAATATAATTTTTCCTATTGGGTGAGTACCTAATTTCTCTATCATATAAACATGCTCTCCAGGTTGGTGTCTGTTTGAGATGCATATATACATAATTGTTAGTCAGGGCTAATTATTTGTATAAAGACGTTAACACCTTTAGCCAAAAGTTAGGTACTGTGTCTGGTCCTGAGGTTTACCAATTATGAGTTTTTCTTAATCTTGTCTCAACTTCTCTGGCCATTATTTCATCCCATTTCATATCCTCTACATTAGAGTGTTTTACAGTTTATTTTAATTCTTCTATCCAATCAGTTTCTTTGTTATGTTTAACAGTGTCTTTATAAATACTTCTCCAAAATGTACCTACTACTACTTTTTTGGTACTGTTTCTATTAATTTAGCTTTGTTTCCCAGTTCTCTGTAAAACCTTTTTGGGTCATCAATGTATGGCTTATTTTGCACTTTTCCTTTATATTTAGCTGTATACCTTCTATTTTTTTCTGCTTGCACTGTTATTTTAAGTTTATTATTGAAAACAGTATATGATAAATTCTAGTCTGTTCTGATACTGTGCATTGCTTTTACGAAGTCTATCTAAGTACTCTGGGGATCTGTTCCCTTTTCTATACTGCTCTAACAGGGATACCTTTGTCTTTGTTGCTTTACAGTTGTCTCTGTTCGATGCTGTGCTTCCTTGGTGGCATTCTTCTTACTCCCTTCCTTTTCTTTGTTACTCTCCTTTTTATGGTATGGACCAATGTGGTTTTGTAGAAGGCAGGCAAATGGATTTCAATATTAACAGCAGTATGACGATACAGAATGAGGCAGAATGGCTGAGATCACCCCGATTAATGTTATGGTAGATGCAGAGAAGGCCTTTGTCAGGGTCTGCTGGGGTTACAAGGGGACAGCAATGGATGGATTTGGCTCTCCCCAAAAAACAAAAAAAAAAATTCTTCTTCTAATACTAAGAATATATGTGGGCTCTATAGTATGGATACTCAGTGAGTTCTCCCTGAGAGATTCTACATTGGTAGAAGGACAAGGCAGGGGTGCCCACTTTTGCTCATTTGTATTTACATTACACCTGAAGCCCCTAGCAGGATAAATAAGATATCTACAAACTGAGGATATACAAGGAATTGGCACTATTTGCAAATGATATAATGGTACACTTAACAAAACCTGAACACATTATCCCTGAACTTTTTTAAACATTAACACAGCTCCAACTATTTTTAGAGTATAAAAATTAACAAAACAAAAGGAATACTTGCACATTATAACACTCATACCTGTGAGGGCATGACAGAATGAAGTACCTGAGAGTTTGGCTGGACAGAAAGGTGAAAATGGAGACCAGGGAAACTTGGAAAGATACAAAACAAAACACAGTGAGGAAACTAAGGATTTGGAAAACCATGACAATGGGCTTAGGTAGCAAAGTGCAGGTAGTCAAAATGCTTATGGTCCCCCTAATATCCTATATACAGGCAGTCTTTTTACTACCAGCCTGAAAAGGTGTTGAGGCAATACTAAATAAAGAATGAAAGGAATTCTAAGGGGAAGTGAAAAGAACAAGAGTTAAATGGGGTAAATTATTTCTGCCTACCAACAGGGTGGGGGTCATGAATGGCAGATTTACCGGGTTACTTTAAGGCCATGCGGTTAGATTGGTACATCTGTCTCAAACTAAAATTATATGGCTGATTGGAAGCATATGATCATTATTTAAGGGGGAGGGCAACCAGTGGGATGCTGGAAGATTAGTTCTCTGGCTCGGTTTCTGAGGGGCAATCCTGATAAAGATGCTGAGTACTATACATATAAAGCATATAAAGTAGTGAATACTGTCTTCAGGACACACCAGGTTAAGGGATGAGAAAAAAAGAGCCCTTCAAATATGGTGGGTTGTAGAAAAAAACAGATCAAATAGGTACTGAAAAAAAGAATAACCACCCAACATACTGGGACCAGATACGTATAGCAAGTGAAGTATTAGAATGGGAAAGTGCTAAGAAAGTACTTCATTTAAATTCCAAAGATTATTTATTATGATCATGCAAAGGCCTACTAACACAATTAAAGTTGGGAAGAAAGGAAAGAGGAAGAAATAAATGAAATGTCTGAAGTAGTAAGATACTTTACAGAGCCTGCAAGAAACACCCAGCCAAGCTAGATCTTCACCGTGCAGCATCTTAAACCTCATGTTGTGTAAGCCCATGGGATATATGTAAATGACCTCTTAAGGGCATATCTGTGTTTTAACTACATGGCTGCTGAAGAATCACCATTCCTTGTCTGATCTCACATATGGCAAAGAAAAACTGAAGAGCTGAGAGTCAGGCAACATGATGGGAGTCAGTGGCTGGAGCTCATAGCCTGAAAAATATGAGGCACTAGCTGGTCCTAATGCTAAAAGCATATAATCCTGACTTACTGAACACGGATACCATCTTACCAGATAAATTCTGTCAAAATGGGGACAGCAGAAGAAGAAATCGCAACAGCTTTCTACGGTAGTTCATTCAAGGATTTTTAATTTAATCTTTCTCCCTCTTGCTATATAAAAACTGTCTTTCGGCTTTTCCAGGTTAGGGGTCGTCACAGTGGAACTCTGGTCCGCTAATGATTGGCAGTTGATTTTTACGTGCTGGCTTGCCAGGCCTAACACACAACCTTCAACGAAGGAATGCCCATTCATGCATGTCGACACACAGAAGATGCTCTAACTGAGAATCGAACGGGCAACGTCTAACTGTGAGGCGATAACTATATATATATATATATATATACACACACACACACACACATTTATTTATATATATATATATATATATATATATATACACACTTTTATATAAATATATATATATATATATATATATATATATATACACATTTATTTACATATATATATATATATATATATATATATACACATACATACACACACACACACTCACACATGTATAATATTAAGTAATAATGAAAAAATAACAACAGAGAAAACAAGCTAAAATAATTATGGTTTGATGAAGCAGATGACCTCAGACGGGTATTAAATCAATTTGACTAATACAACTTTGATAAGTGGACTCACTTGTTTTAGTTGATTCACTGCTGATTTCTGAAAAGGCCCTGTTGCAAAAAATAAAAATATGTTAAGTTTCACAAAACCAAAACTACCACTAAAGACAAGGTTAAATGGCTGCAAGTAGTGAATGTTGACTTGGACTGGTAATTAACTGCAGAAATATGATAGGTGGATGTGGAGGTGAGACATTAAACTATTAGAAGCAAAGCAAACATTTGTAATTAATTGCATAATATTACTCTGGCATGTACACAGGAAATATGTATTTCACTGATCAGGGATCAAACCGTGTACTTAGTTGTATTCATTTACTTTGATAAATTTGTAAGAAGTGGCAGGATAAATGTGTGACTCCACTCCATAGACATAAAGAAACCCAAATGAAAAAAAAAAAGAATTTCCTTTTTAAATCAAATGAGTAACATTAAAAGCCGAACATAAAACATACATGAATGTAACAAAAATTATTTTATGTAGTTGTTTGGCTACAGACTGCTTTATCAAAAACAGTAGTGTACAGCTGACCCACAGCCTATTAATTGTGCTGCAGCCCTTTCTGTGAGGTGTGATGACTTCTAAGTTGATACATTAGTAAAGGAGGTGCACTTGCAAAACCTCCTACATCGGTGGGGGCAGAGATGGCTTCCCCCTCACATTAAAACAAAAACAAATTAAAGTTATTTTCAGTGTTTGTTTGTGACTGTATGGTCTTTGACATAATGGTTCTAAACAAAAGACATACAACCAAAAACTGTACATGGAAACAAAGGCATCTCTTATTTTTTTTTTGTTTGCACTTGTACTAAAATAGTGCAAATGATGTCCAATCGGACTACATGCAAACAATTTCATAGGACAACTGTCACTGTTTAAAAGGCAAGATAAGCTAGATTAGGATGGTGTAAATTCAAATATAAAACCAAAGCTTATATATTAATTACTTTTTGCATCCCCATTTTTAATTACTCTAATGTTTTGGGTTTCCAATACCTGTAAGGGAATGGACCCCATTCTGTGTAACTGGAACATTGTGGCTTTATGCTTGATTTTAACATACGTCCGAATGCCTTGTTGTGGGTACTAGTTTCAAAGGTTTTCTGTCCCACGCAGTACCTGACTGGGCCTTCAGTTTAGTTCTTCACAGAAGTGAGAAGCCTACTTGTCCTCCCTGCATCCATTTGAATTGTTACTATGGCCCTTAAAATTGCCTGTTGTTAAGTCTCTGTACTTGTGTATGTGTGTGTATGTATGTGTATGTATGTGTGCGTGTGTGTGTTTGTATGTATGTGTGTGTGTGTGTGTGTGTGTGTGTGTGTATGTATGTATGTATGTGTGTGTGTGTGTGTGTGTGTGTGTGTGTGTGTGTATGTGTGTGTGTGTGTGTGTGTGTATGTATGTGTGTGTCTGTGTGTATGTATGTATGTGTGTGTGTGTGTGCGTGCGTGCGTGCATGTGTGTGGGCGTGTGTGTGTGTGAGAATGTATCCTGACATGGATTGACATCCCAGTCTAGCACTGATCCTCTGTCTTTCAGTCTCTGCTTGCTGGAACAGGTTCTAACAACCTTGGGACCTCGAATAGGGTAAAGACAGTAATGAAAAACAAGCGAGTAAATTTATGTACAACAGAAAAATGCTGTACCTCAAACAGATGTACCAGTTAACAAGCAGGCACTGTTGTTATTACAAATGTTTACAAACACTGTACACAAATTATCTGTCTAAGTGTTTTTGCACTTGATAACTGAAACATTTACCAGTAGTATGGAAAATCAAATTATCTACTGTATGACCCCAGTTATTCTCATTACAGGCAATATATAATTACAAACCATGGGATGGGTAAGGCCAATCTATAACCAACTGGGACAGATTATTTCGAACACAAAAAGGGAAACTGGGTAGTTTTAAAATTACCCACAAGGACAGCTAGTCTAGTGCTTACCTATGAACCTCCAAGAGGTAATCAGTCTCTACATCACAGCATTAACACAATCGACCTTACACACAAGATAATCACTTCATGACTTGGAAAACTGATTGAAATTGTTGACAATTTTCAGCCATGACCTAGTCAGTAAGGGATAAGGATAAAGACAAATCTACTTGCACAAATAAATCATAGTAGCCAATCAAACAGCAGGTCTTTCAGAGGTGGGAGAAAACCAAAGTTCTCAAAAAAACCCAGAGAGAAACTGCATGGCAACCATAAAGACAGTAACTGGAAATTAGGAATGAACATCACACATTGGAGCCAAGCCAAGTCACCAACACTAAGCCTTTAAAGAATAAACAATGAAGATATAGTTGGGAAGTCGTGTGTGTGTGTTGGGGAGGGGACTCTAGACAAATGGTGAATTTGAATCTGTGTGTGTGGGGGTGACCTTGAACAATAAGAACTGACAATAAATTTAGGATGTGGAAAGGGTTAACAACATAAATTGGAAGCTATGTAGGTAGAAAATGGACAGCAAGAAATGAATATGAATTTTGGACATGGAGGGGGGTGATGACTCTGGATAATGATCAATAAAAATGAATTCAGGAGATGGGAGGAGAAGACCCTGGACAGCAAACACTGCAGATGAATTCTGTGGGGATGGGAGGAATCCAAGAGATGTGGGTACATATTTTAGGTAAGTAAATAAATATTTCATTTTGCAAACATAGTGCACTGATGTTGAAATTCAGCAAAAGTAACAAGAAAACATTCATCCAAGTAAACCTAGACTCATAACTTTGGTATTAAGTAATGTTCACCTTATAGTTCCTACATCATGAAATTTGTGCAGTCCCACAGATGACATTTTCCAAATGTGGTGCAAAATAACATTACAATGTTAATGGTTATATTTTAGGATAAAACATACAGAATGCTTACCTTAGGGTTCTATAGCGTGAGGTTTGAAGTGTCACAGCATAATCAGGCCTTAAAGGGTGATTTTGCAGTCAGCATTTGAAATAAAATTTCTTCTACAAAATCCCATTTTGGGGCAGAAATATTTCATGACAGTGCAGTTATTCAGGAAGGGTACTGCTAACATTTTCATGCTTGAGGAGAAATTGATCAAATATCAGATGCCCACAAGAAAAAAAGACGAATGTCATAAGGTCGAATGCTTTTTACCATAGGAAATCATTGCCTGTGCGTTTTCGAATTGTGTATCAGCAATGACTTACTTGTCTAGGGCGATTTTTCCCTTCTTTGAGTTGGTGTGACCAAGCAGTTGGCATATACAAGTCTGGGAGATGTTGGGGGGGGGGGAGTTGCCCCCCTTTGCAAAAATCAACAAAAAGGGAGTTTTTCATTCTTTTGTATTTTGGGCATTTGTTTTCATTCTTTTGGAAGGTCAACTTTCAAGAAGTCAGCATTTCCTAGTAAGACCAACCCTAGAGTGGTGTAGCAAACGTCTGCCAAATTAAATGTATAGCCTTTTGATATTTTTTAGTGTTTTGGGTTATACCTGTAAAGTGCTACAAATGGCAATTTGCTATTTTGGTGTAAAATGCCTGAAATTTAGTAAAGTTATGAAAAAATGCTCATCAATTTAAATGTAGACTCATAACTCTGGTGTTTGTATCAAACAATATTCTGGTACAAAGCTTTCAAAACTCTCACCTTATGGGTCTACAGCAGTCTGATGCATCCTTTTACAATATGCCTTAAAGATAGCTTCATAGTTACTATACAAAATGGAGTTTCCCTATTTAAAAATCACCTTTTGGGAGAGAAATGTACAAGGACACTGCATCTGTTGATGAGCCAGGGCTCAACAGATAGCATTTTGTAAATCTGATGAGAAAACTTTAAACTAAATGCATACTATTATTGATATTCAAAGGCACATTTTTGAAAAAGCCCATCTTATGTGAAACAGGGAGTTATCACTTTAAAGCTTGATTTCACATCAATTTTGTGGTCAATGTATAAAATGGCATTTTGAAGAATTTTACAATAACAGAGACCACAGTTCACAGAATAGGACATAAAGATGCTAGAATGAAAATATGCGAGTATTATATTATGAAATGATCACATTATGGTCGTTTGCTCAAAGTTCCATAAGAAATGACAGAAAAAAAGATGTTCATCACTAAACTGCAGGTAAGGAATGAGAACGTCTCCAGTGCAGGAAAGGTCATGTTACTGGCTTGTTTAAGGAACATACAAGATTTAGGGAGTTTGGTGGTGGGTCTGCATTGGAAAGTTCAGACTGAGGTATGAGATGCTAACAACACTGGACCATTTTGTTTAGTTAGGAACAAAAATATACATTTGTTGATCAGGTAAAATGTTCAGTTAGGCTATCATTAACATCTGTACAGTTAATGGACGAATGGTATTGGCTACGGGTGGTAAAGCACAGTGACTGGTTAGAGAGGGCTTTTATTATTGTGTGATTATGCAGTGGACTCTTGTATAGGCTTTTTGGATTTTTTTTTAACTTGAAACCTCCGTTTTGGTTTCTGTGGTAGTATCTACCACTTGGCTAGCCTGAATTACCCTGGGCCTTGGCACTCCCAGTATCTGTTTCATTAGAAAAAGCATGTGTTGGTGGTAATAAGTGCACTAGGTAGACAGAGATGACTTTTATGCTTTACATGTGTATTCATTTGATATTTTTGTGTATACACTTTCTGCACTTTACTTTAGAATTGTAGCTGTAGTCTCCAGGGCATTATCTACAGCTTGGCTGCCCTGAAAATAAATATAAGTTCTGTACTGACCATAACTCTAGATCTGGACAAACAAGTCTGTCCTCATCAACCATAGGACTAATGCTACTAAGCAGGCCAGCTACTGGCCCCTCTTGTATTACCCGTAATGTTATGTAAAACAATAACAAGAACAATGACAAAGACATCAAAACCATGACAACAAGAGGATGGGGGTGGTGGTAATGATCTGCTCTTCCCAATATAACATACACAACCTTTTGCATCTGGTTTGAGGAAATCTGTCCTTATCAAGAGGAAGACACAGTCTCAGACTAATCCATCTGGGTGGTCACTATCATGAGAACATATCCTGGACAATTGTGGCCCATAAATGAAGACTTAAATTCAGCAACTACTCCTAGCTTGCAGTGTTATGTGAACGTATTCAGTGTGAAGCTCACATGCCTGCTAGAGAACTAAATGCCATCTAAGGATGCATTGTTGAAAAATTCCTGAGAGGTAGTGACTACTCTGGCTGAGCAAGCTTTAAGTACAGAAGGCTAAAGGTTGTTGCAGTTTACAAAACAAAATTCATTACAATCAGACAACCACCTGTAAAAAAAATAATTATAGGACCTTCAGAGTCCAAATTCCTGTTAGAAAAGGATACAAACAACTGCAAATCTTTCCTTAAGAATTTTGATCTGTCCTCATAAAATACCATACTGTAAATGTAAACCTCTGTTAGAATAATTAAGAATACAGGCACGTTGACAGAATCAATGAGCTTTGTTGCAGTGGCAACTTTGGACATAAATAATGGGTTAGTTTGCAATAACACTCCATCCTTATGGAAAATCAAGTAAGAAGGACTAATACATAATGCTTGCAAGTTAGAAACTCCCTTAGCTGAGGTGACACCCAGTAGAAAAAGCAGTTGTCAAGATAAGTATCTTAACTCTACATTAACAGCTAGTTCTGAGAATGGAAATATTTTTTTCTAAAACAAAATACAAATCCTAGGGATGGACAGGATCCTTAAAAGGAGGCTGAAGAACAAAAGTAGCTCTGAAAAAAGGCCTAAAGTGCTTTAAAAAATGCTAATGATTAAACATCAGAATCTTGAAGAAAAGTGGAAATGGCAACAAGGTATGCTTTAGTAGAAGAATAGCTTAATCTTTTGTAAAAATCTGAGTAAAGCAGTCAAACACTGCAAAAACTACAGGTCTAAAGGAATCCAAACCATTTGAAGTAACCAATAAAAAAAACTTTGACTTACTCTTATACATTTTTCTTGCATTAGATCCCTGGGCAGACGTAAGAATCTGTGCTACACTTTTTACTTTGATGACCCCTTGGCCTTACTGGGACAGAAGAAATCATGCCATTTGATGAAGGAAGTGGAGGCCAAGGTATAAATCCAGAAAAAGATATTCAGTATTGCAGAACATTGACAGTTTCAAGTCTTTTGGGGGTATAAAATAAATAAAGACAGAATAAAGGCTGTAGTGGTAAACTATGTGTTCACATACAAATTGTTTCAGCAATACCCATATTTAGGGTGACATGACAAGGTGAAGTATTTAGGTGTATGAATTAAAAAAAAAAAAAAGATTCTTTTATGGAGTATGCATGAAGAGACTAAACAAAAGATAATACAATAACTATGAAAACAGAAGCTCTTATTATACATATAAATAGTACGATACAATATGTGAAGATGTTTTTGGTTCCTTTAGTTTTATATACAGGTCAGGCATATTTTTATCAGCTGGAAGAAAAGTTGTGGATGACAAGTAGTGAAGAGTTGAAGAAATTTATCTGAGAGGGGAAAGAGGAGAAGAGCTAAGCAGGATATGTTGATTCTCAGCACAAAATAAAAGAAGGTAGTGTAGGATTACCTGATTTGAATTGAAGGGATACTTTAGAGCTATGCAATTAAGGCTTGTATCTATATATTTTATATATATATATATATATATATATATATATATATATATATATGTGTGTGTGTAACTCATGCAGAAGGTTATAAATCAAAGTGGGAAGGAACAATGCTGAAATGAGGGCATTGAGGGGGAGATAAAGAAATAAGGGGAGATTAGGACTTTGGTTGCAGGCCCGTGAGTATAACAATAACCATACAGACTATTAGACTTATAAGGTGGCAGCAAGTCTTCTACAAACTAAGCCAACATTGGAATAGAGAAAGATGATTTTAACAATAGGGATGACTGTAAGTAGTTATAGGAAATAGGCAAGGTGGGCAGGAATTAATTGGAAAAAATTAACAAAGTAACTAATGTATTGGGAGCAAATATTCAGGAAGGAAAAGGTAATAGAGTCGGATGAAGCCAAGCAGAGGTTTGGATGGTTAGAGACTCTGTCTCTCCCCAGGACTGATTCCAAAGTACAGGCAAAGAGAAAGGGATGGGGAAGTGAAAGACCACCAGAGTTTTTAGTTGAGTCTAGAAAAGAAGCTGTTGTTAAAAAAAGGGAATAATTATAAGGCATAACAATATTTCATGACAATTGTAAGAATCAATCAAAACAGATTAGAAAAGGATGGGAAGAGAGACTGGACAGGCAATTTAAAAAGGAACATTGTGAAGCTATCTAGATGGATCAAAAGTATGCAGCAATGCCCAGCAGTTTAGGATATCTGCATGGAAGTGTTTGCACAGGTATTTTTACTCCAAGTAGACTTTAGAGAATATTTACTCAGGTAGATAGCAAATGCTGGAGGTGTGATGAGAAAGACAGAGGTAATTATATTTTTTTTGGGGGGGGTGCAATGAGTTGGCAGCTTTTTAACCTTCCATAGAGAGTACTTTATTAGAAATGCTGGAAGAGAAAATGATTGTTAACTAAGGAAATGATTCTTTTGATCTGTGATATAGTATCTGAATTGCTTTTGATCTGTTATATAGTATCTGAATTGCTTAGACACAGTAAAGCTTTACAGAGCTTAATGCCATTGGCTGTCAAAACAAGAAATTACTAAAAAATAGAAATTAAAATTTTAAACAACCATAACTGAAGTATTCAATATTGTAAAGAAGATAAACTGGAGGTAGGATCTTTATAAAAGAGAAGAGGCAAATTACATAGAAATAAATGTAAATTATGGCAACAATACATTCAGAATCATGTTCAGGAAGAGGAGGGGTGAATTTTAAGAGAAGGAAGAAATCAAACAATTTATGTATCACTGGAGTTAATAAAAACTGCTAAAAAGAAAACATCTACATTGCTTGAAAAAAATAATAATGGAAATGTTATGGCTTTTTGCATTTGTACCCATGTCATCTTTTGAAAATTGTCATATTTAATAAAGACGTTTAAAAAAAAAGAAAGTAGAAGTCAAGGTGAGGCTTGCCTCCTTTACTAGCGTTCTGGTAGTGTAACTGGCCATTACGGGAATATATTCTTTTAAAATTGTGGACTTGTACTTAGCAGGTTTGGATGCTGTTATTTTTGATTTTCTTTTTCTGCAATTTATTGACATGTTAATTGTATGGCAGCCTACATATTCTTCACCTTACCTACACTACTTCAGAATAGTTGGCGTTTCTTTTTTGTATGGTGCAAAAGCAACTCCATTTAACATCTCACAAACCATGCTCTCCTCTAAGAGTGCAACCCACATCTGTATGAAGGTGTCTATTTCACTGGCATAATTGCAGAATATTATCAGACACCGGATGTAGAATATTGTCAAATGGTCTGCACAAACAATATCTATTGTCAGTTCTTCTCATTTGTGAAACAAGGTATATACAGATTCTATTGTTATTTGATGAACAATGCAAATGGATATCCAAATACAATAACCTATCCATCAAATATAATCTCAGGTTATTCTCTAAAGCCATGCGGTGTCAGTGGCTATGATGATTACAGAACATTTCAACAAAGAATGAATTACTTTGTCACTCTGAACTACCCTGAAAATGCCAGTCATTAATTCTAAAATGCTTAATTGAAGCAAACTATATAATTCCATACATAAGCCATCTAACCCTGGAGCTTTAACATTTTTCCCTGTTTTAAAGCTTCATCAACTTCTGTTAGGGTAATAGGCTTATTCAACAGAAATGTTGATGGCCATTAAGTTTATTAGTAACATTTTTCTTGAAATACTTGTCAAGTTTGTAATCATTGGGATTATTATTTTTATCTTTATTAAGACCCTCATGGCATTTTTTAAAAAACTATCAATCATTTTCTCTATGTCTGAAGTAAGATTATTAGTATGAAGATTTCAGATATTATTGGTTTGTGGCTTTTTGCATAACATTTTACTTCTATTAGCTAATCTATGTAGATTTTTGAAGTCATTCCATAACTACATAATTTTGTTTTGTCTAAATCTAGCTCCACTTTATGCGATAAAACTGATATATTGTCATTAATTTTTAATGACTTTGGTATTATCTTATTTTTTTGTTTGTCATTCAAACCTTGTTTTGCATATTTCATCTTGTATTTCTAACAACTCTTTATCCCACTCTTTCATCTTATTACTAGCCAAGCTTACCATTTTATCTTTAATATGCATTTTTAATGAGTCCCATACTATGACTGCACTACCCTGACTATTATCATTCAAAGACAAAAAAATGTCAGTTTGCTCCTTAAGATAACTCTAAAATTCTTTTAATTTCATCATCTATATTGAGATTCTCTAAATAATCTGAAATTTCCTTATATCCATTAATATACTAATAATTTGTGCATTATGGTCAGATAAAGGACAAGGAATAGTTTTACAATAATCCACTTTATTAAGTAAATCTACAGATGCATAAATCCTATCAATTCTAGTTTGAGTCCCACGCACATAAAAATAATTAGTGAAGAACAATGACTTATCTTCTGCTTTTATTATTAAATAAATTAAATTATTGTTACTAATCCATCTGTTTAGTGCTTTAGCTGATGCCAGAATTTTAGCTTTCTTCTGTTCTCTTGTATCTTCTATACTAGATATGTACATAAAATCCCCTTTGTATATTATGATCAGATACAGGAAAAGGAATAGTGTATTCTAGCAGAAGGTGAGCTGTTGTTCCCCCACCCCTCGAAACAGCAGTGTCCCCTTGTAACTGTAATAACACTAAATTTATGCTGTATGAGCATTTCACACAGTTAGTATGTCACACAGCATCAGTGCAGTAATGTACAATTTAAACTTACATTTTATGTGTTATTTAACTGAGAATAGCAAAGTACATTTTTATGCAGGTGATGATGTGATGAATGCTCCCCTGTCTGTCTAACAACTTCTGTGGTTTAAAGGAGTAAAGCAGGTAGCTTGTGTGGTGGTGTTTAAGGTTCTAATCCTGAGATATCCAGATATTTCACATGTGAAGTAGCAATAAGTATATTTATTTACAGACTGTGACTCTGTGTGTGCTATACTAGTATTAATCTATTTCACATATTAAGTACACATTTGCATCTGTGCCACATATCTAAGATCTATTTGAAAAGTCTTAGGTAGTATTGGATATGTTATTATCAGAATTGCAAAGGTTGTGATTTGAAACTATATATCAGCATGCATATGTAGAAAATAGATCTAGTATCACCTGTAACATGGTAAAGTATAACAATATAATAACAGTTGTGAATGAAAAATGTACTGTGATGTGATTTGTGATGTGATTTATTAAGTAAATCTATAGTTAGTGTGGCTTCCTAGCCACACTAACTCTCATCTACTCTACTTCCCCCACTCATCTCTCCATCCTAACAAATAGCCCTGTAACTATACTTCCCCCTCTCTAGTCTTATACTTTGTTCTGTTTCTGCTAGTAGATTCCTTCAGAGCTCTGTGCATAAAATGTTAAATCATATCCACTATTTCTAGACACTAAAGAGCTCTGCCCTGCTGAAAAGCCTTTCTCTGATTGTTTTTCTTTTTCTTCTCTCACCGTGCCTCTTCCACAGCAGTGCTACCCCGCTCCGTTTGCTTCGCTCACTTCGCTCCCCTACCCTACCCCCTTTCCCACCCACCCCTAGGGCTCTCAACCTTATACTTCTAGACCACACCCCCCATCAATTCTCACCCCCAATTATCCTATTACATCACTCCATTCAACTATAATACATATTTCAACCACCAAACCTCCTAGCAATCAAGCACATTTATCACTACCACCACACCCACAACATCTACACCCTAACTTACTCACCAATTTTACTTCCAAAGCAACTTTATCCTCACACTAATTCAAACATGTATAGCATACAACACCCCCTTCTCCATAAACTTTTATTTTATCAAGCAACTATCTCCATCCTACTTCTACTCTCTATACTCTCTTCCTATCACACCCATCTAAATATCACTTTTCCACCCCCATGGCAAACCAAACCCATAACTTACCACACACAACTTCTAAACTCTCCTATTACAACCCCCAACTCTACATCCTTTCTAACCCCATCTCTCTATTATAACAAATTAGCAATAAAACCTAACACCCATACCTCACACAAGTCATCTAAAATTCTCAATAAACTCACCAAACTATACTTAAACTTACTCCTAAAACTCTCCTGCTGTGGAGACATTCACCCAAATCCTGGCCCTACCTCAACAGAAAAAGCCAAAATAAAGCTACCAACCCCCCATTTCTACAAACCCAAAGCATCTCTCCTCCTCCTAAATATCAATGCAAGAAGCATACTAAACAAAATACATGACCTGCATGCCTTGTTAGCACTATACAAACCTGACATAGTGGTACTAACAGAAACATGGCTTAAACCTGATCACCACAATAATGAGATCATAGCCCCAGGTTATGATATTTTGCGTAAAGACAGGACAGGGAAAAGGGGTGGAGGTGTAGCAATTCTATTCCAAAGCCACCTCTCACTAGAACTACATGACTATAATAATGAAGAAATCAACAACGTAGAACTTATCCTAGCCAAATTTAAATTAAACCCAAACAAACAAATAATCATCGCAGGGGCATATATACCCCCAGGTAACAACAATCCCATTATGGAAAACATATTAAGTTGGTTGTCACTCTCCCTCCCTTACGAAACAATACTAGTAGGTGACTAACATAGATTGGGCAAACTGCTCCAAAGATTATCCCTCAGAGCATATCAACCTTTATGGGTTCTCCCAAATAATCACAACCCCCACTAGGACAGACAAAACAACCAAACGTCAATCCATTTTGGATTGGATTCTGGTATCTCACACCACTTTTGTACATCAATCTGGCTGTTTACCTGACAGTCTAAGTGATCATCAACCCACCTACCTAATTAGGAGCAAGACCCAACACCTACCCAACCTACCTCTACTAAAAATAATAAGTAATAAAAAAGCTTCAGAGCCAATGACTTTAATAAAGCACTAAATTGTTGCAACTGGCTCCCTCTTAAACAACTACCTCTCAACGAAGCTGTACAGTACTTTAACTCTACCTTCCTACATATCCTAGACCATCATGCTCCTACTAGATCCATCAGGACAAAAACCCACCAAGCCCCATGGCTCACCAAAGAGACAAAAAAGATAATGAAAGAAAGGGACAAACTCTGGATAGCTCCCCACAAAGATTCAAACACTATCCTAATATCAAAGCATACAGAACTACGTAATACAGCCAAGAGACTAACTAAACTAGACAAGTCCAACTATTACAAAAACCTACAGGATAAATATAGCCATAACCCACATAAATTCTGGACCTCCATTAATAGACTACTTCACCCTGGAAAAGCATCGACTCCCACCCCTGTACTGCCAAACAACCAAGATGATATTCCTACTCAATTTAATAAATTCTTTACAGAAACAGTTCAAAATCTAGCCAATACCCAGAAAAATAATGATACCCCTATACAATCGTCTACCGCATATAACAGTCATACAAAAAATAACTTCTCTACCTTTTCCCTACAACCAATGTCCACTAAAATGGTTGCAAACCTCCTTAGGAAGCTAAAACCAACTACACTAGCTGCCGATAAACTCCCTGCTGATTTCCTTCAGATAGCAGCAGACACCATATCCTACCCAGTGTCAATTCTTATTAATAGATCAATCTCAGAACACAAAGTTCCCACCCACTGGAAAATCTCCCATATTGTCCCTCTGCATAAAGGTGGCAACTCCTTAGAGCTAACCAACTATCGTCCAATTGCCATACTATCACCCTTATCAAAAATTCTAGAAAGAGTTGTCCACTTGCAACTAATGCAATATCTTCAACAAAATAAACTACTATCCAACTCCCAACATGGCTTCAGACCTTCCCACAGCACAACCACTGCCCTTCTATCCTATACCAATACAGTCAATCACTTTAGAAACCAAGGTCTTTTCGTATCTTCCATCTTCCTCAACTTATCAAAAGCCTTTGACATGGTTAACCACAATCTGCTCCTCAATACTCTATCTAGTCTCAATATTTGCCCCTCCACCATACTCTGGTTCAGCAGCTATTTATCAGAACGCCAACAAGCAGTTCTCTGGCAAGAAAAGCTGTCCCCCCTCTTACCAGTTTCCATAGGAGCCCCTCAGGGATCAATCCTTGGCCCACTGCTGTTCTCCCTCTTCACTAACGACATTTCTTCTTCACTACCCACTGCTACAGTAGTTCAATATGCTGATGACACCACCATAACCTGTGCTGCCCCCAGCATTAAGGAACTACACACCATCACCCAATACAACTTTACCCTAGCAGAAACCTGGTTTACTAAAATACAACTTCTTCTCGACCCAAAGAAAACCAAACTAATACTATTCACCCCTGGCAGATGATCCAACTCAGACTATAACCTCACTATAAACTACAAAAACAATATTCAAATCACACCAACCAACCACACCAAACTACTAGGAGATGACATTGATAACCACCTAAAGTATGATATTCATATAGCACAAACCATCAAAAAGGTCAACCGAAAACTGGGTCTGCTCTATAGAAATAAAAAGTTCATGACTAATCAGACCAAAGCCACTATTGCAAGAAGCCACCTCCTCTCTATCCTTCTCTATGCTTCCCCTATCTTAACTAACCTTCACCTGACCGAACTTCACAAAATGGAATCATGCTACAACAAAATTGCCAAATTTGCAACAGACTCCTCAAATAGATCCCATCACTGTCTTTCCCTAATGCAACTCAAGTGGCTGGAACTTCCTCAGCTACTTAGACTCAATCAAGCCATAGTTGCACATAAACTCTACTACTACCCTGAACAAACTCCTGCCCTCCAACAACTAATTAAGCCCTACACCACCACTAGAGCCCTGAGATCTAGCAACCAAAATCTCATTCAAGTAATTAGACATAAAAATGAAGCAGGTAAATCTCTCTTTGCCTGCACAACAGCACAAACCTGGAACTCACTCCCAAACAATATAACCAGCACTACTTCTTGCACCCATTTCAAACACCTCTTGAAATCCTACTATTCTAATATCTGGCTCTGCTCTTGCTATACCCCAGGGTAGCAACATCTATGCTCAGTTGCAAGGACTATGCTACACTACATTTTCCTTTACTGAGCTCTACTGCTATCCCACAGATTCATCCTAACATTTCATCAATCTAACAGCAGTAAACATTCCAACACTTGTACTGTTCTGTACCATATCCCTTACCTGAAAAACACTCTAATCTGTTTCTAGACTAACACAATACCTAACATAGCTTATCTTACTCTCATCCTACCTATACCTTTACCCTATTTTATGCCACTATGGGCATTTATTTACTTCTCGGTTATACTAAAGCATAAATGTATTACAACTTTATATTTACTAATATTTCAACAAAAAAAAAAAAAATTATATATATTTGTATTATTTGTACTAATTGTATATTCTACTAGAGTACTGACTGTATATTCTACTAGAGTTATCACATGCCATGTAAATGGTCCTCTGTACTACTTATAAATGTTAAGAATTGCTTTGTACTGTTTTAATCTAATATTGTATTGTATCATGGAGCTTTTCTCCCCGGGCCTCCGCTGAAAATGGACCTGTGTCCAGTCGGACTTTCCCGGTTAACAAAAATAAAATAAAATAAAATAAAAATAAAAATAAGGGTCTCAGACAAGTCTATGTTACTTGATTGAATGTTCATTTGACTGAAAACTCATTTAATAGAAAAGTGTAGAAGTTTACAGAAAGTATCTGATGGTGCCTTTTCTTATCATAGCAGTTATTACGGAAGGCAGAGTATATATACATTGCAATGGTCAGCATCAAAATGTACCCCCAGATCCTTACATGTCTGTGCTTTCACTCCAGTTGACTGACTGTGTGTGGTACTTTTTCTTTTCTCTGTGGTTATGTGACTCACATGGGCAGTGCATGAGTCTTAACCCCTCTGCAAAAACATTTTTATGGTATATTTGTTGTGAAGAAGGTTTTCTAGCCAGTGAGTTTTCAATAATATGAGTTTTCAGTCAAACAGGTTTGACCATTTTGGTTTTAATCAAATGGCACTGACCCATCTTGGTAACTGTTTGAAATGTCAGGACCCACTATTGCAAGTCCCAAAATACAGAGACTAAATGGCCGAAAAACAGACTTACATATACTAAGCCCAAGATAGCCACATATGACTTTTGGAATAAAGGGAAATGGGGAAAAGTATAAAAGGAGCCCTGTGGGCCATTTCTCGATGGCAGTATCCCTGTGATATTCCCCCAGAGGAGGAATAAGGGAAAAGAAGTTGCTGCACTTGGTGTTGATAAGAGGTACAAAAAGGCTGCAGCAATGCCTAACCCAGACATGGGGAATCTTCTGCACTACTAATGGACTGAGGGACCTTTTGGGACATACCTGTAAGCAGTGGCTATACCTGTCTACTAGAAAATGCACCCTCCTGCCACCCATTCACCACCCAAAACATCCCTCAGTGCCCGCTCATAATCCTGTTTACTTTCCTATATGTTTTCAAACATTTTGCCTTAGTCTTCAACTTTCTTCTATGTTCTTTCAACCCACCCTGTCTGAGCTAGGGTGTGCTGGTTTTTGTACTGTTTAATTGTTGTAGGCTACACACTCAAGTGTGCTAGCCTGTTTATAGCATTTACAGTGTTTTCTGTGTGATTTTTCTGTTATTCTCTGCAAAAAAACGAAAAAAACAACAAAAAAAATAATTTTTCCTGCCTTACTGAACTAGATTAGTCCAGATTTCAGGATTTGCTGAATTCTGGACTGTGGTATCGGTTCCTGTGTTGCCCATATCCTTACTTGGATAGGAGGAAGCTTCTCTGTTCACCAGTGAGAGTGGGGAGTTTTGAGCAGTCTATCTGTCCCTGGAGGAGTGGTCTCAGTCCAGAAACTAGTAGCTTATTAGCCGTTTTGGGTCAATTCCTATCTCTTTCAGTTTCCCTTCTTTAACTCCCGCATTTGCGCGGTTTTGCACCAGTATACAACTCAGCACAGCTCCTCGTGGTATCCTGCAGAGTGATAGAGTCAACAGAGAGACCTAAGACAGACTTTCAACTGATTTAAGTGTTTTTTTCTTTGCTTTCTGCCCCGACTGCATTTTCCCGCCTAAAAAAGCGAGTTTCTAACTGATCTGTGTTTGAAAAAGTTTAAAATTGTATTGCCTTACCTGCTTTTACAGTTGCACTTTCTAAAAAGTCGTTTTTGTATTGTTTAATTGTTGTAGGCTACACACTCAAGTGCACTAGCCTGTTTATAGCATTTACAGTGTTTTCTGTATGATTTTCTGTTATTCTCTGCAAAAAAACAAGAAAAAAACAAAAAAATATTCTTTTTCCCGCCTTACCGAACTAGATTAGTCCAGATTTCAGGCTTTGCTGAATTCCGGACTGTGGTATAGGTTCCTGTGTTGCCCATATCCTTACTTGGATAGGAGGAAGCTTCTCTATTCACCAGTGAGAGTGGGGAGCTTTGAGCAGCCTATATGTCCCTAGAGGAGTGGTCTCAGTCCAGAAACTAGTAGCTTATTGGCCGTTTTGGGTCAATTCCTATCTCTTTCAGTTTCCCTGCTTTAAAACCCGCATTTGCACGGTTTTGTGCCAGTATACAACTCAGCACAGCTCCTTGTGATGTCCTGCAGAGTGATACAGGCAACAGAGAGACCTAAGAGACACTTTCAACTGATTTAAGTATTTTTTTCTTTGCTTTCTGTTCCGACTACATTTTCCCACCTAAAAAGCGAGTTTCTAACTGATCTGTGTTTGAAAAAGTTTAAAATTGTATTGCCTTACCTGTGTTTACAGTTGCACTTTCTAAAAAGTTGTTTTTGTATTGTTTAATTGGTGTAGGCTACACACTCAAGTGCGCTAGCCAAGTGTTTTCTCTGTGATTTTCTGTTATTCTCTGCAAAAAAACAAAAAAAACCAAGAAAAAAACAAACAAATATTCTTTTTCCCACCTTACTGAACTAGATTAGACCAGATTTCAGGCTTTGCTGAATTCCGGACTGTGGTATAGGTTCCTGTGTTGCCCATATCCTTACTTGGATAGGAGGAAGCTTCTCTGTTCACCAGTGAGAGTGGGGAGCTTTGAGCAGCCTATCTGTCCCTGGTGGAGTGGTTTCAGCCCAGAAACTAGTAGCTTATTGGCCGTTTTGGGTCAATTCCTATCTCTTTCAGTTTCCCTGCTTTAAAAAGTACAGTTTTGTACCTACCATAAATGTAGATGTTCAAGTGCTAATACAGTTGCAGTCATAACAGATGGGTTCTCCTGCCGTCAGGCGGGTCCTCGGTCGGCCGAATTCCAAAGTCTAGGTCCGGCATCGGTTGTCGTCGCTTCTTCCCCGTCAGTGCAACAGGGGTATAAAGGAACCAGCCAACGCCATTTTCTTCAGTTTTTCTTGCCCCAGATGTCAGGTGCCCCCAAAAGGAAGGCAATACATAAATTTGTGTAATAAAGCAATGCAATATAATCAAAATACAGTAGTTGCAAGCAAATACACCATAAATGAATACCCCAATCAAGTTGTATGAGGAGGTGTTAGCCAATAGGCCTGTCCGAAGAGGGGAAGGAGGGAGGGAAACCTGGACTGCAGCTGTATTAGCACTCGAACATCTACATTTATGGTAGGTACAAAACTGTACTATGTTCATCGTGCATACAGCTGCAGTCATAACAGATGGGTAGAATCCCAAAGCTAAGAAAGGGGTGGTAGGCACTAGGTGGAACTAGGAGGAGCCAGGATGCCCTGCAAGACAGCAGTGGCAAAGCCTGCTCTAGTTTTGGAGTATAATGGTAGGTGGTAGTGCTTGGAGAAGGTATGCACAGAACTCCAAGTGGCTGCTTCCAAAATATCTTTGGTAGGAACTCCTCTGAGGAAAGCTGCGGAGGTAGCTGTGGCCCTTGTGGAGTGAGATCTGATGCCTGTAGGTACAGTTTTGCCATGAAAAGAATAGCAAAAGCGTATGCAGTGGGCTATCCATTTTGAGATTGTCTGTTTGGAAATTGGCTTTCCTTGAGCTCCTACAGCATAGGACACAAAGAGCTGTTCTGATTTTCTGAAAGGCTTTGTTCTGTCCAAATAATAACGCAGTTGTCTGTGGATGTCCAAGGAATGTAGTAATCTCTCCCCTTTGTTTTGAGGATTAGGATAAAAGGTAGGTAAGTGTATGGCCTGATTCAAAGCTACCCTGGATACCACTTTAGGCATAAAGGACAGGTTGGTTCATAAGGAAACTCTGTCCTGATGGAAGATGATAAAAGGCTGCACAGCCATGAGAGCTTGTAGTTCTGAAACTCTACGAGCTGAGGTAATAGCCAGAAGGAAAGCTGTTTTCCAGGATAAATATTGCAAATCTGATGAGGCAGCTGGCTCAAAGGGAGGCAGGGTCAGTTTTTCCAGAATGAAATTGAGATCCCAAGCAGGTATTGGTTGTTTCCTTGGGGGTCTTAGATTCTTAGCCCCTCTGAGGAACTGTCTTAAGAGAGGGTGAGAGAATAAGGGTGGATCAGTGTTGTATTCTGCAGAAATGGCTGAGGCATGGATTTTGATGGAGGAGAATGAAAGTCCACTGCTTAGCAGCTCAGCTAGATACTGTAGTATTTGAGGTAAATTCAGTTTTCCAGGATCCTGACCCTTTTTCTCATTCCAGACACAAAACCGTTTCCATTTTGCGGAGTAAGCTTTTCTAGTTGACGGCCTTCTAGCCTCCAAAATGACATCCTGCACCTCATTGGAGAGTAGGGTCTGTTGTGATGCTAAGGAATCTTCCATGCGGCTAGATTGAGTGTTTTTAGCTGGCTGTGAAGAGTTTTGAAGCTGTGCTGAGTCAGGAGAAGAGGCATTAGAGGCAGGGTCCATGGTGGGGAATCGTCAGGCTCCTCAGGAGTGGGTACCAGTGTTGTCTTGGCCAGTCTGGAGCAATGAGAATCATCTTTGGTCTGTCTGCTCTGGTTTTCAATAGAACTTTGGGCAGCAGAGGAAGAGGTGGGAAGGCATAAACTGTCATTGATGTCCAACTGAAAGAGAGAGCGTCCACTCTCCAGGCCTTTGGATGGAAAATCCTTGAGCAGAATGTTGTCAATTGGTGATTTTTGTGGGAGGCAAAGAGAACTATGTCTGGCCTTCCCCATGCTTGGATTATTTCTGTAAAAACTTTTGGATGCAACTTCCATTCATGTGGGTCTGTCATATTTCTGCTTAGGTTGTCTGCCAGCGTGTTTTCCTTGCCTGGCAAGTACTGTGCTTGTAGTTCGATTTGTAAGTCCATGGCCATGTTCCAAAGGGATATGGCCAGTCTGCATAGGGGGTATGAATGTGTTCCTCCTTGTTTGTTTATGTACCACATAACTGTGGTGTTGTCCGTTCTTATCAATAGTTGACCTGGTTGCAGAAGGTCTTTGAAAGCTATAATAGCATTTATTACTGCTAGCATTTCCTTTTGATTGATGTGAAGGTGCTTTTCTTTTTGGGACCATTTGCCCTGAATGCACCGATCTGCCATGTGCGCCCCCCAGGCGTAGTCTGAGGCATCTGTTGTGATGACTTGATTTGCTTGAGGCTTGCTGAATGGAAGACCTGTGTTTGTTTGGCATGCTTGAGCCCACCACAGAAATTCCTTTTGTAGACATGGAATTAGTGGTATTATTGTTTCCAAACTGTGGCTGTGTTGAGACCATAGGTTTTTCAGGTACCATTGAAGTTTCCTCATATGCAGCTTTGCACATGGGATTAGTAAGATGCAAGATGCCATGAATCCCAGAGCCTGCAGGATTTTCCTTGCAGTCAGCCTGGTGCAATTTGCTAGTGTTCTGAAGTACTGAGTTAGTTGCCCCTGCTTCTCTGGCGTGAGGTAGGCCATCTGGGTGTTTGTGTCCAAGTTGGCACCCAGGAAAATTATCTTTCGAGAGGGTATTAGCCTTGATTTCTTTTTGTTGACTGTGTATCCCAGAGAGTTCAACAACATTATTACATAAGCCAGATGTTTCAGAAGAATGTGCTTGCTGTCCGCTTGGATCAGGCAGTCGTCCAAATAGGGGTATATTTGTATCCCTTGAAGTCTGCAGTAGGCAATTACTGATGCCAGGCATTTCGTGAATACTCTGGGCGCATTAGATAAGCCAAAGGGCAATGCAGAGAATTGATAATGGGTTGAACCTGCAAGAAATCTGAGGTATCTTCTGCAATTTTGTCTGATTGGGACATGCAGGTATGCCTCCTTGAGGTCCAATGTTACCAGCCAAGACTCCTTGCCCAGCATGGGAAGAAGCTGCTGTAGAGTGAGCATCTTGAATTTTGGTACAAGTAGAAATGTGTTTAGGATGGATAGGTCCAAAATAGGTCTCCAATCTTTTCCCTTCCTTGGTACCAGGAATAGTCTGGAATAAAACCTTGACCTTGTTCGTGCGTAGGTACCTCTTGAATAGCTTTCATGTCTATGAGATCTGTAATTTGCCTTTGTGCCTCTGCCCTTTGATTGTGTGGCAAGTTTGGCATGCCTCTCATTTTTGGAAGGGTGTGAAAATGGAATCTGTAGCCTCTGTTTATAATGTCCAGGATCCATTTGTCTTTTGTGACAATATGCCAATTTTTTGAAAATAATGCCAGTTTTCCTCCTAAGGGTGCTGCCATTTGAGTCTTGCTTGGCATGCAAAGGGGAAAGTCATTGGGCTTGCTTTCTGAATGATTGTGAGTTATCCTCACCACCTCTTTGTGTAGGAGCTTGCCATTGTCTGCCTCTAAACGATCCTTGGTATTGTCCTCTGCCCCTCGGGCGCCTGTATCTACCTCTTTGGGGTCTGTCCGTGGCTGGAAAGGACCAATTTTTGGAAGGCCAATTTCTACTGAAACGTGGGGGTTGTACCTGTAGAAAATCTTTCACAGTTTGCATTGATTTAGCCTTTTCCTCCATTTTCCTTAATACCTCCTCAGCATTAGCACCAAATAATACATCCTTTTGTAGAGGGGCATCTAGTAATTTAGCTTTGACATGATCAGGCAAGGTTTGTTCCTTGAGCCAGGCATGTCTACATATGACTGATCCTGTAACAGCAGCTCTACATGAGGCCTCTAGAGCATCAAAACCACATTGTAAGGTATGCTTACCCACTTGTTCTGCACTATGCATCAAATCCTGCAACTCCTTCAAGTCTGGTTGTTCAGGTTGTGACATTTTGCTTTTCAATTGTGATAACAAAAACTGTTGGTATTTTAGCATATGGAACTGATAGTTTAAGGCCCTCATGGTTAAGGTAGCTGAGGTATATACCTTTTTTCCCCACCTTTCTAAGGATATGGAATCTCTCTCGGAAGGTAATGGATTTTTAGCAGGGGAGGCCTTAATTCCCTTGGGGCCCTGTGAGATGGTTTCTGGGTCAGCAGCATGGCTTTTGTATAGAAATTGGTGTGAGTCAGGAACCCTGTAGTACCTGTCAGGCTTGACTGGAGCTGGAGGCAGAGAATCCGGGTTAAGGCAGGCCTCCGAGTAAACATCATCTAGGATGTCCAAGACAGGAGGTATAGCCAGAGGCCTGTGCTGAGGTAGCAAGAGAAATTCCCTAAGCCTTTTCTTGGAATCTGAATAATCTTGGCCTTCCCAGTGGAAGTGTTCCCCTTAAGGTATGCAAAGTTTCCACAAATGAATAATCCTCTGGGGGGGATACAGAAGGAATGGACTCCTCTGCATCAGAGTCTTCAAAAGGGGAGTAGGAATGTTCCTGATCATCAGAGTGCTCTGAAATAATGGAGCCCTGATCAGAGGAGGGGGATTCTTCCTCCACTCTGGGCCTTTTGTCCGGTGGGGGTTGAGAACCCCTGATAAGAGTAATTAAATCCTCAGCCATTTTAAGCATCTGTTTTTTAGGCATGGGGCCTGGAGATGGGCCCTGTGTAGCTTGTCTCTTAGAATGCATGGCTGCTTTAGACTTAGTGAAAGCCTTAATGGAAAAAGAAGAGGAAGGTCTGAAGACACCTTGAGTGGAGGTAGACCTGTCCACATTTTGAGGTTCAACGCCAGGAGTGGCTTCGGTATCTGTAGTCGGGGTGTGGGCCGAGGAGCCTGCGACCTTGGGCACAGGAGACACCGCCAATGAAGTGTCGTCGGTAGTCAGGGGCTGCGTAGGCGCCACGCTGAGAACCGGACTACGTGTAGTCGGCTTTGGCGTGGTGTCGGTAGAGGCCGCGGACCTCATGTGTCGGTCCTTAGCTTTGCGTTTTTTAGACAAAACTGGAGTCGGAGTATCCGATGACATAATATAGTTAAATGTTTTTCCAAAATAATGCTGGGCGAACTCCGCCCGACGCTTAATGGTGCGTTTGTTGAATGTAGCACAAAAGCGACAGACTGAGACGTCGTGGTCTGGGCCTAAACAAGGTATACAGAGGGAATGGAAATCCTTATGCGGTATTTGCTTCCCACATGAAATACAATTATTAACTTTGTCTGACATCGGTCTGAGGCAAGAAAAGTTTCCCCAACGGGGTACTTAGCTTTCAAGAAGACTTCGGTTTCCAAATTTTCGTAATTTCAGGAGCTGGCCGACCGGCACTTGCGAACTGCTTCTGCTTCAGGCACCGCGTGGCAAGAAAGACTGAAGAAAATGGCGTCTGCTGGTTCCTTTATACCCCTGTCGCACTGATGTCAGGGAAGAAGCAACGACAACCGACGCCGGACCTAGACTTTGGAATTCGGCCGACCGAGGACCCGCCTGACGGCAGGAGAACCCATCTGTTATGACTGCAGCTGTATGCACAATGAACATCCTGCATTTGCACGATTTTGTGCACCGCGCAGCATTGGGCAGCTCCGCTTAAACAGGTTTAAACTATTCCCGGCTCTACAAAGTCTACTCTTCACTTTTTCCCTTAGAACTGTTCTAACTCACAAAGTAAGCAGTCTATTTTCCTTCTAAAGCCCTGCACTTGCTCAAATCTTATAAGTAAACACTAACAAACTAAAGCACTACACCCTCTTATACTCTTTATAAGTACTTGACTCCCTATTGGTCCTTTCTGATCAGTCAATAAACAGTGCCTTATACTATTTTGGCATGTCGAAAAGCCAGTTTCAGGTTTACTCTCCAGTTCAGCTAGTGAATCTGGGAATCTTGAGGCAATGTTACAATTGCCTTATGTACACAGACCACCCACTCCTCCTCCCAACAAGCTCAAATATATATGAGAGATGCAACTATACAGCCAAACTGGAGGCTGAGCTCTCTCAACCCAAGACTGGCACAGTCAGTCAGGAGGAGAAGGTAACCACTCACCCCACAAAGCCAGTCTCACATAGACCTATCGCATCAGCAAACCAAACACAAACACACAAAAACATACTCAAAGGCTCTAAATAAAAATCTGCCAAAGCAGCAGAGACCTCCAAAGCAGACATCCAAGCAACCGCTACCCCAAAACAATACCCACGTAGCACATACTTCACAAAGTCAGTGTGCCACACAGTCACAGTCCTTAAAGCTAAACAAGACACCAAATACACTTGTAATAGGTGACTCTATTGTCAGATACACTGACGTCCCACTCACCAGACTGAACAAGGAGAAGGTCACTGTAAGCTGCCTGTCGGTCGCCAGGATCCGCCACATACCACAAGCACTCAGGTCACTCCAAAGCAAGTACAAATATGACTCGGTCATTGTCCATGCTGGTGTGAATGACTTGAGACGTACCTCCCTGGACTACATGAAAAGAGACATAGAGGAGCTCTCTGATCATGTAGCCCAGGCCGGTATGACCCTGACCTTGAGTAGCATCTTGCCCTCACCAAGAATGATGCCACAGTATAAGATGCCACAGTATAAAGACAAAATGATAAATTTTAACAATTAGCTAAAGTATTGGTGTCATTCAAAGGGGATCCAGTGTCTGTCAGCCTGGGATGACATGCTTGACAAGCCACGTTGCTTCGCTAGGGATGGCTTGCACCTGTCACCCCTGGGCTTTTGAATACTGGCTAAGGCTCTTGCCACCCCCATAGTGCCTTTTTTAGGCAAGGCTCAAAAGACAAACCCACCTCCATAGAAAACACAAGGAGAAAAAAACTAAGGGTAATGCTACTCAATGCCAGAAGTCTAAATCTCAAGATGCATGCACTCGAGGCTCTCCTCAGTATGGAGAATATCAAGATATGTGCAGTAACAGAAACCTGGTTCAAGGCTCCTGAGAGCACCCCAACACTACCAGGTTATAACTCATACCATGCTTTTCGGACCCAAAACTTGGACCGAAACACAAAAGGAGGGGGAGTATCCATATTCATCAAAGATACCCACACCTCCAGGTTAGTGGCACTGCACGAAGCATCGGAGACCATCCATGTGCAACTAACAGTGGGCAAAACTGCCTTTCAGTTTGTAGCCTGCTACAGATCACCCTCCCAATCTCAGGAACCTCACTCGGCTTTCCTGAGAACATTGGAGAATATGAAGTTCTCTCCAAACACCATAATATTGGGTGACTTCAACTACCCAAACATTGATTGGGAAAACTACTCAAGCCCAAACACCCTTGCCCTTATAAACTCAAACGCTATGGAACAACTGGTCACCACTCCCACAAGAGGGGACAACATACTGGACCTGGTCATCACCAACATGGGGACTCTATGTTTCACACCAGAGGTAAACCCCTCATTGGTAAGATCAGACCATAAACTAATCTCACTGGACATCCATATCCCGTCCCCACCCCCAGCAAAGGAAACCACTGTGAAAAATTTCTAAAAAGCAAACTTCACACTTCTCAAAACTGAGGTGGAATCCTTCAAAGCCCCAGGGCCAGTGGAAAATACTGCCCGAACCGCAGAATCCTTTTCAAACGCATTCTATGAGCACCTACAGGAATGCATGGATTGTGCTACCCCAAATAAAACCAAGACTCACTCCTCCAAAAGCAGGAGACCTGTCTGGTGGATCCCGGCCATAAATAAGCTATACAACAGAAGGAGGAAGCTACTACATGATAGAGCAAAATCCCAAAAAGGGAAGGCATCTCTGATCAGTACTAGCAAGAAACTACAATTCCTCATAAAATCATCAAAGGCCAGCTTCAAAAGAAAAACTGCCCAGGACGCTAAGGATAATCACAAAGCCTTCTTTAGTTATGTCAGGAATCTGGGTGGCAACTCCCAGATATGCTCTGAGTTAGTACAAAATGGCAAAAAATACACTGAACCCACAGACATTGCCAACATCCTGGCAGACAGGTTCACTGCAAACTTCTCCCCCCTTCCCCCCAAAAGAGCAAATGTCTATCCCAACAGAATGTAGCCTCCCAGACATCACAGATGCACAGGTGAAGGCTGCCCTCTCCAAAGCAAAAAACACAGCATCAATGGGACCAGACGGTGTCCCGGGCTGCGTCTTACATGAGCTCCAAGAAGAACTGAACCCTCACATAAAGTCACTGTTCAAACTCAGCCTTACTACAGGATATGTACCCAAAGAATGGCATACAGCAACAGTGGTCCTGCTCCACAAAGGTGGTGCCACAACGGACCACGGGAACTATTGCCCTATAAGCCTGACTAGTCTGGTCTGTAAAGCTATGGAGCGTATCATCATGGAACTCATAAACAAAGACATTGTGAACCTCCAGACACTGGACCCTACCCAATTCGGCTTTGTTAAGGGCAGATCTTGCCTCTTAAACCTAGTTGACTTCTTTGAAACAGTTACCAAGGCCATAGCAGAGGGGAAGGTAGTCCACACAGCCTACCTGGACCTCACAAAAGCCTTCGACACAATACCCCACTCCGGCATCATAAATAAGCTTACCAGCTTAAATATCAACCCCTATGTCACAAGATGGGTTGCAAAGTGGCTCAGGGATAGAACCCACATGGTCAGAATTGCAGGTGCCATGTCTGACTCTAAACCAATTGCAAGTGGCGTCCCACAAGGCTCAGTCCTCGGACCTCTCTTGTTCGGTATATACTTCTCTGAGGTACAGGCAAACACGGGAGGACTATGGCTGACCAAGTTCGCAGATGACTGCAAACTGGGAGCCATAATCGACTCTCCGGCTGACACAAGCATCCTCCAAAAGGGCCTCACAGAGACGGATACCTGCTGCCAGCACCACGGCCTCAAGCTAAATGCAAAAAAATGCACAGTCATCCCCTTTGGGAAAAACAAGGTGCCCAGAAATTACCACATAGGAGGTAATCCATTAAGTACGGAAGGAGTAATTAGGGATTTGGGGACCCAAGTAGATAGTAATCTCTCCTTTGACAATGACGTTGCCAAAGTGGTTAGAAAGACTTTCTATATAGCCCACCTTATCACGAAAGGGTTCACATCTAGATCTAGAGAGGTCATTGTGTCCCTCTACTCATCACTCATCAGGCCCATAATTGAATACAATGCCCCATTTGGGATGTACCTTACCCGACACCTGCAGCAACTGGAGAGACCCCAAAAGTACCTCACCAAGAGGATCACGGGCCTCAAACCGATGCCCTATGCAGTTTGACTAAAGAAACTCCAGCTCTACTCAGTTGCTTACCGCCTACTCAGAGGCAATCTATGCCTGACGTACAAAGCCACATCTAACCCAGAATTAATGGACATGCTCCATCTCAGAAAATCAAAATCCCTTAGAGCTACACGCTCCAGGGACTTAAACCTCAGCACAGCAATAAACAGGACATGCTGGAGGGACAGATTCATATCCCGGAGGCTCCCCTCACTCTGGAACAGAATCCCAATTCATATTAGGCAGAGCCCCTCACTGACCCTCTTCAAGAGAAATCTTGACGAGTGGATGGGAGATCGTAAGTTTACCCCTGGGATCTCTTCTGTGTCCCTGCTAGACAGAGGCACAGTAAACTAACCTTAAAGGGCTATCCTCTGTGACCTACTATACAGAGGCACAGTTAACTAATCTAAAAGGGAGGCGAAAGCCAAACACATCCTGGCTAGGCTTATAAATGCCCTAGGGCAGATAGCCTAGTATCTACCTATGAACCTATGAACAACTGTGCAGGAAATAACTGAATCAAGTCAAGGGTCTGAGGCCACTAGACAACCAGAGTCCATAGGTTTTACAGATGAAATGAGGTGCAATTTAGATTTGTTTCTACCCTTTTGATTTAATGATGCACTGAACAAAAACCATTACAAAGGTAAACAGTTTAGTTTTACCATCCTTTCAACACACTCTAGCTGGGCAGACTCCACTATAACAGTGGAAGAAATAACTGAATGAAGCCAGGATGTGGCATCTGCTAGGCCCCCCAGAAGCAATGTTTGTTTTTTTTCAAGTTGGTCTGAGGTGGATAGTAGAGATTTTTCCACTATTTGATTCAAAGATGCACCAAACAGAAATCAAAACTAAGGAAAGAAATTCAATCTTATTTTTTAACTTTCCTATTTCTGACATCTAATTCACATACTCTAACCTCAGCCAAAAATGCAGTATAAAATCTGTGGAATAAGTAATTAAATTTAACTGGAGCCAGGGGGACTGCTAGGCCCCTAGAAGCCATGGGATTATAGAGACATTTTCCAACCTTTTAATGTAATGATGGTCTGAGGAAAAAAAACCCCACATGAGCAAAGAAAGAAATTCAGTCTTTTTAAAGTTGTGCCTGACAAAACAGCAGTTCATAATAAACTGTGATGACAGTAAATGCTTGCGAGGATACATGTATTCCATTCCCATCTGGCAACAATGCCTGCTTCACTACCCCATCAAAAAAAAAAAAAAAGATGGGCATCTTTATGTAGTCCTCTGGTATTAGAATGGGATGAAGGCACAAATGGTCAAAGTTCAACTAGCTGCCATGAAGCAAATATAAAATAAGCTTCCTCACCCCACTCCCAAAACAGAGCCACATTTTCAGTACTACTCTGATGTCAGACTAGGACAAACCTAAAAGAACAAGTAGAACACAGTAACATATTTCAACTTGTTGCTGTCAGATGCATGTAACATCATGACTCCTTAACCTAATCTCCAAAACATAACCACCTGTATGTGAATCCAATTTCTGACTGTCAGGGAAGTGAAAAAATGACAATCACAGTATTTGCTGGTCCTAAACAGCTCACTGCTGCCAGACAAGTGATAGTGACCTTCTGTGCACACCTCTGAGGTTTGTCAGGAAAGCTAGGGAGAGAAATGATGACCACACATACCATAACAACATTCTTTGTACACTTTTGAGGTATGATAGTAACATAAATTAGAGAAGTAATTACCACACTTATCCCAGCCTCCCTCCCCTGCTCAACAAGCTACAGTGACCTTCTAGGCATACCTCTAAATATAGCTGGTTTTAGACAACATGAGGTCCAAGAAAAAGGCCACTACTAAGCAAAAGTCAAAATCCACTTATACAGGCTTGAGTGTAAGGGCTGCTAGGCTTCTAGAAGTTCTGAGAATCTGGCTGTCTTTTGAATGCATTTCAAGTTTTATTTTTGAAAGATAATGACTTGTTAACATGTTTTACTGCTATCAAGAAGAGAGTTGTGTATGTGTCCAGCAATATTTTTAAAGATCTTTATTAAAATATCACTTAAGACATAGGTCCAATACATTAATAGAAAAGAGAACAAACCATATTAACATTTTCCAATTTACACACATTATGCATTACACATTTTCTTTCTTTATGGGTGACGTTCACTCCATCATTACCTAACTCACTCGATTCCTGCCTTCTCTTAAACCTTACTGTTCCAATGAACATTATTCTGTAGGTACTGTTCCTACAAATTCCTTTCATTTTTAAGCAATTTGCTTCTTCCCTTTTCTAAAAATCCTTTTTGCAGCTCTTTTCTCTCCTTTACAGTATTATATATTTCAAATACAAGTGATATAGATTTTGATTTCCATGTTTTAGAGATTTCTTTTTTGGCAGCCAACAGAATTAAACTGAATAAAGCCTTACTATGCCTATGCAATTCAGATCCCATCTCAAAAGAATCAGTTCCTTAGTCAAAGTCATTTGCTCCCTAATATTTATGACAGAGTATTCAGTATGGATTTTTTTAAATCTGCCAGCTCACTAGACAACCAAAAACATGTTTCTAGTTACTTCTTTCTTCACCATCACACCTACACCACTTGCTATCTACCTGAGGAGAAATTCTTTAAAGTCTACTTGGGTTATAAAAATAGCCATGCAAACACTTCCAAGCAAATATCATAAACCTTCTGACCATTGCTTCATACTTGGAAGCCATACTCGTATCCTCCCATTGTCCCCTTGTAAATTGTTTTTACAGTCTCTCTTTCTAACCTCCGGTTGATCCTTATAGTATCATACAATATTTTATATGCTCTACTAATTATTGCCTTTTCACACAACAGCTTGTATTCTAGATTTGATTAAAAACTCTACCAGAGCAGGTCTTTCACTTAGGACCTCCCTATCCCTTTCTCTTTGCCTACAGTCTGACAATAATCTCTGGCACAGAAGGCAGTCTATTATCTGCAGACAAAACTTCTCATTGGCCTCATCCCACTCTATCACCTTTCCTTCTCTAGTTATTTGCTGCCAATACCTTGGATTCCTTTGAAAGTTTTTTTTTCAAGTCAACTCCAGATACATCTTGCCTATTTCTGCACCCCTACTTGTAGTCATCCCTATTGGCAAAATCTATTTTCTCCATTCATGTGTTGGCTTAGTTCTTAGAATACTTTCTGCAACTTTGTGAATATAATATTATGTACAGTGGTTATTATTCTTTTATGGATTTGCATTCAAAATCCCATTCTCTATTTTTTGACTCCCCCCCCCCCCACTTCACCATCATCCTGTTCCACTTTGAATTATAACCATCTTCTTGTGTTATGTATATCAGCCTTAACTGTGTAGCTCTAAAGTGTCCCTTTAAATCACGTAGTCTTACATCATCTTGTTCTATTGGGCGAATCAACTTATCCCACTTAAGTCTTGCTCTCTTTCCCTCCCAGATAAATTCCTTTAACTCTTTATTTATTATTGTCCAGAGCTTTTCCTCTGGTTGATAAAAAAATATGCCTGACATGCACATAAAACTAAAGGAACTAAAACATTTTCATTGCTTGTATCTTATCTATATCCATGAACAAGAGCTTCCAGTTTCTCAGTTTTTGTATTAGTTTTTGTGAAGTCTCTTCCTACAAATCCTTATCTGCCATAACAGATGCCATTTTAATCCATACTCAAGTATTTAAATCTTATCATGTCCCCATAAATATGGTTATAGCTGAACCAAAACCACCAAACAAATTAGCAACTAGAGGTGCAAATATACAAATAACCCTGAAGAACACCTCCAACAATGGCACACCAACAAATGAGCATGTTTACGTTCAAGTATTCCCCATTAACTGCTTTGTGTTTACGCTTCCTAGATGACATTTTTCTCATCTGGAGAGGAACTAAAAACAAATTGGATGTTTATTGATTCGACCACTGATTTTCTGGAATTTACTAGCAATATAGGGTGTTCCGGAGATTCACTATTTGGATGTAACCCTCCTTAAAGACCTTGATAATGGCTGTTTTAGATCTACACTTCATGGAAAAGAAAAATTTCTTTAATTCCTGTTTATATTTTAATAGTGACCATCCCATGCACCAGAAGAAAAACATCATTAAGGGACAGATGCAAATCCAAAGAAAAAACATCCAAAAGCCAAACTCTAAAAATGATAATCCTTTATTCACTCAAACTCCTCCCGATAAAAAAAGTAGCATCCAGTTAAGAGCTTTCATCACAAAAGTGACATCATCAGATCTGCTAATGCTATAGACTAACCCACTTAAATAGCAGCACAAAATCCGCTATCAAAGCACACCCACACCAACCACCAATCAGAGATGAGACATTAGAAACATAGTAACTTTCCATACTAGATACGAATAAAAGCTAACAAAACGTACAACCATAATAAAACTTGAAATCCAACCGGTAAAAAATAATAAAAATAAAATAAAACATTAAATAACATTAGCTCTTCTTTTTAACTCACTGACAATAGAAATATTGTCATTTAAACAGGAAAAGTTGGCTGCATCAAAAGTTAACTGCCAAAATTAGCGGTTCTGATGTCAATTTTTTTGACACAAATGCTTAACTAGATGCTACCTTTTTATCGGGAGGAGTTTGTGTGAATAAAGGAATATTGTTTTTAGAGTTTGGCTTTCTGGATATTTTTTCTTTGGATTTGGTCTTGGTTTACGTTCCAGTTCCTGTGACGTGCTTGAGATTGATATTTGTTAAGGGACAGATAGTTAGAGCAGCCCACATGACATCTGTTTATGAAAACCTTGCAAAAGAATTGTAATATACAGAGGACCTTTTCCTAGAGAATGAGTGTGCCCTGAGCACAAAGCTAAAAATTTAAATTTAAGAACTGAAGTGATAAATGGTTTGGGGTACCAAATTCTTCTTCTTTTGGGGAATCATACACCCAACAGCAATGAGTCAAGCGAGTTTGGTTGTTCTATACCAGAGGAAGTAACGACAAAAGGGTCAGGTGGAATGAATTACAACAGGTCTTTTACTATGAAATACAACAATGATAAGGTCAAACTCCAAAAAATAGTGACCCAGTATTAGGGATTATTTTCCAAAATGCTAAAGTGTCTACTAGTGTTCTCCGAACCCCCTTTACAAACCTATAGAAGAGGTTACAATGTTAAGAATATCATAGGGAAAAGGGTCCAAGAGTAAAATACCTACTGACAACCACAGTTTGGAGGGGATGTTCAAGTGTTGTATGTGCCATCAATGTGTATATATACCAAATAGTGGCACATTGCTCCTTCCTAATATTGCTGAAACCTTCAGAGCAAGTAGATACTTTATTTGTACCACTAAGAGAGTTGTATACTACGCTTTTTGCCAGGTATGTTTCTCCTGTTATGGGGGGAAGACCGAACATGCCCTGAAGAATAGATTATATGAACATATGTATGAGATTAATAAAAAGGTAGAAACTAATGCCCTTTATAAGCATGCTGCCACATGTCCCCAAAACAGATTTTTATTTTGAGTCCTGGAACAGGAGGATATTAACCCAAGAGGAAGGACATGGGAGACCTTACTTTAATATTGTGAACTAATGTGGCTGTTAGGATTAAATGCTTGCACTCCACCAGGACAGCAACAAGGTTAGAAGTCCATTCATGTTAGGTGGATTGATTTAAATGTGTTATGTTCATTTTATGTTAAAATATTCATTAAAAATGTTTTCAAAATTTTTGAACACTTTTATAGTCATAATGTTCTGAGTAGTGAGTTTATAACATTTAATTTCAAAACACATGCTTTTGTTTCTCTAGTACTTTGTTCATTTACACTTTGTTCTACCTGGATAGGCAACGACAGTTGTTATGGGTCATCTTGTGGAAATATTGCACTGTCTTTTTAAATTTTTAAGTGTAATGTGAGCCCCAGGAAGTGATGTAATGGTCTCTTCCTGGCTGTGGTTATATATGTGTGTGTGTGTGTGTGTGTGTGTGTGTGTGTTTTACTTGGAGGAGTGGCGTTTTTAGTGTGTCATTGTTGGAGGTGTTGTTCAGGGTTACGTTTATTGCTGAACTAAGCCATGTGTGGGTACATAATGTACAGCTTTGTTTTATCTTTATAAATTTTATAACCTGAAAAGGCATGAAACTGTCTCAAAATGTTCCAAAATACTGAGCTAATTAAGTAAAAATAAGACACTGGTGCTTTCTCACCTATCTGTTAAAAGAGAGGAATTTAAGGAACGAGTAATAGAATATATTATTTCAGAATTATTAGGGAAGATAGAGTTTTCTCCAGAATGAATATCTAGTGAGTGGGATAAAATTAAAATGTAGTTTAAAAATGGGGTAGAAATAAAAGAGATGTGGTTAATACAGATGGGTAATACAGTCACCACAGTTTTCTTCCGAGATGCAGGTGTTTCCCCTCCTTTTAAAATACTATTACACAAAATCTTCCAGATCTTTATCACTTTCTTTCTGCCTATCCTCCAAACTTTCACAGGAATATCATCTGTTCCTAGAGACTTCCTGCCAATTGATTATACATCATTGTTTTTATCTCATCTCCTCCTATCTTAACTATTAGTTGTTGATCCTCATCTGCCTCTAATCTTGGCATAGTTAAGACTTCCATAAATATTTCCATTTGTGCTCTTTCTTGGTTTCCACATTTTTCTACTTTATACAAATTTTCATAACATTTCCAAAATATTTCTAATACCTCTATACGATCTATGGCTATTTTTCTTGTCATGTGCTCCATGAGTTTGATGACCACCCTTTCTAGTTTCTGTTGTCTAAGTTCTTGTGCTAAATGTTTTGCGCTCTGAAGTGGTTATTAAAAAGAGTTGCTTAACAGTACTCTTTCTAACTTCATGCATATTATACAAATACTCTATTATTTTTTCTTTAGCACTCTGCAGTTCCTCCTCTAATTGTTCTAACAGATTTCCTATATTCTGCAATATTTTAACCTTGTCAGCTCCTATAAATAATTCCTATTACTTCTTAACTGCATCGGTTTTATTTCTACCCTATTTTTAAAGTATATTTTTATTTTATCCCACTCACTAGATATTCCTTCTGGAGAAAACTCTCTTTCCTAATAACTCTGGAATAATTTCATCTACTACTCATTCCTTAAATTCCTTGATTTTAACAGGTAGGTGGGAAAGCGCCAGTGTCTTATTTTTACTTCATTAGCTTACATTTTTAGCTTAGTTTTTAACAGTGCATGATCTTAAAAAGTTGTGTGTGTGTCAACGCTTTCAATTAAATGTATATATTCCCATGAATAATAATTTCTATCCAGTCTAGCCCAGTTATTGTACCTTGGCAAATAATAAGTAAATTCTGGCACAGTTCCTGTTACTGAATTCACATCTTCCATACCAAATATTTTCATAAATTTCTTCAGAGATGTCCACCCCTTTTGTTATATTTTCCTTTCTAGGTCCCCTGGATACATCATTAATATTGCAAATCAAGTTCCAGGTCCACCTGTAAGTAATATTCCTTGATGAAAGCTGATGCTCCCTAAGTGCAATTTTTGTGGAATATAAATTCATGCCAGCATAATCTTCCTACCTTGCCAATAGCCCCTTACTATCATAAATCTTACCATTACTGTATTTTTCCCTCTTCTATCACTATTGGAGCCCTTCTAATAATCAGTATTATTACTCCCCTTGTCTTTTGTCCTTGATATTCTGCTGAATATCCATCCTGAAATCCTTTCTTTATCAAACTCACATGCTCATTTCTATCCAAATGTGTCTCCTGCAGCATTGCTATTTGCACTCTACTTTTCTTAATATAATCCAATATTTGTTCCTTTTTGTCTATGTGTGTAAGGCCATTTTCATTCCAAGATACTATGACTAGAGTAGCAATTATGATAAAACATACACATACAAAGGCACACACACACACACACACAAACACACACAAACACGTTTGGCAGGCTGATCTTTTATAGAGTTGTTTCTTCTCATGTCCATTTGAACCTATGTCACATTTCTAACGACGTTTTGCTTTAATAAAAACCCTCAAACAAAAAACTAAATATATTTTCAAAACACTCTATCCCATATTATCTTAGAACAAACTCACAGAACTATGTACATTTTTAACAAATGAAGTTAACTCTCTGTTTAGGAACAATTGCCCTAAATCGACAGCTACACCCAGGAGTTAAGGTTACTTATGCTAAAGTGCTTGTTACAGCCTGGGTTTTCCACTTACTCCAGTTGCTGACTCTTCTTTTATTTTCTGTAATCCCCTCCAAGATGTGAAAAAAAACCCATTTTGTATGCTTTCAGAAACCATCAGCTTTTCACCCTAAGAAAAAGTGGGGTCTATGACAATTGACGGAAAGTTAATTTCTGCAAACAGCATATACATTGAAAATGCTGTTAATCGAAATTGGTTTTGTGGGGGGCTGCACTCCACACACCCCCTGCTAAATATATACTCCAACTCCGAGATCGCACTACAATGAGGAAAGGGCAAATTTTCCAATCTTCACTGTACCGTGATCTCACACCACTTTCGAATAATGGCGTTTTTGATGTATATGCCGTTTGCGGAAATTACCTTTCCATCGGCTGTGATAGACCTGAAAAAGTGCACTGGTTATCTTTAAATAAAATCAAATTATCAATTAAAAGAATTAAGGATGTGGGGAGGCTATCTCTTATTCATGTGTCATAATTTCATACTTTTTCACTGATCTGCTTGCCATTGTACCTTTACATTTTGCATTTCTCTCAGTAAATAATTCTCAGAACTCTAAGGACTAATTGCTTGCACCTACAGACACAGTCTGTCTCAATGCAAAAGTAGAAAGCAATAAGAAACAAACAGCTAACACCTTGCAGTTGCAAGACTGAATCTTTGCAAATTTCACTCAGAACAGAATATACAGAATTCCCCTAACTGCCTTCAGCTGCAGACTCCTCGTCTCACACTCAGAAAATTTGCTAATGAAAAAAGTGAATATTTTTACAGATGTAAGAAGCTTAGCATTTTTCATGACTTCATCATTTTGTCTTTTTTTTTTCAAGTCTACTTGCTTGCAAAAAACGTGTTTATAGCTTAAGCCAAGGATATTAATCTAGACATTCACCCTTGTAAAAACAAGGGGAATTATCGTTTTAGTTCTACATATAATATAAAATCAGTACACTTTTACTCTCCACCCCAGCAGTCCAAGATCACAGCATTGCATTTCCTTAAACTTGCTTCTTTTCAACCTTTCTTCTCATTATATTGTAAAACCTACATTTCTTACAACTAGAAATGTACTCGTTTTCTTGCAATATCTTTAACACATACAACAGTCACGGAAAAGTCTACCCCCACATTTAAAATACCCATAACTGCACACTTTACAACATAACTTGCAGTTTATATCATTAAATGTTTAATACAAATATTAATAACAAAAACTGTTTTACTTATAGTCACTTTTTTTCCTTTAGTGTCCTCCTAAACATTAAAGACATAATGTAGGATATATGCTTTACAGACTGCCCACAAGACTTTTCTCAGCCACTTTCATTTCCAAAACCACATTTCAAAAATATGACTGATACTTTATAATCTCACATTTACTCACTAATATCAGTGTTGCTGGTCTTTGTCCTGATCATCTCCATCTACCAACCTAGACTCTGATTCAGGTCCAAGGTACTCCTGATTCTTCTAGTCCACATATACTGACATTGGTCCTGACAAGCCAAGTCTATCAAAAGACATACAAGCACAAACACACACACACACACACAAAAACACACTGCACACTTACCTACAAATTCTTGAAGAAAACTAAAATAATTGCATTATCTTGAAATCACAAAGGCACAGGATAATCATGCAGACTGCATACAGAAGAAGACACAACCAAGAAATCAACCAGAGATAACTACAATGAGATGGAAAAATTACTCACTGCACCACTATACTAGTAATCAGTTACTTTTGCATGAATCCTTCTCCTGCCAGACCAAAGACAGAACCTTATCATGGACAGTGCGGATGACTGTGATAGAATGTGATAAATTATGGCCAGCTTGTTAAACTTAAACTTTTTTCTTCTCATATACACACAAGACACTGATTTTAGCAGGGGAATTCTGTATATTCTGTTGTGAGTGAAATTTGCAAAGATTCAGTCTTGCAACTGCAAGGAGTTAGCTGTTTGTTTCTTATTGCTTTCTACTTTTGCATTGTTTGACATTACTCCTGCCATGCCAGAACACAGACTACTGCTTAACAGTGATTAAACAAGAATGAGGTAAGTCACTGTTATTCAAAGATAACCTCCATACCCATCAATTATATCCACTTTACTGTGTACACCTCAGATAGACATATAATGGTCATAGTAATAAAGCATTCCATCTTACATCAAATTAATAAATACACACCAGTCCTGCAAAACCAAATCAAGAATTGTTTACATTCAGCAAACAGCAGCAGAGTTGGGTACTTTCATTCACATACTAGCTCAACTCAGCAGTTAAAGCCACTTCTGTGTGCACTTCAGATGTCTGACTATGACAAATGATCTCCACATAATGAATTTCAACCTTTGCTCTGTAAAGTACTCCAAATTGCTTCACAGATATCAAATTAATTCTTCAAAACCAGAATAAAGAGAAAAACAACAGATAGTAATTTCCTTTACAGGTACTGCTAGCAATTGTAAGACATTTGTCTGAGTACAGCTCATGTCTAACTCCTATAAAATTAAAAAAAAAAATGAATGCTCTTTTAGCTTATCAGAGAAAGAATCAGTGACAAAGCAATAAACATTTATGAGAAAAAGGTCCAAAGTCAGGGAATGACTGTAAATACTGCTCTTACATACCTTAAGAGATGATAGAATAACAGGTTTATATATAGCATTCATTGTTTTGGAGGAACAGGAGGGAGGTCAAAAATGATATGTCTGTTATAATTTACAAACTAAAACCTTGTATGGCATTCTGGGAAACCACCATTTTTACTTACCTCATACTGTCTCTAGCTACTCCACTCCAATGATACTAATCATATATTCTTTTCAGTTTAATATGTACAGGCTTTTAGTAGTTGCCATCTGACACCAAGGAGTAAAAAGCTCCACATACCTGGCCAATCAGTTCAAAGAGTTTTTAAGGTTTTTGCCATTGCACAGGATGCTCTTTAGATAGGGGTGCCTTTTCAACTTTTTTTTTTTTTAATTAAAGGAATGGAAAAAATAAAGTCAGAAAGGCACCTCTAGTCACAGGGTGCCCTAGATGGCCACCAGGTTCACCTGTGCATAAGGCTAGCCATGATCTCAAACAACATCCACCCATTCCACACTAACTTTTTGAAATTATCTCCACATCACTGACTATAGTTTTTCTGCAGTGGCCTCCTGCATATTAGAATCTTTATGACTAAGGCTGCCACCAGTCTACTTTTTCCCCATGATTTCCACAACCAAGAGGATACTGATAAAAGCTTTTGTTGTGATAGCATTATTTAAAGTGGAATGACTGGTGCTTCTTCTCGCAACATGTTTTGTTCATATTACAATATCTTTGTCTTCTGTTGACTAACAAACTTCTAATAGCAACAAATCTTTATTTTGCTTTCCCTCAGTGTTTCTAACCCTTTATATAACCTTGGTAATCTCATTACATCCCTCTCATTCAACTCCTTATCCCTGTTTCCTCCTGGTTAACCATCTATCTTCCTTTGTACATACTGCAAATAATATGCTAATTTGTTATTATTCGGAATACTGCAATATTCTTCTAAATGATGTGACTTGTATCAGTTTCCCTGTGTAAAACTTATTCCATTGTACTTTACTTGCTTTTTTTCATTTACTGCTGTGTGTAGTTATTGTTTCAAGACTGCTATTGTTGTTTTAGACTGTTGTTTCTCCCTGGGCTGAACCTGAAAATAGTCCAAGTGAATCAGAATTCTACTCCAATTAACAAATGATAGATAAATAGGTAGACAAATAAATAAACAAACTAATCTTATAACTCACCCTACAATTTAGTAGCAGTGCATGCTTAGTGGTGATTAATGGATGCACCACTTCAGCTTTCACAAAAGAAAGAGAAGTTTGCTACTCACTGCAAAGGACTTTTTATTGTTATTCTGAGCTGATCGCGGGCCTGCAGTACTTTTTCTAGTCGACCGATGTCATAGGTGTTTGGATTTCTAAACGGAACATCCTCTGGCAGGCCAGTTACTTCAATGGAGTCTGGATTATCCCGGATGAGTCTGTATGGTACTAATGCTGGCCTATTTAAATTCAGTGCTTCACCTGATTATGGAGAAAAAAGGAGATGAAATTTAGGTTTATACATAATCTAAAGATCATAGTGCTCTAAATAACAGCCCCATCAGTACTAGAATTCAGTGCAAGTGTCACTGCTGTTCTAAATTCCTGTGAGAACAGTCTAACTTGCACACAATTTTGCGTTTTCCCCTCCATAGGGCATAAACATTATAACAATGCATTAAATATACACATTATTTTCCAAGTTAGAATCCACCCTCATACGTAAATTACAGACAAGCAATTTTCACAATAACGACCAATATCACAAAACCACTAAAATAATTAATCTACTCAGAATCTTCCAGAAATAGCAGCCATCAAATACGTCCTTGTAATCCATTTAGGACACATGCTTTCCCTGTTAACAGTAACCTCTTAGCAAAGAATACAAGACCTACATACATTGTTGAATATGTTTTATTAACTAGCTCCAAGAGGTGAACAACACTGTGTCACACTTACAGAAGACTATATGGTCTGACAGAAAGGTCCGACTTTCTATCCTGCACTTACTTAACCCAAATAAATATGAGGATGTTAAGAATGAAGCCAAGTCTGTCAGGATTCACATCAAAACTTCATGATTTCCTAACTGACAAAGGGTCAACATCAATAAAATATTACTCCACTGAAAGTTAGTCTACTAGAAACAAACCATGTTACTTGAGATCATTAACCATTTGATATTCTGTGACTCATAAATGCAAGCCCTGGAATAGGGAAGTTGAAAGAAAGTGAAAATGCAGACTTTTATATACCCAGTCCAAGACTGCTCTTTCTCTGAGTATTTACTTTTCTCCAGGTTATGACAGTCTCTGAGTTGGGGGCTTACCTACCTGCAAAAAACAACTTTAAGGTGAGAACAGTGATGTTTGACATTCACAGTTCTACATTTTTGTACTTTTTTGTCATTCCAGAGCTTGCTGTTATGACTCTCGGAATTAAACTAAGCAGCCCTCACACAGCATGTTTACTAGACTGGACAAATTACTTAACTACACTTTCCACTGTCTTTCAAAAATTAAGTTGCAGACCACCTTGATTAGTCATTTGAGCTGACTGAATGCCTTCACACTCATGGCTTAGAAATAACTAACTACATCTTATAACACTACAACTAAAATAATTTATACTATTCTCCTTACCCGTCCTCACTGTACACCTGCTTGCTTAATCTTACAGCAAGGGGCTTTCCTTCATAATGGAATCCTTTTAGTACACATCTAGCCTTCAGCTCACCAGACCTCATCTAACCCAGTCCGTTTTTAACCTGAGGCATTAACACAGGCTCATTTCCTGATTACCTTTTAGTATAGTTAATGCTTAACCATGTTTCACTAGTTCATAGATTTATAGGTGTGTACTAGGCTAACAACCTAAAGGGCCTTTTTAAGCCTAGCCTTGTATCTGAAATCTCTGACAAATTCTGGTACCCTTATTAGTGTAAGCAGGGGCTTGGGACATGAGACTTTTACATGCAGGGGCTTGGGAGCGAAAACATTTACTGGCTGCCTGTGCCCATTATAGACACCGGTACTAAACTAGGAATTAATTTCCTGCTTCCCATCCAATTGTCCAAATTACACTTGAATTGGCTTAGGAAGGAACTCTGCTTCATATAGATGGAGAGCCTGTTTCAGAGAATGAGTAGTCTCTGAGATACATACCTATCTCTTCAGCTGGTCTTATTTATATCACAGGCAAGATTTAATTTTTTTGCAATGGGTAATTCTGGTGCTGGTTGTTTTGTGGGTATGCAGAAGATCCATAAGGGTGGGGCCTGACAATGCCCCGTACGGCAGGCAGAGAGCTCCCCTCAAGTGACAGAATCCCGAGACAGGGCCTTGAGTGGTCTACACAGGACGTTTCTTACACCCTGTATTCTTTTACTGAGGAACCTCTGTGGACATTCCAACTGTTGGATGTGCCTGGGTAGGTACATTCCAAAGGGGGCATTGTACTCAATGATAGGTTTAATTAATACTGAATACAGTGGAACAATGACCCCCTCAGACCTAGATGCCATACCTTTGTTTATAAGTTGCACAACTTAGAATGATTTCCTCACTACTGTAGACATGTGATGGTCAAAGGCTAGATTACTGTCTGTGTGTCCCGAAATCCTTGACTACCAGGTCAGCTCTTAGGGATGTGTTGTCAATAGGATAGTTACCAGGAGTGGATGACTTCTCAAAGGATACTATTAAGCATGTCTTGGCTTTTAGATTTAGTCCATGACTCTAATACAAGTTATCTGTCTGTGTCAACTCTTCCCGGAGAACATTTGTGTTGGTGGGGGATTCTATGACTGCTATAATTTGCAATCATCTGCAAATTTAGTCAGCCAAAGGCCCTTGACATTGGCCTTGACTTCAGAAAAGTAAATGACAAAAAAGAGTGATCCCAGGACTTATCCTTGTGGGTCTCTGCTTGTGGCTAGCCTCTTTGTATAGCTGGGCTCCCCAATTCTAACTTCCTGGGTCCTGTCTGTAAGCCAGCTGGCTATGCAACATGTGACATAAGGGTTTATATCTAACCTCTTGAATTTGGCAACAATGTCTGAGTGGGGTACTGTGTCAAATGCCTTGGTCAGGTTAATGTAGACAGTGAACTGTTTTGCCCTCATTAGCTGCTTTGGTGACCTCTCACAGAAGCCCACCATGTTCAGCAGGCATGACCTAACCTTGACAAATCTAAAGAGGGTTAGGTCCAGTGTTTGGAGATTTATGTAATTACTGATCATTTTCATAATTCTTTCCATGGCTTTGCATATGACACTAGTGAGACTTATAGGTCTGTGGTTTCCAGGGTCTGTAGATAGCCCATCTTTGTGCACAGCTATGACCGTTGTTATTCTCCATTCATGAGGCACAAAGCCTGTTTGGAGGCTACAGTTCCAGATGGTCTGATAGGTCATGTTTCATGCTATTTAGAAGGCAACCTGGGATATTGTCTCGGCCCATCAATGCAGTGTTTTTGGCCTTAGAGAGACTATTGAGGACCTGCTCCCTAGTGATAGTAGGGAAAGTTATATTTGATGGTAAGGTCTGAAGGGAGGTTGAGGAGGCGAGAGGGATAAAGTTAGAGCTGAATTTGTCTTCCAGTAGGTTTTCTATATCTTCTGGTTCAGTATAGGTGGCTCCATTAACAATGAGCTCTGCACAAAACTGTGTACTGCTTTTCAGATTGTGGACATAGCTAAAGAATGTCTTGTGGTTGTCCTTGGCCTGAGAGGCCAAATTATGAAAGTGATTTTATCCTGCTGGGCGCTACACCTCCTAAGTTTTACCATGATTTTCTTCATTCTAATGCACATGATGCTGTGATTCTACCATGATGGCTTGTATTTTGAGCTAGTTCTGCACTTCTTCCTGGTGGGTACAGCTGCCTCTATGTAACTATTAACATGCTTGTATAGGGTTTCTGTGAACAGTTCCACATAAGCAGCAGTGTTATCAAGGTTTATGGGGGCTTGAAATTTTGACAAGTTATCACTAAATAGTAGGATGTTAGCCTTGGGTCTATATCAGTTAATCAAAATACTTATTAATTGAATATATATTCATCGAACACTAAACAGAGAAAATCACTTCAGCGAACCTCAAACTTTTTTCCAGGGTTATGAACTACTCCACCCACTAGCACTCCGGAACACACGCCGCACTAAATCAAACCCACCCAAGTGGGGGCCTTCACCCCCCCTATTCCCCAACTATATATACCAACTTGGAGATCACACTACAGTGGGGAAAATGGCAAAATTGTGATGACGGCCAAGTGCTCCCTAACCCTGGGAAAAAGTCTGCAGTTAGATGAAATTATTTTTGCTGTTCAGTGTTCAATGACTATGTACTTGACAAATAATTATTTTGATTAAATGATACAGATCTGTTAGCCATAGAGTAGTTCCTGAACATTCCAGGGTTAGCTGTGGTTTGGGATTTTATTTTTAATTTAAAGGAGACCATTTTGTGGTCTGACCCTACAATAGCAGATATTACACTAGGGGATGTGCAGCACTCTCCCATACTAGTGAGGACCAGATCCAGTATGTTTGCTCCTCTGGTCTGCATATTCATAATCTGGCTCAGGGACTATGTGTTTACAAAATCCAGTAATCTTTGTGCCTGCGCATTTGGTGTTGTATACAAGTCCCAGGTTAATAGTGGGGTAATTAAAATCGCCCATGAATACAGTATTAGGTTGGATAATGCGTGTTTCTATTAAGCTTAAATACATGTTATGGGTTTCCTGGTTCACGTTCTTGTGAGTGTTAGGTAATGACTATTACACTGAGGTAATGACCATTACACTGCTTTAGCTGTGTGAGTTCTGTAATGTTTGTAGATTACGGTCAGTTCCTGTCTGCAACGTGCCGATACATCTATCACACTGACATCACTGTATATTACATGCTGGCACAGCTGAACTGATGTCTTTTTTTATTTTACATTACTTATTCACTAGCCATGTTTCATGTTATGGCTGAAATAGGTCTGCTTGGGAGCAGTCTACCCAATTAACAAAAAGGCAACACCTATACTTTTACAACAGGCAATTCTTTAATCGTGTACATCTGCCTTCCAGTTCCTCCTTACATGAAAACCACTATTTTCACATAATATTACAACAGAGGTAGGAAGGAGGACATGCTGATACCATATATATATATATATATATATATATATATATATATATATATATATATATATATATATATGAGGCTTGGGGAAGTAGTGAGCCAATTATGCCCGATAAAAGATGACTCCCTGTTTTTCCGTGCCAGATAACCTGAATGTAATACAATGCAGTTACAGACTACATCCTCATTTACATTTTTAACCTCTTGTAATTGATAAAGTGATAATTAAGAGACTGCTTCCTAGCCTCAAAATCCCAATGAACACTGTGTATACTTCTTGTTTTTGTCTTTATTGGTGCAAGAACTTAACCAAGCTATATCTCACAATTAACTAGCCTTAAAGTTATAACCTCAGCTACTTCATTTTACCAGACTAAGACAAATCTTAATTACAGATGCTTTAGTCTGCATCCTTCGCAAAATATGCTTGTTCCACACTAAAGATTTCACAAGGTCATTTCTGGATGACGTTCAGTTTCTCTTTCTCATATACCTGCTCTGCATGGAATCTAATTACAAACTGCAATCCCACAGCACTATCTATTCCTAAACTGTATCCAAACACATATCCACGTACAGTCATCTCAAATCATATCTTAAAAAATGGATCACAGTAAAAGAGTCAAAATCTGAACAAAACAGTTACTCACACACACACACACACACACACACACACACACACACACACACACACACACACACACACACAATTTTAACAATGAATCTGCACAGCCATAAACAGCAGCCAACAACGCATCAGATCATAAACCATTCATCCATCCACGCTTAATGCATTTTATCCCTCCCCTAGAGTGACTACATAAGCAACTGTCACTGCCACCAGGCAAGGAGTGAATGGAAGTAATTAGCCAGGTCCTTTTTCTTTGTCACAAGTGACTACATAAGCAACTGTCACTGCCACCAGGCAAGGAGTGAATGGAAGTAATTAGCCTTTCTTTGTCACAAATACATGCACATACTGCAGACACACCTAGAGACAAGTAAGGGCTGCCAATTTGAATACCGCATGTTTTACAGAGGTTGGGGGAAAAAGGATTGCCTGAAGAAAATTCAGGAGAACACAGGGAGGCACCCAGCTAAGCATGAAACCAGAGAAACCCTTTCTATAAGGTGACAATGCTATTCACTGCGCCACTGTGCCATCCTATTAAAGGAGAACCTCACCTAAAAACTGAAAAAACATATGTTTTTCAGCAAATCTTGAACTTTTCTGCATTGCTAATGCCTCTGTATCAAACTAAATGGTTACTGCTATTTTCTAATTTGTTATATTAAACGTTCCAAAAACACAAACTTGTAAACACACAGTAGCTAGAAGGAACAGTTGTAGCCAGTCCGTTAAAATTTAATCCATATAAAAATGATCAAGACAAATCCAAATAGCGTATAAGCGCTTACATTTTAAAACTCTTAAAACTTCATCAGATACAATGTGATATTATTACCAAGCCATTTAAATAAACTTCATTAGTCATATGACTTTTCAAAGTTCTTAAATTTAAAGTGATATAAACTTTACATGACATGTCCCTCTATATGCACAAAGTAACTGCGAGATTTTACTGTTTGAATTAATACATACCGTGTCAACTTTTAAAATAATGAATACTAAGCTTCATATAAGAACCATGAATTACATTCCAACCGTACATATGTATGTGTTACTTAAGACAATTCTTTTGATTAAAAACCACATGACTGGATCTTTTTCTACATCTAACTCATCTTTCCCAGGCTTGATTCAAACAGTAAAATCTCGCAGTTACTTTGTGCATACAGACGGACGTGTCATGTAAAGGTTATATCACTTTAAATTTAAGAACTTTGAAAAGTCATATGACTAATCAAGTTTATTTAAATTTAGTAGTACCCAGGATTAAATGACCATGTCAGTATAGCACCTATTTTAAAACTAATAAAAAGAATTGTCTTAAGTAACACATACATAAGTACAGTTGGAATGTAATTCATGGTTCTTATATGAAGCTTAGTATTCATTATTTTAAAAGTTGGCACAGTATGTATTAATTCAAAGAGTAAAATCTCGCAGTTACTTTGTGCATATAGAGGGACGTGCCATGTAAAGGTTATATCACTTAAATTTAAGACCTTTGAAAAGTCATATGACTAATGAAGTCTATTTAAATGACTTGGTAATAATATCACATTGTATCTGATGAAGTTTTAAGAGTTTTAAAACAAAAGCGGTTATACACTATTTGGATTTGTCTTGAGCATTTTTCTATGGATTAAACTTTTTTAATGAACTGGCTATGAGCTGTTCCTTCCAGCTACTATGTATTTACTAATTTGTTATATCCCAAAATGATCTGAAGGAGGCTGCCATGGCTAGCATTATTTTATTTTAGAAAATGGGCAAACTGTACATCAGCACCCTGACTGGAGAATGAAAGTTCTCCAGCAGGGTATTAATGTACAAGTAATGCTCAGTGAAAAACAAGTCCGCTGCTTCACGGCAGCATATCAAGCTGCCATGGAGATTGGACTGCTAAAAAACTAACGGCAGACATTACTTTTACACTCGCTAAGCAGCACTTTTGGTGTTTAGTGAGTGTAATAAAAAAACAGAAAAGTGTATGTGTGTGCATGTACGTGTATGTGTATGTTTATTTTTCTGTCTTTATGTGTGAGTGAATGCGAGTATGAAAGCAGAGGAGACTCTGTGTGTGTGACAGACAGAGAGAGATAGAGAGCAGTCTTGTGTGAGTGAATGTGTGTATGAAAGCAGAAGTGACTGTGTGTGTGTGTGTGTGTGTGTGTGTGTGTGTGTGTGTGTGTGTGTGTGTGAGAGAGAGAGATCTGGAGAGTGACAGTGATCTTGTGTGAGTGAATGTGCGTATGAAAGCAGTGACTGTGTATGAGAGAGACAGAATGGGCCGTCAGTAAAATTGTAGTATTTTACTTATTTCTTTCTTTCTTTTTTTTTCTTTTTCTTAAGTACTGTATTATTGCTTTTATATATTTTGGATGTAAAATGCTTCCTCAAACACCATTAACAAATACTACAGATAGTTTGAAACATTAGGCGGAGGAACTATTTTACATAAAAAATATACAAGAAAAATAATATAGTACTTTAAAAAAATAAGCAAAACAACAATTTTAGAGAGCCCATTCTCTTAAGAGCAATAATGCCCTCCAGGTTGTGTGTTAATGTGTAATTAATGCCTTTCCAGGGGTGCAGAGGCCCTCCTCCTGAGGCTATTCTGAGAAAGAAACAGACAGTTGCATTAGAAAACTGTCCTGGTTAAAAGAACTAAAGGTAAACCCTACTTTCAGAATATGATGTAGTTTAATAATAGAGAGCATGGTCAGTTAATATAAAACAATATCAGAATTCCTCCAACTTATGCCAGTGATATTAGTACGTTTTGTGACTTCATAGATAGGAATTGGAATATTCTGAGGGCAAATGATGAACTTTAGGGACTTTTTAGATGATAAACCCCATTTTTCTTTTAAAAACAATTTGTCCATCAAAAGACAACTGTGTTATAAATCTCAGGAATTTAGACTACTGAGAGAGTCGCAGAGACATGGAACATGTCCCTACAGGGATTGTTCTGCTTGCTGTTATATTCATACAGGATTTAGTTTCACACATTCACAATTAGGGGTAGTTATAGAGTGTAAATTTTATGCAGCTTGTAAAGCTACAAATGTGCATTTTATTATTGTCAGGCATGCAGTGCTTTCTACATTGGAAAGATAAATCCTTTATTCAAAGATCGTATTATGGAACATATCAGGGATATAAGGAATGATAAAGAGAGTAGAGCTTTAGCTAAACATGTGAGAGCTGAAGGAACACAACATAGATTGAAGTTTTTTGTATTAGAAGTAATTAATGAGAATATCAGGGGTGGGAATTTGAAGAACAAAACAGAAAAGGCAGAGCAAAAATGGATAATGTATTTCAAGGCAGATAAACCACCAGGACTAAATGGGATGGTTTCACTTAAACCTTTTTTATATGCTCGTATGTTATCACATTAGCATATAACTATTATTTTTCATTGTATACTTGGTGTATAATGATGAATGGGCATTGTTATTGTTATTTATATTGTTCCATATATCCTTGTCGCAGGTTTTAAGATACATGTTTGTAGGGTGCAGTGTTTATTGGTTCATGTTTATGTATTGAAAGCTCATTGGTTGATTGTTGTTTAAATAAGGCTTGTGTTGTAATGAAGCAGTCTAAGTGTTTTTTTAATCATGAAAGAGCTTATTACCTTTATAATAACCACTGTTGTTTTTTAAGTTTAACTTTGGCTGTGTTGGTTCGGTACCTTGGTTTCTGATTTTCTTGTTTAGGCTTAGGAGGGAACTTTTCCTCTGCAAAGTGATATCCCTCTTGCTTTTGGACAATAATTTCTTCCACTTGTATAATCTGTTTATACGTGAACTCTACTATGGTGGCTTCTTTTTCTGGGAAGACCTGGTTTTGATGTGGTTAGTTTCAGCAGAATTTATGCAGTCGCTTAAGTGTTTGTACAGGCATTTGCGTACACTTCTGCATAGTGATCATTAATGTCTGCGATTGTGGGGAGCATGAAGCTTTTTATACCATCGATTAAAGTAAAGTTTTTTTATAATTTTTGTTCCTGTGAGGGTGTCAGTTCCAGTAGTTACTTAAAATGACACTGATCTGTGGTCTGACCTAATCAGGGAGTGCAACACACTTGGGGAAGTACAGTGACCCCCCCCCTCACCATACTGGTGAGTTCTATGTCCAGAACATTAAAGCCCCTAATGGGGGTGCAGACTACCTGTTCCACAGCATTCGTGTTAAAGTCCAGGAACCTCTTGGTGAGAGTGTTTCTGCTCGT